>NC_135327.1:95835248-96147748 GCF_023851605.1 Tamandua tetradactyla
TCCCTCAGCTGACCACTGGAGACTCTGCTGTCATATATTTAAATTACCCTACACATTAACTGGGAATGGATTTATCATGGGACTTTCATAACAAAGAAGACCACAAGGAATAGTGTATTTTAAAAGCTCCTCTCCTGCAGGCAAGTGATAATCTTACTCTTTGGTAAGTCTCTGCTGTTAGTATTACATTCAGATGTTTTTGTAAGAAGAAAGTATTATGGATGAACATAAAGTTTTAGTATTTGTGATGATTGGATTGCATACCAGTAGTTAGACTTTTTCTATCTTTAATGCATTCTAACATCAGTTGTATTTAAAATTTCTGATTAGCTATGGTACTTGTACCAAATGGAAAAACAAATTGTAGGAAACTTAGTTCGTGTTTGAGTGAACTGTTTCACCCAGTCTTCCATCCAGAACGTAAATCAGTCTATTGCATTCTTAACTTCTCAGGACAGTGAGAATGGCATTTGGGGCACATGTGAAAAGCTAATCCAAGAGCTGGACCAAGGATTGAGAATCAAAAGCTCTTAAGTGACTAGAAAGGTTGGACCACAACAAAGAGATTGGCATGAGCAAGGCCACTGCAAAGAGCTCTGCAGGTCGTACACTGCAGAACTCATAGACTACAATGCAAATAGTGTCCTCTAGAATATGCAGTATAATCCTGCGCAAATTACATCGAACATAGTAGTTCCGAGTGAAAATGAAACAGAAATAGAAAACACAGCAGTGAGACTGAGCAATAAGGTCAGGAACTCAAGCAAAAACGCCCGGGCAAAAGAGTCAAAGCTAAGAATAAATTTTGGATGTGGGATGACAAATACAGGCATCTACAATAAGAAGAGAGCTCTTTGCCGTGTCCTAGTCTGCCATGGCTCTCCCTGTATTTTCCTTCGCAGAGTTTCTCTGATCCTGATTACCCAGCCCAGACAGTGGTCCTCCACACTCAGACCATTTTCCTCCGTGTCCTCTCAGGTCCCTATACTGGTCTTAACTCTACCAGCAGCACCCCGTATTTTGGGCTACACCACCATTCTTGCTTCCATTAGCACTTTCTAACCCTCCAGTGTGAATGTAAATCCCTAAAAATGGGCATGCCCCATGACCCAGCAATTCAGTTTCTAGGAATTTGCTCAGAGAAAATAGCCATTAGTATTACTAATAATAGCAATAATATGAAACAAAAGGGATGTCCAACACTAGGGAATTGTTTTAAGAAACTATATTAGTTATACAAAGAAGAATTAGGCAATCATTTAAAATGATTATGTGAACAAAATCTTAATAAGGTAGAGAGATGTTTAAGATGTGAGGGTAGGTTTAAAATCAGGTTACAAAACAGTACGACAAAAACCATTTTTTGAAGTCCATCTAGATATAAGGAAGAAGATTCGAACACCCAATATTAGCAATGCTTCTCTCTTAGTAATGGAATTGTTTTTAGTAACATTTATTGTGAAATTGGCTTTCTCCCAATTACAAAATAATATAGTATCATCGTTCAAAAATAAGAGAAAAACAACAACAACAACAAGAAAGTCCAAGGAAGATAATAAGAAGTAACCATAATCCTACAATCCAGAGAAAAACTATTAACATCTTGGAGTATATCCTTCTGATCTTCTCTAAAATTAAGAACAGCTTTTTCCTTGCTGTAAAACAATACATAATCACTGTTGAAAGGTTGAAAATGTAAACACTAAGAAAACATGTATTCAATGATTATTTTAATTCTTTTGCTTATTCCTATATCACAAATTTTCAACAATGAATATACATTTGCTTTTGTAATGAAAAATAAAAGTGCACTGATCATATTTCTGTATTTCCTTAGCTTCACCTGAATTACAGAAATTCAGAAAAGAAAGTCACTTGGTGTTAATGGCTATTAGGACTTAATATACAAACTCACCCCATTTCAGCTGGGTCTTTCTATACCTTCTATTGAATCCTAGCCTGGGCAACCGCATGAAGCATCCTGAGACCTAGAGATAAAAAGCCATGGAGCAGAAAGAGGGATCTGAGGCGAGTCAGGGACCAATGGCCCCAGAAACCACGACTCACAGTGGGCGAACTTAGATGGGAGTTGAACACCAATGCCAGGTGGGGTCCTAGTCATGTTGCCAAAAACCTGACCCTGTGCCACAGGAGGAAACCAGGCAATACGGCTTCCTGGTCCAGGTGGTGGTGTCAGAACTTCAATTTCTGCCTAGGGGACAGGGTAAGCCCCAATTCTAGGAAATCTGAGGTGCTAGACAAGGTAACCACGCAAGTCAGATAAAAATGAGTCAAGGCAGCATTCTGTCATGAGGGTTGTATGGGACACAGTGGTATCCTGGACTACTGGATACAGGACCTGGCTGGCTATGAAGACAGTTCATTCATTCATCCACGCATTCAGCAAGTATTTCTTAAGCTGCTAAAAGTATCAGACATTGTGCTAAATGCTAGAGACACACCGTGAAAATCTGTGGGTGTAAGAGAGATTTTTATCTGTTTGGCAATCACACTAATAAACACATGCAAAGAGACTGAGCAAGTGCTTCAAAGGTGAATAGGGGTGCTCTAGAGGACACCAAAGGCATGCAGTTTAGTTTGGGAAGGGGTTGCCAGGGAAGGCTTTTCCAAGGAAGTGATATTTAAGCAGAGACCAAAAGGCTGAGCAGGAGCTAGCCAGGTAAACAGTGGATGGGAAAGCATCCAGACAGAGGAGGCAGCTTGGGCGAGAAGTCTCAGGACACAGTGAGCAGAGACCACACAGGAGTCCACGGAGGGCTGTGACTGGTTATCACTGGTTACTCATCCCTGGGTCACAGAAGTCCAACGTAGCTCCTAACCCCACTGAAGAACAGCGGCTGTGGCTTAGCATGCAGCCTCCGCCTGGGCATGTCCATGGCCCCAGCTGTGAAGAACTGAGTCCACAGTCACATGATTTCCATGGATCCAAGGCACTTTTGCTTTCATGGGCTATTTCTCCCACTAGAAAAATATTTTAAATTATTTTTTTAATTAAATTGGTATAAAGACAACTATAATGCAGGCTTAATTATATTCATTTTTTCTTCTGATGTTCAAATAAATTTAACATTTCTAAAAGCATCATGGGCAGTATGAACTGTGCCCACTGTGTCTAATGGACCACTTAGCTCTGGACAAGGAAGGTGGAGGTAGAAGAAGCAAGGTGGGCCTAACCCATGATTCTAGTTTGCAAGTTGCAGGAATGCGATATACCAGAAATTTAAAAGGAGGAATTTATTAAGTTGCAAGTTTACAGTTCTAAGGCTGTGAAAATGCCCTAATTAAAGCAAGTCTATAAAAATGTCCAAATTAAGGCACCAACAAGAGGTTACCTTCACTTAAGATGGTGGATGAAGTTCAGGTTTTCTCTCTCTACTGGAAAGGCACATGGTGAACGTGGCGACATCTGCTGGCTTTTTCTCCAGTCTTCTTGTTTCATGAAGAATCCTGGGGGGGTGTTTTTCTTCTTCATCTCCAAAGGTCTCTGGCTGTGCGGGATCTCATGGTTCCCATGGCTCTCTCGTGGCTCTCCCCAAAATGCTGTCTCTTTTAAAGCATTCCAGTAAACTAATCAAGACACATCCGGAATGGGTGGGGCCACATCTCCATGGAGATAATCTAATCAAATACCCACCATGCAGCACTAAATTTAAAAGAAGCGCTGCCCCCGCAAGATTGGATTAGGATTAAGGCATGGCTTTTCTGTTACATAAATCCTTTCAAACCAGCACAGCCATCAACCCAAAGAAGTGAGTATAAAGAAATTTCTGGAAGCCCTGCAGGGCTGTCAGGAGATACATGGGACTTCTTAGAAATCTCTGTTGATCTTCAAACAAATAAAAGATAATCGCATCACATATTAGTGTTATCTGCTTACACTCATCTGGTGCTTTGTGCATTTTACATTTAGAAAGTATGCCTATACTCAACCTATCATTTCGGTTTGGAATGTATTATTCATCTCCTCACTGGGCTAACCAAAATTAAAGCAAGTGTTCAATTATCTAGTTCTCTTTGAGAGCCAAGGGCCATCTGGCAAGATTGAAGTCTAAAAGACAAGGGAGTCTGGGTTCATTATCCCCCATCAACCACTTACTAGTTGTGTGAACTTGGGCAAGTTGCTTAACCTTGCAGAGGCTCACAATATCATTGTACGGCCTAAGTGAAAAATTAGATCTAAAACATCAGTAAAACTCAAAAATGATTGAAGTTTCTTTTATGATATTTCAAACTTCATGAGGGCCAAAGCTTAGGATACTATTAAAATTGGAGTATCTCCTACAGCTGAATAGTATGTTTATATATGTGTAGGTGTAGGTGTTTGAGGAAAGAAAGGAAAAGTGGGATTAAAAATCTGTGTTAGTCAGTGTCCCTGGGAGAGTTGAGGCACAGACAGATGGGACGTGACTGTGTGGGCTTCCAGGAGACAAGTGTAAATCTACAATTAGGCATCTTGAAAGTAATAGTGTCCTCAGGTGTTGGCCACGTTGGAAATGGATTTTGGGTCTCCTATAATCTTTGGAGGCTTTCAACAGTTGCAGATGAAAATGAATTCTGAACTTTTCTGAGTAGATTTCATGAAGTATATCTGGTAAATTACCAATAAAACTTAACTGAGTTCATCTCATATCTGGGGACTCTTAAAGCCACTATCGTAAAACTCCACTGATGAAAGACTTTCTTATTGATTGCAATCATTATTGGCTCAGCCCGCCCAGCAAAAAGCAAATACGCATTACGCCCCTTGAGAAAACACATTTCAGAATCTCACCAATTTTATGAGACAGGTCTAAGAGATGAAAGCATTTGTTCCAAGTCCCATTGTGATTTTTTTCAGGAGGATCGCCTCAGCTAGGAAGATCTCTATAATATGGAAAATTCCAGAACAGCAGACTTCTACAATTCACGAGGCCTACCAGTAACCACGTGGGCTGATTAGAAAGATGTTCCCAATCCAAGAAGCCAAATTTACTATTTTATACTATATTAACATTCATATCCATTAACTCGGCATACAAACTACTGATCTGAAAATGAAATTAGTTCTATCTCCCGCCTAACGAAGAATTACAATTTATAAGGAAAGAAATGCTTATATTCAATTGCATAATAGAAAAAAAATCATTCTGTTTCCTTATTACAAAGATACCTAATTAACAAAGATTTTCATTTTCCCCTGATGCCCCAAGGAGGCAATCACTACTGTGAACACATAACTGTTCCTTAGGTGCATCAAATTTTGTATTTTGAGACAATGCCATAGAATGAGACAGACTATACATTTGGCATAGGGTTTTGAAAAGGAGAGGATAGAGAGACCTATTAGGTGGCAATTGTGTTCCTCAGAAACCAGCCAGGAAATTCTTTTGTCTGTCTGGATCTACTCCAACATTCTTTTATTCTACTTTTACACACACAAAAAAAAACTTCTTTAGAATTATCTGGATAATAAGTAAGATATTTTGTATTTTTCCTTATTTCTCTGGAAATTCTCATAGCACTTAAAAATGTTGTTAATAAAAATAAAAATAATATTTTAATTAAATGATACCACCCAGTATTGGTAAAGACGTGGCAAAATTAATACTCTATGTGTATTGCTGATTGCAGGGTACATTGATACCACCCTTTGGAAAATAACACAGTAATATATATCATTAACTGTTTAAATGTTTAAAACCCTTTGACTCAATGATCCTCTTTCTGAAACTATACATTGGTCCAAAACAGGGGAAAGCTATGTGTGAAAATGGTCATTGAGGTACCAATTATAATACTAAAAAGCTGAAGATGGCATAAACATTAAAAATTGGAGCATTTCCGAAGAAGTAAAACTATCACTGTTTGCAGAAGATATGATACTATACGTCGAAAACCCAGAAAAATCCACAACAAAACTACTAGAGCTAATAAATGAGTACAGCAAAGTAGCAGGTTACAAGATCAACATTCAAAAATCTGTAGCATTTCTATACACTAGTAATGAACAAGCTGAGGGGGAAATCAAGAAACGAATCCCATTTACAATTGCAACTAAAAGAATAAAATACCTAGGAATAAATTTAACTAAAGAGACAAAAAACCTATATAAAGAAAACTACAAAAAACTGCTAAAAGAAATCACAGAAGACCTAAACAGATGGAAGGGCATACCGTGTTCATGGATTGGAAGACTAAATATAGTTAAGATGTCAATCCTACCTAAATTGATTTACAGATTCAATGCAATACCAATCAAAATCCCAACAACTTATTTTTCAGAAATAGAAAAACCAATAAGCAAATTTATCTGGAAGGGCAGGGTGCCCCGAATTGCTAAAAACATCTTGAGGAAAAAAAACGAAGCTGGAGGTCTCGCGCTGCCTGACTTTAAGGCATATTATGAAGCCACAGTGGTCAAAACAGCATGGTATTGGCATAAAGATAGATATATCGACCAATGGAATCGAATAGAGTGCTCAGATATAGACCCTCTCATCTATGGACATTTGATCTTTGATAAGGCAGTCAAGCCAACTCACCTGGGACAGAGCAGTCTCTTCAATAAATGGTGCCTAGAGAACTGGATATCCATATGCAAAAGAATGAAAGAAGACCCATCTCTCACACCCTATACAAAAGTTAACTCAAAATGGATCAAAGATCTAAACATTAGGTCTAAGACCATAAAACAGTTAGAGGAAAATGTTGGGAGATATCTTATGGATCTTACAACTGGAGGCGGTTTTATGGACCTTAAACCTAAAGCAAGAGCACTGAAGAAGGAAATAAATAAATGGGAACTCCTCAAAATTAAACACTTTTGTGCATCAAAGAACTTCATCAAGAAAGTAGAAAGACAGCCTTCACAATGGGAGACAATATTTGGAAATGATATATCAGATAAAGGTCTAGTATCCAGAATTTATAAAGAGATTGTTCATCTCAACAACAAAAAGACAGCCAACCCAATTACAAAATGGGAAAAAGACTTGAACAGACACCTCTCAGAAGAGGAAATACGGATGGCCAAGAGGCACATGAAGAGATGCTCAATGTCCCTGGCCATTAGAGAAATGCAAATCAAAACCACAATGAGATATCATCTCACACCCACCAGAATGGCCATTATCAACAAAACAGAAAATGACAAGTGCTGGAGAGGATGCGGAGAAAGAGGCACACTTATCCACTGTTGGTGGGAATGTCAAAGGGTGCAACCACTGTGGAAGGCAGTTTGGCGGTTCCTCAAAAAGCTGAATATAGAATTGCCATACGACCCAGCAATACCATTGCTAGGTATCTACTCAAAGGACTTAAGGGCAAAGACACAAACGGACATTTGCACACCAATGTTTATAGCAGCATTATTTACAATTGCAAAGAGATGGAAACAGCCAAAATCTCCATCAACAGAAGAGTGGCTAAACAAACTGTGGTATATACATACGATGGAATATTATGCAGCTTTAAGACAAGATAAACTTATGAACCATGTAATAACATGGATGGACCTAGAGAATATTATGCTGAGTGAATCCAGCCAAAAACTAAAGGACAAATACTGTATGGTCCCACTGATGTGAACGGACATTCGAGAATAAACTTGAAATATGTCATTGGTAACAGAGTTCAGCAGGAGTTAGAAACAGGGTAAGACAATGGGTAATTGAAGCTGAAGGGATACAGACTGTGCAACAGGACTAGATACAAAAACTCAAAAATGGACAGCACAATAATACCTAATTGTAAAGTAATCATGTTAAAACACTGAATGAAGCTGCATCTGAGCTATAGGTTTTTGTTTTGTTTTGTGTTGTTTTGTTTTGATTTTACTATTATTACTTTTATTTTTTTCTCTATATTAACATTCTATATCTTTTTCGGTTATGTTGCTAGTTCTTCTAAACCAATGCAAATGTACTAAGAAATGATGATCATGCATCTATGTGATGATGTTAAGAATTAATGATTGCATGTGTAGAATGGTATGATCTCTAAATGTTGGGTTAATTTCTTTTTTTCCGTTAATTAAAAAAAAAAAAAAAAAGAGAAGGGATAATTGGAGATGAAGGGATACAGACTGTACAACGGGACTGGATATAAAAACTCAGAAATGGACAGCACAATACTACCCAATTGTAATGCAATTATGTTAAAACACTGAATGAAGCTGCATGTGAGGTATAGGTTTTTTGTTTTTGTCTTTTTTGTTTTTTTTTCTTTCTATTATTGTTTTAATTCTTATTCTGTTGTCTTTTTATTTCTTTTTCTAAATCGATGCAAATGTACTAAGAAATGATGAATATGCAACTATGTGATGTTATTAAGAATTACTGATTGTACATGTAGATTGGAATGATTTCTAATTGTTTTGTTAATTCTTTTTTTAATTAATAAAAAAAAAAAAAAATTGGAGCATTTCCTTACCTGTAAGCAAGAAATTCAGATGCATACCTAACAACTTTTGAGAGATATCAAAGAGGCCTCCTTACTCCATCTGCTATGATAGTCTTAAATATTACCAAATACGGTTAGAAACTATATAACTAGGAGTCTCCTGGTCAAATACAGACTTTTGAAAAAAAAAAAAAAGCAGAAAACAAAAGGCAAGATGGGGGACATAAATTCAGCTATATCAGTATTAGTTAACTAAATACTCCAATTAAAAGTTAGAGATTATCAAGGTGCATGGGTTGTTCAGTGGTAGAATGCACATCTGTAACGCAGGAGACCCGGGCTGGATCTCCATGCACCACGACCCCGCCACCCCCACAAAAAATAGATAGAGATTATCAACTTGATAGTCTTAAAATGACTGAACCATATGCCATATGCAGGTGACACACTTTAAATAAAGGGCCCAAAGAGGTTGGAAATAAAAGGATGCATAAAAGACACTACCATGCAAATGTTAACCATAAGAAAGCTGCTGTGGCTATATTATCAGACAAAGTAGACATCAAGACAAGAAATATCACCAGCGATAAAGAGAAACAATGCATAATGATAAAGGATCAATTCATCAGGAATATGTAACAATATTAAATTGACACATACCTTTTAGCATAAACCTCAAAAATACACAAAGCAAAAATTGATAGAACTAAAAGGAGAAGTAAATAAATCCACAATCATAGTTGGATAACTTAATAAATGTGGGTCCTTGAGTCATGATATATCACTAATAGTTAAGCTCACAATCATCTCTGAGATGGTTTGCAAGCTGTCCCTGAAGAAATGGAACACAGGGAAAGTCCCCTTTCGTGGAGGTAAAGGACAGGTGTTTGATTGACATGGCAATGGGAAAGGTTGGTGAGGAATTGTGTAACTGAGAAATCAGGATTTATGAGATGATTTGATTGCTGAATCATTATATAGATATTCTTTTTTGCTCTCTGGTATATTGGAGTAGACTCAGGGAAATACCCGAAATACCTAAATTGTAATCCAGCTGCCATGTTCTCTGATAATGACTGTATAGCCTTTATCTTCTGCCCCTGTGATTGTAAAAACTTTGTGACTAACTCATGATCACTAAAGACAGACCTAATGTTTATTAATGAAGGGTCTTGGGTCAGCCCCGAGCTAACCCACCCCAAGTCCAAACTTATCTTGGTAACTGAGACTGGATCTAACTAAAGTGGGCCCACCTGACGTGTGCAGTAAGCTTAGGCTTTAACATACAAGTCAACTATACCTCATTTTGCCATTTTCTTGCACACATTCGTGACTGAGCATGTAATCCATCTGCTCATGCTCAATAACTAACCTCTAATTACATCACTGTGCTCATTATCATAAACCCTGCCCATCTTTTTTTCTAATAAAACTATCAGAATTACTGCAGTTCAGGGAGACAGATTTTGGGCCGCTAGACCACCTGCTCTCCTACTACGCACCTAGTAATCAATTCTCTCTCTTTGAAACCTCGTGTCTCAGGAATTGGTTATCAAGTGAATCGGGCAAAAGAAGCCATGGCCTTTGTCCGGTAACAATTGGGGGAGCAGGATATTTCTAGAGCCATATGGGAGAGAAAGTCAAAAAGAAGAATAGACAGCAGGAAAAGGAATAGTGGGGAAATTTGAAAGGAACAAGAAAGAGTATGAACTCAGTTTGAATCCCTACTTTAACACTCATTGAGCTCTTGGACAAGTCATTAAATGCTCTAATATTCAGTTCTGACACCTGTAAAAATGGAGAAAATAGTACCTACCTTATGGTTTGATACAGAAGTTAAACATACAATATATGTGAAAATGTCAGCATGTAGTGGGTGCTCAGTATACTATCTCCCTTTTTTTTTACATCACCTCCTAAAAGTGACCCAAGTTTTCTGCAAAGAACCAAGAAATGAACTGGACAGGGATCCCAGGAGCCAAGTCATTCTAGAAGAAAGAAAAATAGCCCACCTAGTCCTAAGAAGGTATTGAGAATTTCAAAACAAACTGGCCTCCAGGAGTTTCTCCTGGTTATTATTCCCTTTGGTAAATGAAAATAGTTCCATGTATATCTTATTCACCTTCATTAGAGTCTGTGCTACTGTTCTCATGCATGTGCTGTTTCAAGGAATTAAAACTATCTCAAGAAAAAAGTGATCAAATTACAGCTAGAAATATGAATGAAGCTGATCTGGGTAGGACTAAGGTAAATCAGAATACAGGGTAAAGGATGATATGACCCATATTTTCAAACCAACCTCTGCGTGAGACTAAAGGGAGAGATGTTTATTTGGTGCAAAATTTACATTTTGGATAGCACATTATCTAATTTAATTGGTATGTTCAGTTTACTTGAACACCACAATTACAAGGAATCTTGAATAGGGCGTGAGATTTTTTCACTTTGGACAGGTTAGTGTGATGCCCCAATATACCCCAGAGTAATTTGGGCAGAGAATAAAAAAGCGTTTGCGAAGTCCCCTTGGGGTACTGGGGAGAAAGGAGGAAATATTCAACATTCCTATCTGGGGAATTCCTGATATTCTCACAAGCAGTGGAGACAACCAATTCAACAGGCTGAGCCCTCAATCTTGGGGCTTAGCCCAGTGAAGCTTATTCTTACAAAGGATAGGCTATGCTTAGTAATAATTATGCCTGAGAGTCACCCCCTGAGAACTTCTCAGATGCGGCCTCTCTCTCTAAGGCAACTTGACGGGTGAATTCACTGCCCTCCACCCCCACCTCATCCCCACCTATGTAAGACGTGACTCCCAGGGGTGTAAATCTCCCTCACAATGTGGGGACCTGACTCCAGGGCATGAGCTGGGACCTGGCATCAAGGGAATGAGAAAACCTTTTTAACCAGAAAGGGGAAGAGAGAAATGAGGCAAAATAGTCTTAGTGGCTGAGAAACTTCAGAGTCGAGAAGTTATCCTGGAGGTTATTCTTATACATTATACAGAGATCTCTTTTTAGTTTATGGTATAATGGGCTGGCTAGAGGGACGTATTTGAAATTGTCGAACTGTGTTTCAATAGCCTTGATTCTGGAAGAAGACTGTTTAACTGTACAGCTTTTACAATGTGACTGTGTGATTGTGAAAACCCTGTGTCTGATGCTCCTTTTATCCACAGTATGGACAGAAGAGTTAAAAAGAAAAAAGGATTAAAAAATAAATAAATAACAGGGAAGGTAAAACCTGAGTAGGGTGAAATACTGTGGGTCAATGAGAGGGAGGGGAAAAGGAAGGTATGAGTTCTTTTTCTTCTTTTACTTTTTATTTCTTTTTTTCTGGAGTGATGCAAATGTTCTAAAAATACTCACTGTTAGGAAGGTACAAGTAGGGCGGGCCACGGTGGCTCAGCAGGCAAGAATGCTTGCCTGCCATGCTAGAGGACCTGGGTTCGATTCCCAGTGCCTGCCCATGTAAAAAAAAAAAAAAGAATGCACAACTATATGATGATATTGTGAGCCACTGATAGTCTAATATGGTTGAACCATATGGATATTTCTCAACAAAAGTATATATTTTTTAAGTCTCAAGAAATTTACTAAAATTTTAAAGCTACCCAGACCCTTAAGAGGTGATCAATTTATTGACTGACTCCCAGGCAGAATAAGACCTCACATGAAATTTCTCTGAGAGATATATCCTTTTCTTTGAAATTTCCAGAGAGGGCTAAATTCCCTTCTTCTTCCTTGAAAGTACAATTTCAGAGCCTCCTTTCTTACAATCAAGGAGCTCTTCCTATCTTAACTAAATAGCAATGAAACAAGGAAGAGTCCTATAAAGCTGAAAGAGACTTACAAGGAGCTCTAGAGGTTCTGGGGAGGGAGAGCCTTCACGTGCTTTGGGAAACAAGGAAAAAATTCTTAGAGACATGGCACTTGTTCTTGACCAAAAAGAATGGACAGGGTTTTGACCTAGTAGGGAGGAGCCTGCAAATGAATCAAGGCTGGATAGGGAAATGTAGAACCTGCTGAGGAAGAACAGGCGATAGATGGTGAGACAATAGGGAGAACAGTGGGGAGGAGACAGAAGAAAAAGTGACACCATATTGTGGAGGTCCACACAATAGGAAAAAAAAACTGTTGGCTTTATTTGGTGGGTAATGAGGAGCCATTGGAGAGTTTTGCAGATATACAAGGTCAGAGCTGAATTTTAGGAAGAATAACCTCACAGAGCGATTTGGGGATAGAGTGGGGATTACTAGTGAAAAAAAAATCAGTTAGGAAGCTCTTTCAATCATTCAGGTCAGAGCAGTGTGAGGCCCAAATGGATAGAAAGCATTCTAATTCACCTTTATGGGCAGGGCCTGCCTGGCTCTGCACAAATATTTCTTTAATCAGAGTTGCTGTTGAGCTACAAGGATTTGACCATAAAAAGTGAAAGAGAGGAATCAAAAGAGATAATGCAATCAGAATAATTAATTATAGAGAGCTATAGCTCAAGCTCATTTCAAGTCTCTGGCTCAATCACTACTTGGAAAGGAACCCTAAATACATGTCCAAACTGACGGTGGATAACACTGTGTCTTTGTTATTTGTGGGAAATCACATTTGCTTTGTCCTATTATGCCAAGAGAGACCAAATAAGAGGAATCCGGGACATGCATTTTAGGTTCAGTCACAACAGCCAATGCTGTTGAAGGTGGGTTTTGAACCAGGCACTGTTAGGCACTTTATTTGAATCATTTAATTTTCTAAACTACTCTATAAAGCAGTATTTAATTTTAATTTTTAATTTGCCAAACTACTGTATAGGGTAGTATTTAATTTTCTAATCTCTATTAATAGAGAGCTACTATTCTCCTTTTACAGATATGGAAACTGACAGCTAAGTCTCAAAGCCCCGACTTGAGCATGAGCCTGCATGGGCCACACTTGAAATCTGAATCACAACTGCTTGGTGAGACGCCCTCCTCTGCAAATTACTTAAAACCAAATGCCAAGTTGTCAGAAATGACTCTATCTTTCCTATGACTGGTGGTTCAAAATTAGAACTTTCCCTTCATAAGTTCTGTTCTGAGAAGGTAAAGAAGTGACGTTTCTTTCTGAAGGAAGACTTGGTGGGTGAGAACATGCCCTGCCTCACTTGGAGTGTCAGGCCAAGGCAGATGTGTCTCAATTTGGGTTTTTGTTGCAAACAACAGATGAGAACTGACAAGTAAACAAGAGGGTGGGGTGTGTATGCAAATCTTCTTGGGAAGGAGGAACATGACTCCCAGGGATGAGCGGGCCCTGGCATCACAGGATTGAGAAAGCCTTCTTGACAAAAAGGGGGAAAAGAAATGAAACAAAATTAAGTCTCAGGGGCTGAGAGATTTCAAATACAGTGGAAAGGTCATTCTAGTGGTTATTCTTATGCATTATATAGATATCCCTTTTTAGTTTCTAGTGTAGTAGAATAACTAGAAGGAAATATCTGAAACTGTTGAACAGCAATCCAGTGCCCTTGGTTATTGATGGTGAGTGTACAACTGTACCGCTTTTATGATGTGACCGTGTGATTGTGAAAACCTTGTGATTCACACCTCCTTTATCCGGTGTATGGTCAGTTGAGTAAGAAAATATAAATAAATAAATAAATAATAAGAGGGAATAAAGAGTATGGGATGTTTTGGGTGTTCTTTTTTATTTTCACTTTTGGACTAATGAAAATGTTCTAAAGTTGATTGTGATGGTGAATACTTAACCATATGACGATACTGTGAGCCATCCACTGTATACTTTGATTATACAGTATGTCAATAAAATTACATTTAAAAATTTTTAAAATAAAAACGAAGTAACAAGGGGTTAAGGTAAAATCCAGAAAAGCTGAAGAACCAGGATTTAGGAGTGGTTCAAGGTCTAAACAGGTACTACTTAGGGAGTCTCTGTTGGGAGGAACCATTAGCCGCCATCTTTGGCTTAAGAGGCTCCATTGAAGATTCTGGGTCCCAACAGAGAACATCTGATTGGCCAGGCTTGGGTCACGCGACCATTACCTAACTAGGGAAAGGCAGCACGTCCCCACCAAAACGGTGCTACATGCAGAGAAGGGAGATTCGCAGACAATTACGGTGGGCGCCCATTCCGTTAACGGAAGCAGGAGTTTCCTGAACTGCAAACGGACCCAGGTATATATGCAGGAGTACACCCAAGCCTAGCAATACTACACAAGCAGTTGAAAAAATGATTTTCCCCGCTGCTCTAGCAGCTCTAGATAAAGTTATAATCATACGTTAAAGTATCATTAGGCAAGTAGCACGTGAAATCAACTAGGAACATTTCATTTTAAACTTTGCTGATTTTTCAAATTTGCTTTGCATTCTTGGTAATGATTTCTTGCTCTATTTTTAGGCCTCCTCAGATAAAGTACCATCATACATGATGTTAGCTCCATTAGACATGAAGTAAGCATTATTTATGGTTATAATTAGGGTTATGAAGCATGTAAAAGCAGGAAAGAAAATTATCTCCACAGACCTTTCCAAAGCTTTTAAAGTTGGGGTTTAATTTCTGAGACTTGCTTTCTTCTGGCAAGGGGGTGAAGAGTGTTGGTGCCAAGCTAGTCACTGACTAAGAGGTCCCTTATTCACAGGAAGAATTACACAGAAGTACTTGGGTATTTTCGGGATTCCAACCTTAGAAAAATGGGACCCTGGTTGAACTCAACCTTCTTTGACAATTTGAGTAGGAGGCCTCTCCTATCTGGATTTTAACCTTATGGAAAGGTCGGGTAGGTTGGGTATGTTAAACTGGAATTAAAGGATTACTCAGGGCATGGACCAGATGGCAGATGACTAAGAAAAGACTCAACTAGATTAGTGCAAATCTGCACTTTATCAGCATGTGAAACATACGTTGATACTTATGTAAAACCACTGTTGTAGGAGAGGAGTGCTTCCTCTGGTTTTTTTTTTTTCCAAATTGGCTGAACCTTCCTCTATATTGACAAGCATGGTACAAAGATGTGTAGGGGAAAGTTACATTGCAATGGAGGTGGGAACACAGGAAAAAAGAAAAATAGAGGGAAAAAATGAAATGAATTTTAGGGTCCCAAACAATGAAGTCATAGTAAGGCATTAACAATTACATGAAGCGTCAATAAACACAAATTTTAAGGTTAAAATTTTCTTAAGATGCATAACTTCATTTTATCTCAAATTTTTCAATGACATAATCATAAAAAATTATACTATACTTGAATCAATCATGATATTCATTTAGTGCTGCTTTTTAACAGTCTCGAAATAAAACTTTTCTCTGCCCTTAGGCAGGTTCCACTGGTCATAATGAAGATAGATGTGGGATGCTGTTACCGTTGACAAATATGGTTCCTATTGGCTGAGAGGCTGGGGAAAGATAGTAAGGAATAGCAGGGGCATGGTGGGGGGGAGTCAGTCATATCTTAAATGTTCCTCCTTTACACCCCTGACACTTGCCTGATGATGCCAACTAGAGGGCATTTCTCCAACTTTTACAGATATTTCTTTTGACCAACTCATTCAATGGGTCTCCCTGAAGGACTCTAGGGACCCCCTGGACTACGGTATTTGAGACAAAGAAATTTTCCTTTGTCCTTGATTTACATCTAGAGATCATAGCTAACAATGGTTTACATCTATGAGTTAAGTAGGTATTATTTTCATCCCTACCTTGCAATGAGAAAACGTAGGCTGAGAGAAGTAAAATAGTTTAATGAAGTTGCATATCTACTTATTGATAAAGCTAGAATTTGTACTCAGTGGTTTGATTCCAGAACCCAGTCTTAACTGTCATTCTTCACTTCTTGTAGCTAACTAAAATCTCCGTAACTAGAAAGTATGGACAAGTTATTCACCAGAAACTAGAACTCCAGTACTTTCTGAGTGTGGGGGCCAAAATGTATACTATCTTTGACGTGAAGAAACCCCAAGCCTAAAAGTAACATGAAAACTGGTTCAGACCTGGTAAACTGTATAGGGCCTGACCAAATACAGCCATGAAATAACATAGCACATAGGTGACTCCTATGTAAGAAGAGATGCAAGGATGTAATCTCACGGACCTAAGAGATAGGAGAAATCGCACCCAAACAATTACAGATACCAGAGAAATTTGAATTTGAAAATTAATTTGAGGGACCTTCAAAATAAGTGTTTAAAATGTTTCAAGAGATGAAGGAATATAATTCATAAAATAAAGAAACAAGAATGGAAAGATTGGAAAAAGAAACGAGTAAATATTGCATATATAAACAAATATTGTCACTGAAATAAAAAAATAAACTGAATAAACAAGTTAAACAATAACAAAGGAGAATTAGAGAAATCACTAATAGCATAAAATAAAGAGCTAAGTTTGGAAAATATGTGAAAAAAGTTGAGGCATGAAAAAAGGGATTGAAAAGTTCTGTAAAGAAACAAAGAATGGTAGAAAGTAAATTTTCAAAGCTATCCTGACTCAGAATTTTCCACATATGGAGAGGAAAATAAAAGCTTTCTCAGAATGAAAAAGTATAACAATTTGTAATCAGGATAAATAAAAGCAATTGTACAATCAGACCCATGCAAGTTAAAGCTTGCATCCATTGGGGACAAATGTAAAACTCTCAAATGATGTCAGAGACAGATTATCAACTCAGAACAACAATCAAATTTACCACAGGCTTCTCACTTCTCATTAATAATAATAGATGCCAAAGTAATATGGAATAAAATCTTTCAAGTGGCTTAGGAAAAATAATTGCCAACCAAGAAGTTTATGTCCTGCTAAAATGCCTTGGTTCACTAAACCTTCATTTCTTCCTGGGCATACAGGATGGTTACATTTCCCAACTTTCTTTGAGGCCGTGTGATTGGATTTCTGCCCAACACAATGTCAGTAGAAGTGCTGTGCACCCCTTCTAGCTCTGCCCGGATGCTCTCCCTGGAAAACACTCAAGTGTATCAAAACCATGAAAAGGAAGGGGTAACATCCCTGAGTCTCTGCTTGGAGTGAAACCATGCAGGAAAGCCACCCGGTCCATATTAGACAGGAGTATGTAGGAAGATTTCATTTCAGTTGTGTTGTGCCACAAAGATTGAACAATGAAGTTGATGGAGAGGAAAAGGGAGGGGTACTAGGCACAATGGCCATTGTCCAGAATGATCCAAATCTTGAGCCAGCAGCTAGAGAGTGGTTTTTTTTAGTGTTTTTATTGATAAAACAACATGCAAACATACAAACATTCTTAATACAAACATTTCATACATGGTATACAATCAGTGGCTCACAATATCATCACGTAGTTGTGTATTCATCACCATGATCATTCTTTTGAACATTTGCATCACTCCAGAAAAAGAAAGAAAAAAGAAAAAACTCATACATACCATACCCCTCACCCCTCCCTCTCATTGACCACTAGTATTTATTTTAACCTCTGTCCCCCCTGCAATTTGTTCATTTTTTATCCATAAGTGCTTTTATCCTGTCAATACACCAGTTAAACAGTCATTCAAGAATGGCGGCGAAACATGACCACAGATCCTTTCTGAAAGACTTACTAAAGGATATACTTCAGCAGAAGGACTTAGATCCAGAAGAAAGGTGTGGGAAGCAAGAAGCAACTGTGAGCAAAGATATCAGCAGTATGTGATAGTAAACCTAAACAAGTATGACTTTAAATATAATAAAATAGAAAGAAGATAATTGATTAAAATGTAGAAAATTGAAGAGGGGAATGTAAAAGGAAGTTTAAGCATGCCTCGTTTCTTGTGTTAGTCAAGAGTTGGATTAAAATATTGATTATTCTTAGACTTTGTTAGCAAAAAGGAGTTAAGGATGGATGTTTAAAGTGTAAGTTTATCACTAAGGGAATCAGGGTTTGGCATAGGCGATTATGGCCCATCTGAGCTTCTGCTGCCCGAGATGCCCTCGCAACCCTTTATCTGGTTTTCCTCTTATTGCAACCCTCTAATCTGGGTAACTTAGTTCAATAAACATTGATAAGATAATAAAGCAACTAGGAATGGGGGTGGGGAAGGAGAAAGAGAAAGTGACCAAAGAAAGATACGCTTAGATTGCAAGAGACCATTTTCAAATTGCCTGAATGAAGGCTTTCTCTGTTATGTGCAAATATATCTGTGACCCACCTATTTCATATGTGTGCTTTCTACCCAAATCCTGACAGAGTCCCCTGGCTAAAACACTTTTAGTAATCACCGCCTTAAAGAGTATAGAATAGTTCTGCAGTTCCACCAAGTGTGAAATATAGTTACTAAATGGCCCAGCAATTCTACTCCTAGATACATACCCAAGAGTAATGAAACGACACGTCTATGTTAGAACGTGTGTGTGGATATTCATAGCAGCATTAGTCACAATAGCCAAAAAGGGGAAACAGTCCAAATGTCTATCAACTGATGGATGGATATCCAAAATATGGTATATCCATAAAATGGAATCTTTTTCAGCCATAAAGAGGAATGCAGTGCCGATACATGCTACAGCATAGATGAACCTTGAAAACATTCAGCTAAGAAGAAGTCAGTCATAAAAGGCCGCCTTTTGCATGAGTCCATTTATATGGTACAGCCAGAACAGACACTGCTACAGACAGAAAACAGATAAGTGGTTGCCAAAGATTGGAGGAGCAGAAGAAATGGAGAATGACAGCTAACAGGCATAGGATTTCTTTTTGGGATGATGAACATGTTCTAAAGTTAGATTGTGGTGACAGTTGCACAACCCTGTGAGTATACTAAAAACCATGGAATCGCACACTTTTTAAATGGGTAAACTGTATTGCATGTGGATTATATCTCACTAAAGCTGTTGTTTAAAAAGAATACAGAGACCAAAAAAAACGATAAAGCAAAGATCTGAGATTATTTTGCAAAAAAAGAAATAGAATATTGCTTTTGAGCTTGAAATAAACCGTATTACCATATTCGTTTTAAAAAAAAGAGAAGAACGAAACTAAATATAGATATCTCTCTTTCCAGCAATCCATGGCTACACTGACTATGGTTGTTAGAGGCTTGTCTGTGCCTTTGATGTAGGAGTCAGCGATGGGTGGAGGTGGAGGGTAGCTGGAAGACAGCAGGGGCGATGGCTGGCCTCTGTGCAGTTAGGAGTTCCTCTAGGTGGTGCAAGTTGCTCCGTCTTGAGCCAGAGAAGGCCCGAGTAGGCTCAGGGCCTGCCTTTTGCCTTGTGAAATCCGATGAGGCCAGGCCAGGGCCTGGCTGCAAGAGCTATTATATACACCATATATTTTAACTGTGAGAGCTCAAGTCAAGTCATAAACCTGCATTTCCATAGATCCCAGACAAAAATAAACATAGACTATTATTTCTAATCCTTCCCCTCTGGTTTTCTCAAAGTGCTGATTAGATTGCATGCTGTATGAAAGGATGAGTTCAGTCCTTTCTCAAGTAGTTCCTCACTAGTTCGTCTGTGATTAAGGGCACAAGTTTTTCCCATTTGAAAGATGCATGATCCAGCTGTTCCTTTTGCCTGCTGCAACTTCTGCCTAACCTTTCTGGACGTAAAGAGAGAAAAACAATGTTTAATTATCGTGACCTGAGCATATCCCTTCCAAAAGAGAAGAGAGACTGGTGTATGTGCACCCAAGATAATAGCGTCTTTTAACCAGTAGTTATCTGTCATTCTCATTCTTTGTTTATCACTTCGAAGGTTGGTATGTATTTTATCTATTAGGTCTTTAAAAAATACAGCCATTTTGGCTAACATGAAATGTCATACACTGAGGCCTGATAAGTTGAAGGCTAAATGTTTTAAGACTTCTAAAGTAGTAATCACTAAGTGCTTAATATCAAAACACACACCATTTATTTGCTTCTACTGGATAAAGCCCCATCAGGGAATCATACCACTGGCAACAGGCCAGATTATTCTTCTTGGGCCTGTTGTACCTTTGGACTCCTAAGGCAACTAGCTGTTTCCCTGGGCCTCTCAGGGTCTCCCTTTCAGGGTTTCTGGTGGCCCATCAGATGTAAAAACAGGGCAGGGGAGCCTTCCCCCACTGTGCCCTGAAACCCAGAGGAGTCACTTCCAAGTGAAAATTGAGGTCACCCCCAGTGCAGCTGAGGTTGTGTGAAGCGCTTCTCCTGCCTGGGTCCCCTCCTGCAGCCACTCCTGGGAATGCTGCCTAGGAATATCCCAGGGGATTCTTGCCCAGAGGTCCAGTTCCAGACTGTCCAGGTCCACAGACATCTCCCAATCACTCAGATTGGCTGATTTCCAAGAAGTGCCAATGCTTGGTTCTGCCTTAGAATCAACCAATTGAATGTATATCAAAGGGGGGGGGGAGCTGGTCATATAATCCAAAATAATCAAATGACATATGGACTTGTGTCAATGAACAGCTCTCATGCAGGAAACCAGGCAAGCAGAGCTGCTGACTGGCTGAGAGTGGCGGGGGTCTGACTGAAATCTGTATTCAAGTTTAACAGGCAAACCAAGTTTTCTCTTTGTTAAAGGAAGGGCAGGGAAGTCAGTTCAGTATTTACTAAGCTGTGGATCTCTGAGTTTCACCACAGAGAGGAAAACCTTAAATAGACTTAAACAAGCCTCTCTCTAGACAGAAAAGCTATAATCAAAATGCATATAAAGTTACGTGAAAAAAGGAAGGTTGCTATATGGGTGCGTAATATGCCAACTTCGGGTGTTAAAAAAAAAGTTCAACTAAAAAATATATATTCCTATTTGCTTGAATTTGCATACATAAACTCCACCAGGATATACCAGTAACTAATAAAAGTGGTTGCTAGGTTTGGGTGTAGAGAGCTGGGAGGATAGAGAACTGGAGCGAAGACTAGACTTCTCACAAGTACCTTTGCATATATATTTTTGTTATTTTTTAACCATGTGTGGGAGCTGCTTTTGGTTCTTAGGATGAATCAGAGAAATTTGCTCCCCCAAGGAGCTTACGCTCACGTGAGAGAAGAAATATACAAACCTACTAAAGTCAGAACGCTCTGTGCTACGTTAGATGGTCAGCCAGATTGAATAGCAAGGAAGGGTAAGGGAGTTGGGGGAAGAACAGTTTGCAGCCTTAAGGAAGGCGGCCAGGTGGGCCTCCCTGGGGAGCAACTGCACTAGGACTTGAAGGAGATGAGAGGGTTACCCATGTGGATCTCTGCGGAAAGAGCATGCCAGGCGGGAGGAACCTCTGAGCAGCATCCTCCACCATGGGAGATTTTGTTAGGGGACCTTTGGCAGTGCCTGGTGACATTTTTTTATTATTATGGACAGGGGGAGGGATGCGCCTGGCATCTAGTGCATAGAGACCAGGGGTGCTGCATTACTTCCTAGGATGACAGGAGAGCCCCACAGCAAAGAATTGTCTAGACCATAATGTCAATAAGTGCCACTTTTGAGAAACCCTGAGCTAGAGCAAAGGCCTTGGGGTAGGAGGATACCAGGTGCATTCAGGTAACACGGAGGCAACTATGGCTAACAGAGAAGTGAGCCTTCTTCAGGTTGCTCGGCCAGCTACAGGTGAATCAGACACTCACACAGCTTCCCATAGCAAACATTCATTCTCACTGAGTGTCCTCCACATCCGTAAGGACAGAGAGCGATGTTTTCCTGACTGCTCCCTAATTTGCCAGGCGACCTCTCTAGAACAAAGTACATACTTCAGAGTATCACACAGAGCAGTACTAGTTCGTTTCTTCCTTCCTCCTCTGTAATAACCAATTCTATTACAAATCACAGGTTCACAAAGATTGCAGGAACTACTTCTCAGGCCTCTATTAAATTCTTAGTTAAGGTCAGAGAAAAATGCAAAAAGGAAATATTACCTTGAACAGGGCTCCTTGAATTGGGGAATAAAGGGAAATAGGAAAGTTGGAAGCAAATAAAAATAAAGGGATGGGGGGGTGCACAGGTAGTTCGATGGTAGAATGCTTGCCTTCCATGCAGGAGACCCAGGTTCGATTCCTGGACCATGCACCCTGGCAAAAAATAAATAATTAAGGGGATGGAAGTGGATTTTGTCCCCTTTCAAGGAGAAAGAGGCACCCGGGTGACCTTGGTGGGCTCAGCCAATAGAGAGAGCAACAGAAACCCCAGACACACAGAGACCCCAGACATACATCCTGGGCTTTCCCATCTTTTCCGGTCTTATCGTTACTGGGTTCCTCTTTAATCACTACCTAGTAATTGCTCTATAAATGTTTATTAAACTAAACTGTCCCAAAATAGAACTGACTGACATGAGAACTTTCCTAGTATTTCTAGGACCAAAGTATATACCAGTATGGAAATACTAAGCGTTGACAAGGATTTGGGAAAATTCAAACTCTTGCTCTTTTCTCCTGGGAATGGAAATTGGCAAACCCATTTTGAAGAACAAGAAAGCAATGTCTAGTAATGTCCCTATTGTACAAAGCTTACAAGCCAACAATTCCACTCTTAGACATATACCTTAAAAATTCTTACCTATATATCCAAGGAGATATGAACAAGTGTTCATAGTAGTTTCGTTTATCAACAGGGAAAATGAAAAAATAACCTATAGTATAACTATATATTGGAATACCATGTAGCAATTAAAATGAATGAACTAGATTTGTATATATTTGACATGACTAAAACTCAGAAATATAATGTTTTTTTAATTGTAAAACAATCCTGTATAATACCATTTATGTATCATGTAACACATAAACACACAAAACAATGTGTTACATGAAGGTACAACATGTATATAGTTAACTACATGTTGTAGTTAAAGCACAGAGAAAACATCCCAGTCCCATGGCAGTGGCTACCTAAGGTGAGGGAGGCAGAAAGGAAGGAAATAGATCAGGTGGAGATGGGGGCTTAGTTGTGTCTATGAAATCATCTAATAAGCCAAGAACTACTTCTCCTCTCTCCAGCCAGGACTTGTGAAGTTGGGCAGGAAAGAATGCCAGTGCATTTGAACCGTGTTTTGAGCTGAGACTCGGCTGGTCTGCCCTGCCACAGAAGAGTAAGGTGTGAATGAGACTGCACAGAGCGGCGACAACGCTGGGGGTCAGGCCCTGGCTTGGACACTGGGAGAGTGCTGTGTGACTTCAGAAAAGTTACTTAACCTTTGGGTGCCTCAATTTCTCCATTTGTAAAAGGAACTAGTAATAGCACCTAATTCACTGAAAAAAAAAATAAGTATAAAATGCTTAAAACAAAGCCTGACACATAGTATGTGCTCAGGAAGCATTAGCCGTTATTGTTAGCTGGCCCTGGAGCATGCCGTGAGTCCCTCCCTGCCACCTCCTTCCTGGTGGCGACAGCCACAGCACATTTTCTAAGAAGGGCCCACAAAAGTGTGTCTGGAGCCGACCAGCCCAGAGAAAAAGCCCAGACTCCCCCAGGAAGCCTGCGGGAGTGCCACCACTAAGGGAAGGTAGTACCAGGGCGCAGTCAGCCAGTGAGATGATAACCCTTGCACACAGTGGTCCCAGGTTGTGAAAACATCACTCACAAGTCAAGGAAAAAAATAAGCTACTCCTGCTAAAAAAACAGAACTTGAAAACGGCTTCTCTGTGATTTTAAATACACCGCTTGTTTATAAGGGAAACATTTCCACCTCTTTCAAAACTCAGTTCTTAACTTACTTAGTAACAAGAATCTAGGAGAGGTCTATTCTGATATTTGGTTCCTAAGGTTTTTGAACCTCTGGAGGATTTGAATATTTGGAAAAATAAGATAATCGCATCCTCTGAAATTCCAGCAGGGAAATTGTAAGGCAGCTTCTGAGACCCAGACTTGGATATACTGCTGGTTACGTAGGGACAGAACTAGGTGCAATGAAAAGTAGAACTTGAAACTAGTATGGTATAAACGTATGGCTTTTTTGTATATATGTCATATTTTACTATTAAAAAAATAAAATAAAAGCTAGTATGTAATAAAGTGGCTGTGTGCTCTGGGCTGTTCTCCTGGTCTCTCTGGGCCTCAGTCCTTACACCTATGAAATGAAGAATCGACTAGATCATCGCGAAGGGGACCCCTCTAACACTTAGATTTCATGGGTCTATATTAAGTAAACCCTCCCCCAGTAAAACCACAACTTCCAAAAACATTTCTAGTATGGTTTCCCTAAAAACAAGGAGTTAGTCCCCTTCCCTCGTGTTACTTATTAAATAAAGGTGTGGATGTTTGATCAGAAAATGTAAGGTTTCTTTACAACCAACTATACAACAGTGCTTAGCTGTAGGGTTTTCGGGGTGGGAGGGGAGTTAGAGAGAAGCAAGAGAAGGAGGTGGGCAATGCGCAGGAGAAGTAAGGTGCTGGTTCCTGGAAAACCATGAAAGCAACTTGTGCTTAACTTCATCAGTTCCACTAAACCAGGACCCCTGAAAACTGACCTTGTGATCTTTCTGCTGGGAGTGCTAAATGAGCCCCTCAGGTCTCTAGAAATATGGGACTTAAAAATAAGACCAAATATTTTACCTCTGATTCTGATGAAAGGTTTATGAGCCCCAGAATAGTTCAAGCACGACAAGTCTGGATTGAATATTTGGTGTGCACTTAACACCAACGGGTTTCAGAGGCTTCGTGTTTCACAACCAAACTTTGGCAGAGCTGTGTTAGTTACCCGATACTCAAGGTAAAGGACATTTTCTCACTTCGCTGTGCCAAAAATAGTGCAGGCTTCTGTCTGTGGCCTATGCGAGTTAATTAGGCACATTAAGCTTCAGAGATTTTCCCAGCATTGCAATCCTTTGACTTTGTGACCATAGACATAAAGGCTAAGAAGATGATGACATGTAGCAGACTAAGGTTCTAGAAGGGTAAGCACTGGGGGGAAGGTTCCAAAAACCCCAGTCTCTGTGCCCTGGGGCACAGAGATGTGCCGGTCAGATTAGATTTCAGAGATGAGGCTCCTTTCTTCACTCTGACCACTGACAGAGCCTGGGTCTTCGGCTAGAACGTGAAAATAGAGATACATGAGGGCATAACCAGAAATTTTTAAATCCCCTGAGTATCAGAGAAGATGCGTCCTATTTGGAGATAAAAGAGCATAACTGGCACTGCTTTATTCTCAAACCACTATTTCTTTGCCTGCGATCTCTTTCTTTAGGAAACGTGTACACAGGAATTAAAGGCAAACTGCGTGAAGGCTATAAACACATCTGATTCTAAATGACCTTGGATAGATGTGACATGTGATAGTTACACAGCACTTCCTCATAGAGGACCTTGCCTAGTCCTTGATGGACAGATGAGAATGAGGTTCTCTTCACTGCAGGACTGTTGCTTTCCATGACTTCTGGCCATTCTCATTCAGTATTCCTTGGCATTTTTAAGTACCTACCATGTATAAGAAATTCTGAGGAATGCAAAGGTGAATCTGACAACACAACCTTGGAGTTAAACTGGAGATCCACGAGAAGTGTGGAGGGGGCAAAGCAGAAAGAGGGAATGACTCTGCTACATGGGATGGAAGGGGGATCCTAAGAAGGCTTCATGTTTGAGCCCTTCCTTGAAGGAGAAGTAGGAGTTTTCCAAGTAGAGAGCTGGCAGAGGGAGCATAAATATCCAAGAAGGGATGGTGACAAGAGGAGAGCATTCCAGGAAGCTGAACTGCCAAGCATAGGTAGGGCACTATGAAGCCACATGACACAGTCACAGCAAGAAACCTAGGGTAACTGGACATTGAGCAGATGAGGACTGGGGTGGGAGAGGAAGTTGAGATCCAAATCTGAAGACATCTGAATGGCAGGCCAAAAAGTTTCAACAGCATTAGAAGAAGCCCTTTCTGGGCCTCTAAAGCATATATGTTAGGATTCTTTTCTGACTGTTCTCATCTCCATTTTTTTTCAGAAGTTGGCTATCCAACTTATTGGAGACTAAAAAATTTCTCAGCAGCCTGAAATACATATATGATCTTGGCAAAAGCCAAGAGAATGGAAGAAAGGGGAAGAATTTATCCGATTTCTCAGTTAGGCCCTCAGTCTGGTTTCTTAAGGCACAGGCAAGGATGTAGAGTCTGTTTTCATTTTTAGCACATGTGCTCTGCCGAGAAGCAGGCTAATTCCCTGTGGAAACTTCCCTACTTCTTTAGCTCGAAAGAACAGCACAGTCACCAAAGACACAAATTCAATGCCAAAGAACTCTCCATGCCCAGGGACCTGGAACCTGCCTGAGGGCTGACTATACCCCAGATCTAACTGAAGGTGGTGACCAGATGGGCCCCCAAAAACCCCTGGTGAGAGGAAGCGGTACCTGCCTCTTGAGACACCCCACTTAGCCTCAGCTGACTCTGGTCTTTAAATCAAAGATGTTCTGCCTGGGGTAGGATTTCCAGGAGGGCTCTGAACTATATGGATATCAAGTTATACTGCTATCAAATTGTATCTGCATAAGCACTGGCTTTTCTTAGGAACCCTTCCACATCTCATACCCTTCTTGATCCTGACAGCAACCCTGGTAGTTTGGCAGGACAGATTACACCATTCTAATTCAGAAAAGTAGGCTCAGATCATAGGATTTACCTAAAATCACACAGTTGATTTCAAACCCAGCATGTCAACATCTGAAAGCATTGTCCTTTTAATGTTGTTCTAAAGCAGGGGTTAGCAAACTATGGTGGGTGGGCCAAATCCAGTCCACACTTGATTTTGTAAATAAAGCTTTATCTAAATATAGTCACCCCAGCCATTCATATATTGCCTACAGCTGTTTTCCCACTTACTACTGCAGAGTTGAGTAGTTGCCACAGAGACTTTATGACCCACAAAGCCTAAAATATTTACTATTTAGTCTTTTACAGAAAGTGTTTACCAACCTCTGTTCTAAAGTATTACTGTTTGAATTTTAGAAAATAGGAAGAATCTCGCATAAACTCATTCACAGGCCTGACTAACTCCACCTCTTGAAGAATGGAAAATTTTCCTTTACTACCAAGGTGACCTTGGATATTAATCTTTTTCAGCTTCAGTTTCCTGCAAAAGAGTAAAATAGTACCTACTTTACAGAAAAAGAGTAAAATAGTACCTACTTTACAGAATTGTTGTAAATATTAAATAAGGTGATGCATGCAAAATCTTAGCTTAGAATCTGGCATTTGTGCTAAAATTCAATAAGCCTTTTGACTCGTTAACAAAATATAAAGAACATAGTTCCTGAAGTCAAAGGACTTGTTTGATCTTGAGCACATCACTCAACCACTCTGACTTCAGTTTCCTTATCTGTGAAATGGGATTACAGAAGACCCTACTAAAGTGCCTTTAAACCAGTGGTTTTATTTGTCCCATATATTCAGTGTGCTGGCTTCCTTCCTATTGCTTGTCACCTCACGGCTGCAAGTTTACTGCAGCATCTCCAGCCATTTCATCTGTTTCCGCACAATAAGGTAGAAGTAGAAACGAGGCAAATACCAGCTGGATTTGTCTGTTTTTACAAGATAAACAAAAGCTTTCTGAGAAGCTATCCAATAGACTTCCACTTATGTCTCCTTAGCCATAATAGTGTCACGTGTCTATGCTTAACTGGAAAATAACTAGGGAGAAAGGGTTTGTGACAGCGTGTGCCATAAAGTAGGAATATTTCCTAAAGTGAAACCCATATTCGCATACTAGTGTCACTTGGTTGTATTAGAAATGACAAGCCAGCCTTATTCGGGGACCGCCAAGGATTGTCACCTCCATCATGTATGGCCACCAGCAACCTCCACCTAGAGTCTGCTGATCCCCAAATAATACCAGGAACTGGGGAAGAGAAAGAAATTGGGAAAGAGAGAAAGAATTTATAACTAAACAAATCTGAAAAGAAAAATAAATGCCACAGCCTGTGCAATAGTATCCCAACACAAAGGTAGCGTGGGCATCCCCATTCTGCTCCTCGTTGCACACCCATTTTCCCAGAGGCAATCCGAGCAGAGGAGACGAGGCTCACCCTCAGGTTTGCGTCACTCCCTGTCTCTGCCATGGTGGGAAGACCCAAGTCTGGTCCTTCCCCTAATCCTGAAAGGCTTCATAATGAGGCAGACAGGCAACTAGATATCAGCCAGGAAATCTCCTTCCCACAAAGGAAGGACCAAGGTCATAGAAAACAGAGGAGGCATTATTTAAGACATGGAATCTAGGCAGAGTGAGGAATCTTCATATCACTAGGAGACAAAAATCCGAATAATGCTGCAGATATCCCCCAAATTTTTACCTCGTAAGGGCTAGCCAGGAGGCGGCTGACCTGAGGTTCCTTCAGAGCATCATTGCAAAGACTCCACGGGCTTCTCTTTCATCTGCTAGCAAAGGCAAACAAATTACCAGGCCTTGTTTATGCCAGGAGGTTTCATGCAAATATTTTAAAATTCAGATTTTGTCAAGCTGGTTTAACTAGGAAAGCCTAGTTAGGAGAATATGCTAATAAGTCATTAAACTGCACTTGTATCATGCCATATGGTACACTTGAAACATAAAACACTGGGCCCTATTCTTCGGGCAGGGTCGTTTGATAAAAGAGAACCCTGGGGAAAAGATTGTTGCTCTGTCCACCCTCACTTTATATGCTAACTCTTGTTATAGGGGCTTGTTTGTTTTGATGAGGTTTGGCAGATATCTGTAAAGGGCACTCCATTTGAGAAAATTATTGCAGATATTATGTTAATGTAAAATCCAAGGTGGCAGAAATATGTTTGCATGAATTCAGTTTGGAGGTGGTTTTTGTTTTCCCTAATTATCAATAGGTTTTTTGATAATTGTATTTTAAGTTCAACACTTATGATGCCTGTCTTTAAAGCAATTATTTAAAATTAAGAAATTCTTAGGAGGGGAGTTTTTGGTGCTTAGACAGATTATACATCAATCCTGTGTACTTAGCAGATGTATTTAATATGCAAGTCAGGTCTAGGGACATATACTGGACTCAGAAACCGAACTTGGCATTTCAGGTGTTGGGTTGCATCGTGACCTGTGGCCCCACCTTTGTGGAAATGTGCAGATGCATTCAGAAGCCCAGTGATCAATCTCTAGCTGCAGCATTACCTCTAAACCCAGCCTACCACCTGGTGATCAGAGAGGTGGGCACCAACTCGCCTTCACTAGAAATACCGTCCAATTTAAGGCAGTTTCATTTCACTACTGAATTAGTAAGGAAAAAACATATTGAGGTACTTTGAGACAGGAACTCTGCTTTTATTTTATTATTATTTTTTTAATTGTGGTAATGCATATGTATAATATAAAAGTTCTCATTTTAAGCTTATAATTCATTGGCATTAATTATGTTCACAATGTTGTGTTAATATCACCATTTTCTATTAGAAAACGCTTTCATTATTACAAGCAGAAACTTTTTACCCAGTAAGCAATAGTTTCCCAGTCCCTTTACCTCCAGTCTTTGTCAACCATCAATCTACTTTCTGTCTCTACAAATTTATTTATTCTAGACATTTCATATTAAATGGAATCATACACTGCGTGTCCTTTTGTGTCTGGCTTTTTTCACTTAGCATAATGTTTTCAAAGTTCATTCATGTTGCAACATTTATCAGAAATTAACTCCTTTTCACAGCTAAGAAAGATTCCATTGTATGGGTCCAGCACATTTTGTTCATCCGTTTGTCTGTTGATAGGCACTCAGGTTGCTTTTGCTTTCATTTTTTGGCAATTGTGAATAAAGCTGCTCTGAACATCAGTATGCAAATATCTGTTCCAGTCCTTGTTTTCAATTCTTTGGGGGTATATAAAGTTCTCTGCTTTGTATTTCTGCTTGAACCTTAATACTTAGTCCAAGAACTGGGCACTCAGATAGACAATTAACAAGACAAATACAATTGTCAAAAAGTCTCAACTCTAGGGGAAAGAAAGTGGTTGTTTTAGTTTTTAAAAATAAGTTGATTCCTCCCTAGTCTATGAAAGTGAAAGATGTCCATGATGGAAAAGTTTCCTGAGGAAGTGTAGGTGCCACAGGGTTTCTTGGACTGCTGCTGTGAGGCCAATTCCAGGCAGTAGCTAGAGGTAGGACAAACTGACAGCAGGATTAAGATTTAGTTCTGGGTGCCTATGGTGATTTGGAGCTAGGTACTCCAGAAAAACGTTCTGACTTTTAATCTATTCCATGGGTGGGAACCCATAGTAAACAGGAATTTTGGCTGAGGGTAACTCAGTTAAGGTGTGGCCCAACTGAATGAGGATGGGTCTTAATCCTATTGCTAGAGTCCTTTATAAGCAGAATGAAATTTAGACACAGAGGGAAAAAGCCACAGAGTGAGCAGCCAGAAGCCAGTGGTCAACACACCTGAGAAGCCAAGAGAGGCCACTGGGTGCACTGCCATGTAACAGAAAAGCCAAGGACCAAGGATGGCCAGCAGCCAGCCCCCAAATGCCACAATCTTCTGCCTGAAAACATCACCTTGATGCCACCTTGATTTTTTATTTCTTCCTAAGCTCGAAACCATGAGCCAATAAAGCCCTGTTGTTTAAGCCAACCTATTGCACAGTATTTGTTTTAACAGCCAGGAAACTAAAACAGTTTCTGAGAACAAAACAGCAGGCCAAGTATTTGTACTACTTGTAATAAACTATATAAGCTCACTACTGAACAATTAACAAGAAGTATGAGTTTGAATTTTTACCTCTGTGATTACAATTTCTAAGCAATGCCTATATAATAACTGCATTTAAACTATTCTACCACCCAAGAGATATTGTTACATGAAAAAAGCAAGTCATAAAACAGTGTCCAACATGGTGTCACCTATATTATAATTATTTGTAATCATATCCTTTTTCCCAGTTACAAGTAGAATAAATGCTCAAACAAATTCAAACACAGAACAGGTTAGCACTAAGTGACAGCGCCCTGTAATCCCCTCCTCTGCCCCATTATTAACTGTTTGGCATGTTTCCTTCCAGGTTTTCTCTCTGGTAGGTGGGATTTTCTATGTTAAACATTTCTGAGATGAAGGTTTTGTGTTTTGCTGCTGCTGTTGTCATTGTTGTTTTTAATGAATACAGAACATTATTAACTGTAAAAAAGAGTATGTTTAAATTTTAAAAGTAAAAAAAGTTCTGCCTCAAATCCGTTTTAGAAAAGGGAGCAGTATTAAGAAATAAAAACATTTTTGAAATCATCAAAGTTGTCCATTAATGGTTCTGGGTACTTCTGATCCCCTCTAACTCTAAGAGTTCAGCTGAGCATCCAGAAATCATAGAAAGCTAAAGATTTCTGCATAACCCGGCACCTGAGACTCCTTAGAATAAAATTGCAGGAGCCAAAATATAAGAGAAAGCTGTGGTTTGCACCTTTCTTCTCAGAGAGCCGAGCCCCTGGATCACCCACCTATGCCCTCATCACTGCGCTCCTAGAACATGACACCAGTTACCTGCTGCTTACTACCCAGTAGAATATCCAGATAATAAATGTTGAGGTGAATTAGTCTCCCAGCTCCCATCCTCATTCCAGTCCATTTTCCATACCTCACTGCAAGATTTATCTTAGAGGGCCGTGGGAAGAGATGGCAAGAGCTCAAGTTTGGAACCAGGAGACATTGCTGTAAACTCCAGGACTTCTCCCCTTCACCTGTACAGTTACTTAAATTAGACAAGCCATAAAAAGAGACAACAGACATTCAATGCCTCCTCATGAAAATACACATCACCATCTGTAAGTATCCTTGCCAGAAAATTGACTTGGAATGTGACAGAGCTTACACTGCAGGAAATCAGGGACAGATGAACATGTTACATGAAACAAGGGAATGCCTTACCAAAGTTCAGAATGTGGAAGGCTCTAAGGACAGAATCTGGTTTTTTCAACATGTAAATTCCAGTTAAAAAAAAAAAAAGGAAAAGAAGGGGGGCCTTTTCAATTAAATGGGACATGAAAGCCAATTTCAAGGTGTAGCTCTTATTTTGATCTTAATTGAAAAAAGATTTTAAAAATTATGAGACAATCACTCTCTCCAGCCAACACAGCAAGCACTCACCACCCTCCCCCTGTCTATGTGGGACATGACTCCCAGTGGTGTGGACCTTCCTGGCAACGTGGGACAGAATTCCTAGAAAGAGCTGAGACTCAACATGAAGGGATTGAGAAAATCTTCTCAACCAAAAGGAGGAAGAGCGAAATGAGACAAAATAAAATCTCAATGGCTGAGAGATTCCAAACAGAGTCGAGAGGTTATCCTGGAGGTTATTCTTACGCATTAAATAGATATCAACTTGTTAGTCAAGATGTAATGGAGAGGCTGGAGGGAACTGCCTGAAAATGTAGAGCTGTGTGCCAGTAGCCCTATTTCTTGAAGGTGATTGTATAATGATATAGCTTTCACAATGTGAGTGTGAGATTGTGAAAACCTTGTGTCTGATACTCCTTTTATCTACTTTATCAACAGACGAGTAAAACATATGGAACAAAAATAAATAATGGGGGAACAAATGTTAAAATAAATTTAGATTGAAATGCTAGTGATCAATGAAAGGGAGGGGTAAGGGGTATGGTATGTATGAATTTTTTTCTGTTGTCTTTTTATTTCTTTTTCTGAATGGATGCAAATATTCTAAGAAATGATCAAGATAATGAATATGCAACTATGTGATGATATTGTGAATTACTGATTATATATGTAGAACGGAATGATCTTAAGTTAAGAATGTTTGCGTTTGTTGCATTTTTTAAAAAAATTAAAAATTTAATAAATAAAAAATTAAAATAAGCAATATTAAGTCTTCTGATCCATTAAAAAAATTATGAGATAATCAAGGAAGTGTGAACAATGGCTGGATATCTGATGATATTAAAGAATTATTAGTAATTTATGTGTGATACAGTATTGTGATAATGTCTTTGTTTTATGTGGGTCCTTATCTTTTAAAGACACATGCTGAAATATTTATGGGTGAAATGATAGGATGCTGACATTTCCTTCAAAATTATTAGTGGCGAAGGTGAAGAGTGGGGTATATAGAAGAGGCAAAATGATTGGTCCTAAGTTGATAATTATTGAAGCTGAGTGATGGATACAGTGGGGTTTCATTATATTACTTTAGCTTCCTTTGTATATGTTTGCATTTTTCCAATTTTCCCTAGATAAACTATTTCTTCAATCCTGTAACTTCCCACATTCTGGATTCTGTTGCTGCATCCCCAAGAATCATTTGACAGTTCCTCTGTTCCCTGTATATCCTGTAAACTACTAGTAGTATCTAGAGACTTGATTACATAGAGGTTCCATTTTTGGCACAAACACTCCATAGGTGATTGTGCTTTTATCAGGAGACACATAATGTCAATAATACAAAGTTTTTAAAGACTTACTCTTTTCAAATGACAAGTGGGAAGCTAGTTTTGAGAATAAAGTATTTATGTAAGTCAAGGACCAAGCGCAGAGACAGGCATATTGTAGGTGCCTTACAAAGGTCAGATTTCTTTCCTCAACCCTTCAATTACCTCTAATAATTTTTATTATCCACAGAATCAAGTTTTAGGTAGACTTAAAATTCCAGGTCTATTATGAAGATCATTCCTACTCTACTTTCTAGTTTACCTTCTTCCTCTGCTTTACACATGCACACTCACGCACACTCACATACAGTCTCACATGCATACACACATACACACATACCCTGTGCATTCCTTAACCTCATTTCTTTGCTTCCTCAATTCCCCCACTTGAGATGTCCTCCTTGCCTCCTCATAGCCATCCTTCAGATCTGTCCCTTCCTTCAGGGGAATATTGTGACCACAGGCAGTCTTGTGATACCTTCCTTAGTTTCACCTGGAGTTGCTCTTCAACATTTGCATTATTAAATTCTCCATGGCAAGCTTTACTTCTCCAGGGTCTCAAAGCATGGGAAGTGCCCTGGCCTTCCCTGCTTCTTTCACAACACACGGTCCAGCATTGTGCACATAGCAGCATGCATGAATGCTTCCTAAATTAAAAGAATGAAAGAATGAACCAGAAAGTGGCTTCTGCCTTGAATAGAGGAGGGCAGAGATGCCTGGCTCCATCCAAAAAGACTTTCCATTTGGGGAAGGGAAGGAATGTATGAAGACTCTTTTATTTCACCCAAAAGAGAAAACACTTGCCATTTTTTTCATCATTACTACTATTCTTTCTTCATCTCATTCAAAGTTAGAAATTCCATGTTTGAGGTCAGAAAATTTCCAGGTCCTGAGATTACTGTGTTCTTGGGTAAGATTAATTCAAATTGAATGACAAGCTCAAGTGTTTGAGCGCATAATGGGGTTCCCAACCATGACACTGAGTGAGAGGGGAAAGAATTAAAACACCTATATGGGGCCACATGAAGTACTGATATGACCTTGACCCCACAGTCACTTCAGAGGACAATTATGCCCGGCCACAGGAAGATGTACCACAACCTTACCTCAAAGGTGACTCTTTAAAAGCAGTCGGTATATGGTAAGGCTGCCTGAGTCAGAGGATGGAACTCTGGAACATTCGGTAACTGAGGAGTGAAAAAAAAATACCCTCTTCCTTTTACTCCCAAGACACCAGAGGGTCTCCTGGCAGTCCCCCAGCCTCCTGGTAGACTATTATGACCTTGGGCTGAGACTGAGGTCGCCATAGCTCTTCGCCATATAATTGTGGAAGACAGCTCTGTGAGATGAGGATAGTTTTTTTCACCTTTTGTATTTTAGCAATTGTGATTTCTATTGATATTAACAAATAGACCCATTTAAGTTCCTTACATGGTGCGTTGGTGCTTAGCAGGTAGTATGCACCATTCTCAGAATTTACCAAAGGCTCTGAGCAGAATTTGATGAAAGTTCTGGTCCTTTTCTTAACTTAAACGCACATACATATGCAAAATTTTGCATATCACTTCATATGCTTCTAAAATGACATTTAAACACAACGAGTGTACTTCTTTAACGGTCCTTCCAGACCTACTTCTTACCACTTAACAATAGTGGAATAGCAAAATACTATTTCCTTAAATAAAAGTAGTGTTCCAAAGCCCTGTAATGTTCCTTCAGAGAAGCGAAACCTGCTTTTATGCTGTAGCAATGCTCCAACATTATAAGACCTGAAATTATGGTCAGGGTCAAGTGGCCTTTGTTAGAATTCTGGGCAATCTTAGATGATTTCTTAATAGAGTAAACAGTCATCATTTTTTCAGGGAAAAGAGTACTGCTTAATAAACATGTTCAATAGAGACCTAATAGGCTGTAGGTCTATGAAAGCAAGGCTAGAGATAAGATGAAATTGATAAGGAGACTGCTTCAAGGAGACAAGTAAGGGGTTCTCTTGCCATATTTTGCTTGTTCCCTTTTAGTTCCCTAGTCCAGGGCAGGAAAAACGTTTTGTCAGTTACAGTCAGTTAAGAATGGAGTGAAAAACAAAAAGGCGCAATTCACAAAGCCACTTTCTCCATTGGAAAAATAGCTTCTTCATCCCTATTGCATTAAATTCACAAAAGATTTGTCCATATCCCTATAGCCATGTTTTTGTTGCAATTCCAAAACAAAATCATCATGTTCCCTATTATCTTAACTGCCCATAGTTGATGACTTTCCTAATTAGCATTACACATTTTTAAGTCTCTCTAATTATTTAATGATGGTCACCAGGTAATCCATAATAGCAATTACATATCTAAACTGCCATGGACTATTGGACAAAGAGGTAATGGGGCATTTTAAAAGCATTTAAAATGTAATGTTAATTAGGAAGTTTATCAAATACAACACCATAATAGGGAACATATTGGAATTTTTGTTTTGAAAAACAAGAAAATGGTATATTAGGACTTGGATTCTGTGAATGTAAGTAAGAATAAAACCAACGGATCTGGAGAATTATTTGGACCTAGATATATAGAATTAGAGCAAGATTCTTGCTTTATTTGCCCACTTATTGGACAAGCATCAAGTAATCACCTACTATAAATTCCTAAGTACTGAAAGCTAATACCAAAAAAACTAAGGAAGAATATGTTGCTCCTGTCATTGGGAAACCTGAACTCTAGTTGGAGAGATAAGCCATAGAGAAATGGAGTTACAAGAGACCAATTTCCCAACTGTCACAAACACCAGTCCCTAATGATCTAATTCCAACTATATTCAAAGCACTAAGGAAACGTGACCAAGACTCCTGGATAAAGTCAATTTCAAGAAAGCTTTTGAAAGAGATGGATGATGGAAGTGGCTGTGTATTGAAGAAAATCAAAGACACAGTATTACAGATTGAGAGGATTGAGACCCAGTGGCATAAAAACTCAAGAAAAGTCACTGGGCTAGGAATCAAACTGTTCTAGTTTGCTAGCTGCCGGAATGTAATATACCAGGAACAGAATGTCCTTTCAAAAGGAGAATTTAATAAATTGCTAGTTAACAGTTCTAAGGCTGAGAAAATGTCCCAATTAAAACAAGTCTATAGAAATGTCCAATCAAAGGCATCCAGAGAAAGATACCTTGGTTCAAAAAGGCCAATGAAGTTCAGGGTTTTTCTCTCAAGTGAGAAGGCATATGGCGAACACAGTCAGTTTCTCTCTCAGCTGGAAGGGCACATGGCAAGCAAGGTGTCATCTGCTAGCTTTCTCTCCTAGCTTCCTGTTTCATGAAGCTCCCTGGGGGTGCTTTCCTTCTTCATCTCCAAAGGTCTCTGGCCTGTGGGCGCTCTGCTTCTCATGGCTATGTTGTTCTTTACTCTCTCTAAATCTCCTTCATTCTCCAAAACTTTTCCTCTTTTATAGGACTTCAGAAACTAATCAAGACCTACACAAATGGGTGGAACATGCCTCTACGTAATCCAGTTTAACAATCACTTTGATTAAATCACATCTCCAGGGAGATGATCTGATCATTTCAAACATACAGTATTGAATAGGAATTATTCTGCCTTTATAAAATGGGATTTAGTTTAAAACATGGCTTTTTTAGGGGACATACATCCTTTCAAACCAGTACACAGACAACTTGGATTCAAATCCTGGCTCTACCTCTTACAAGCTTTTTGACCTTGAGCAAGCCAGCCTCTCTAACCCTTAGCTTTTGTATCCATGAAGGGATAATAAAACCTATCTCATGGGTTGGTTGTAAAGATCAAATTAGCAAACATATGTAAAAGCATCGTGTTTGACAGTGTCATAGAAGACATACAGATGTTTTTGGAATGATTGATTAATTAAGAAGTTGAAGTAGAGAGTTAGTATTTGAGGCGTGAGTTTGGACGAGTAGAGTTGGTTTGTCTGGTAGAATGTCTGAGTCACTTAAGTTTGCTTCCAGGGACTCTCAGGATCCACTGTCAATTCTAAATTAGGAGTGTGGAAAGATGGCCTTGATATTGTCCTGAGAATTTGGAGAAGACTGGATAGAGGAAAGATCATGTGGAAGCCAGGAAACTAAAAGAGTCTTGGGGTGTTTGGACATGAGGTGATGAAACAGCAAGCAAATGGAGTTACTAATCCAAAGGGGAGTGGGGGAAGGTCAGAGTTGAAATATGGGAGTGATGTGCGTAAAGGTGGTACACAGTAGTAGCATACTAGTCCAGGTCACCAACTCGGACCCAGCGAGGGGTAGGAGAGGTCAGAGGAAAATCATGGAAGCCAGGAAAAGAAAGGGCTTAGGAAATTAGGGAGGGGAGTGGGGAAGGGTTTCAACAGCATTGGATTCACTAAAAATATCAGAGAATAAGGAGTAGAAAATACTGGTGGATTTGACTAAAAGGGTAGCTTGGGTCTAAAGGTTATATAAGAAGGGCATGTTCCACCTCTTCCTCCTAAAGAACCTCAGAAGAAAGAGAGGACAGGATGCAATGGCCCTGAAAGCCCTGATTTGCTTCTCTTCTTGGCTCCAAGGAACCCTATTATGGTACCTTTTATGCTTCAACTTTCCAATTTTGCAACTGCAACAGAAATATCTTAAGTCTTCCCCCCTACCTTGGTGGGGTACCATAAACATCAAAATAACATAAATAAAATAACTTAAGCACTCAGGGTGCTGTATTCAAAATATTTTAATAATAACCCGGGAGACAGATGTATAATTGTGAAAGGACCCCAAAACTAGCATGTTTATTCTTCTCCGATGGAGAAGTTCCTCCACTGTCACCCTAAATCTATTTGCCTTATGTAATTTTCATACACAATTATTAGTAATAAACTGGCAAAAAAGCCATACAAACTGGTTTTGAGTGAGGAGATTCTGAGACTAATTGCCCCGCAAACTTATCTTTTTCATTAATTGTTGTGTGATATGATTCAAGTTTATATTAAAAGAGAACCGAGATGATTCTGAGTCATAGTATATGAATCAGATTATAATGAAATCTGGTGGGATTTAGGAAAGTCTATCTGAAGGAAATCAGAAACTTCCTGGTGCTAGTCCTTCTAGAGTTAATCTAGTAGCAAAGTTCATGTGACTATTTCCACTGTGTCCATGGACTTAAAAATATTATCCTACATGCTTTTAGAAATATTGTCAGAAATAAATACCTTACCTTCAGATCTTGTTCAGAATTGGACTTATTTGGACATTGACAGAATTGTTTTTGTAGTAGCCCAGTAGAGTCAGGAAGCCCCTGGGTCTGAGGGAACATCACTGCAAGAAGACCTAGTGACCCTGGGAACTTCTCTGGGTCTCAGTAAAAGTAAGGGGCTACCAAGGTGGTCTCTTATTTAATTCCACCTAAAAATTAATAAGAGCACTTGAGATTCCATTATAGCACAAAATGATTTTTTTGGAAATAACAACTATATTTTTTCATTTTAAATTATTTAAAAATATTTTCCAACCTATAGTAAGTTACAGAGAACTCCAACAGATACCCAGATACCCAGATCCACTAATTTCAATATTTTGCCTCATTTACCATATCATTCTGTCTAGCCATTATCTAGCTATCCATCTATTTGTCTATCAATTCATTTTCTGAACAGTTGAATGTAGGTTACATACATCATGCTGTTTGGACACTTAATACTGCCATGTACATTCCCTAAAAACAAATATTTTCACTTATGCATCTACCTTAAGTGCAGTTATCAAGTTCAAAAAATTTAACACTGATATAAAGCTTATAGTCTATATTTTAATTTTTTCATATGTCCCCATAAGGTTCTTTTGAACCTTCACTCCACCCTTGTTAGATCCCATTCAGCCTCATGCCTTGCTCCTAATTGTCATTCTCTCTTTAGTTGCTCTTGCTTACTTTTTTGGTGTATGTGTAGGACCATATATACAACCTAAAATTTCCCGAATCAACCCTTCCAATCACACCTTTCAGTGGAATTAATTACATTCACTGTGAGGCAGTATCCTCACCATAATTCCATTACCCAAACTTTCCAACCTCCCCAAACAGAAACCCTATACCCATTTTGCATTAATTCCCATTCCCCTTACCCCTTACCCCTAGTAACATGGCTTTAATTTCTATCTATGAGCTTGCATATACTTTGATATTTTCTTACCAGGAGGTTTAAATTTAACATCCTAAATCTGTAACAATCTTGTTTGCTTTGATACCAATGTAACATCCATAGCATACATAAACTATGTTCCTATGTCCCCCATACCCTCATGTTTATGCAGTTTTGTCACACGTTACAGGTTTATACATTATGGGTCCAAAACCACTGCATTCTCATTACATTTTATGCATTTGCCTTTTAGATCCTGTAGGAGGAAAAAGTGGAGTTACAAACCAAAAATACAATAATACGGGCATTTGTATTTACCACAGTTGTTACCCTTACCAGAGATCTTTATTTCTTCATATGGCTCTATCTATTGTCAAGTGTCCTTTCCTTCCAACCTGCAGATCCCTCTTTATGCATTTCTTGTAGGGTTATTCTAGTGATGATGAACTCCCTCAGCTTTTGTTTATCTGGGACCTCTTAATCACCCCCTCGTTTTTAAAAAACAATGTTGCCGGATATAGAATTCTTGTTTGGCAGTCTTGGCTTTCAGCACTTTATAAATGTCATCCCACTGCCTTGTTGTCTATATGGTTACTGAAGAGAAATTTGCACTTAATTTTACTGAGGCTCCCTTATACATAACATATTACTTCTCTCTTGTGGCTTTCAGAATTCTCTTTTTGTCTTTGGCATTCGACAGTTTGAATATAATATGCCACAGCATTGGTCTATTTGGAATTCATTGAGTGTCTTGCTCATGTATATTCATATCTTTTATCAAATTTGGGAAGTTTTCAGTCATTATTTCTTTGAAAATTCCCTCTGCTTTTTTCTCTCCTTTTTCTCTTCTGGGACTCCCAAAATACATATATTGGAACACTTGTCCCACAGGTTCCTTGTGCTTTACTCCCTTTCCTTCATTCTTTGTTCCTTCTGCTCCTCGGACTAGACGATGATGTCAATTGTCTTATCTTCAGGTTCACTGATGCTTCCTTCTACCAGCTCTTATTGGCTGTTGAACCCCTCTAGGGAATTTTTCATTTCTATTACTGTAGTTTTCAGTTCTGTTTGTTTCCTTTTCATAATTTGCATCTCTCTATTGTGTTTATCTATCATCTTCCTGACTTTTTTAGTTCCTATTCCATGTTTCCTTTTAGTTCTTTGAGCATATTTAAGACCATTTTTAAAAAGTCTTTGTCTGGAATGTCCCAAGTTTGGGTCTCCCCATTGATGGTTTCAATGCTTTAATTTTCTCCTTTGCCTGGCCCATCACTTCCTGAATTTTGTATGTTTCATAGTCTTTTGTTGAAACCTGGACATTTTCACAATTTAATGCATTATTGTTGGAATTTAGATTCTGAAGTGTCTATTTCTTAAACCTAAAGCTAGCTAGCATTGTGATAGAGCTTTCCTTGAATGACTGAGCTTTTTTGTTAGGAGCTAACAAAAAAAAAAAAAGAAAGAAAGAAAATGCCTCTTGCCACCATTTTGATCAGGGTGGGGAAAAACTATGATTTTTTAATTTAAAAATTTACTAGACAATTTGAAAAAGAGTTGGTCACTGTTTAGGTGTGAATTAGAGGTCAAAAGGGAGAAATATCTCAAGGCATAAACAAAAATGCAAGGAGATAGAAATCATGAAGAAAAAAGAGAAGACACTTAGAGGCCATCTAATATGTGAATAATAGTCATTCTAGAAGGAGGAAAGGGGGCAGATGAGGGAGAGGCAACGATTAACAAACAGTAGAAAAGTTTCTTAGTCTGCAGCTTGAAAGGGCATATCAAATTTCTAGCAGGTTAGTGAGGAAGACACACCCTTAGGCATATCACTGTAAAATTTGTGACCTCAAAGGATGAAAAGAAAAGCTTATCAGCATCCAGACAAAATGAGCAACTCAAAAAAAGGAGGTAGACTGGCATTGTATTTCTCATCCTTAACACTGGGGGCTGAAATAATATCACTAGTGATAGAAAAAAGGTAGCAATATTACTCATAAATAAAGAAATGCAAATTGGCATCATTTAACAGATACAATTTTCACCTATTAGGGTGGCAAGACATGAGAAGTATGATAATATTCAGGGAACGGGGAGGTACTCTCACAAAATTTGATAGGAGTATAATACACTCAATCTTTCTGAAGAGCAATTTCATGGCACCTATCAACTATAAAGTGTACATATCCTATATTGAATAATTCTACTTGTATATTTCTTAAATGGACATATATAAAATATGTATTATATTAAAGTTCTAACAGGCTACTAAGAAACTCTCAACCAAGTTTATGGGGGGATGTAAAAGTTTGAAAAGGGAACTTTTGCTTTTCACTTTCTGTGCAGATTGATTTTTTTACCATAAGCACATATTTTCTTAAATTTAAAAAACTAATTAATTAAAAGTGCACATGTTCTTTGACCCAGAGATTCCATATCTAGGAAATCATCCAATCATCAACACTCTACTGCATATATGTGGAAGGTTAAGATATGATGGGCATCCTTGTACATAGGTTACACAGGTTTGGAAAAAAAAGCTAGAATCCACCAAAATGTCCATCAATAAGGAATTAGTTAAGTAGATATTGGTACATTTGTATAATGGCATATAATGCAACAGTCAAAAAGGGTAATAAAGAACTACGTGAACAGATGTAGAAAGATGATGTTCAAGACATTGTTTACTGAAAAGAGCAAGTTTCTAAACAGTATTATAATCACATGAGTACAGTTTTTTAAATGACATATGTGCATGTGACAGTGAACATTTCTAGAACAAAATTTTAACCTGTTTACCTCAAGGTAGTAGAATTGGGGGTTGAGAAGTAGGGAGAAAGATTTTTGCTCTTCCTGTTATACACCATTGCCCTTTGTATAGTTTTAATTATTTTCCATGAACATATATTGTGGAGAGCCGCCTCCCGGGTTGGGCCTAGTGGACACGCTGCAGCCTGCTCTAGAGTTCCCCCCGCCCATCGAGTGAGCCAAGATGGCGCTCACATCCTGCTTCCGCAAATGACGCACGCGCCCACCAACCCTATCTTCCAATCACCTCTGTATACGTGGCACTAACCTATTGGGTTTGGGCACAGTATATAAGAGGTTACCCGGACAGGGTGGGGGGAGACGACCCATAGGGAGCCGTACCTGACGGCCGCATAGAGGTTGTTCCCCCGCGGGGTATTCTGTCCCGCGCGGAATTTGTAACAGAGCTTGCAAGCTTAGCTCCAGTAAAGGTCTGTGCTCACAACTGCAGCGTGTCTCGAACCCGTGTCTGTCACTTGAGTCGGTTTGTCTGCGTCTGTCTCTCTCTCCCTCCTGTTCCCTCCGCCGGCCGGGGACCAGAAGCTGAGCGAGACGGCGCCGGACAAGTGGTGGCCCGTACGGGGACCCTCCTCTCTCGACACCTCTTCTGCAAGGAGAGCCGTACTGTCTCTTCTTGAACTGAGAAGGACGTGCATCCTGAGCTCGCAGCGGACTTCCCGCGCCTGATCACCGCGAGAAAGGTGAGTACTTCTTATTACGTGAGAGTTAAGGCCCGCGGGCTTTCAGGTAGCCCCGGGGACTCGGAAGAGCTCTCCGAGTGATTAAAGTACAGTGCCGACTGCAAACATGGGGCAGTCCGGAAGTTTACCTTTGTTAGCTCCCTTAAAGACCCTTTTAGCGGACGGCTCCTGTGAAAGTGAGCCGCCCACTTGTAAGCCGCCAGAGTCTGGCGCTAGTTCAGACGACTCTGACTCAGAGTCAGATAGTGACGAGGCCGAGAGTGCAGGCGCACCTCTGCTGATCGATCTGGGGGGGCTCCCGGTCTCGCCCCCGCTGCCCTCCGCCCCGCCCGCGCCTACCGCTGCGCCCCTAGAGACGCAGCGCCTTCCGGTGGATGGTAGGCAAGGGCTCCCTCGAGTGGCAGCATCAGGTAATTCCGTCTGCCCTCCATTGCGAGATCCGGAGCCCCCTGCAGGCTGGTCATGGGAAGGGCAGTTACAGCCGTACCCCCCGCCTGCGTACGCGAGCCCTCGAGACCTTACGTCACCAAGTGATGGAGGGAGACATTTCTGGAAATGGAACCCCTTTTCAGCCTTTAGACCTTTCGGTATGATGGGTGGTTACCAACCACTTAAGCCAGAGCCAGCCTCCGAAATGTACCCGGTTATTATCAATCCCCAAGGTAATAACCAGTATGAGCCATATGATTACAAAGTTTTAAGGGAATTGAGGCAAGCTGTCCATCAGTATGGCCCCAATGCTCCTTTTACCTTGAATATGGTTGAAAACCTTTCCACCCTGAATCATACGCCCGCAGATATATATCAGCTGGCCCGTGCTTGCTTGCCCCAGGGCCGATACATAGATTGGAAAGCATGGTTCGAAGAGTTAGCGGAGGAGCAAGCTGCGAAAAACGCGGCGGGGAGACATGGCGGATGGAATGCAGATATGCTATTGGGGAAAGGTGCCCACTCCCAGAATCAAACAGGGTTCCCTCAAGAAGTCTACGCCCAGATTTTCCGTTGTTTCGTAGGAGCCTGGAAAAAGCTGACAGGTGAGGGAGAGGCTCAAGCCTCACTCAGCAACATACATCAGGGCCCCACAGAACCCTTCGTGGATTTTGTAGCCAAAATGCAAACTGCGGCTGAGAGAATTTTCTCAGATCCAGGAGTGGCAGAGACTGTAGTTAAACAAATGATATTTGAGCAGTGCAATAAGGAATGTAAAGTTATCCTAGCACAAAACAGAGGAAAAAACCTGACGGAATGAGTTCGGCTCTGCAGAGATGCTGGTAGCCCGTTAACTAATGCAGGTCTAGCTGCTATGCTAGCCAGCTCCTTACAAGTAGCTGCAAAGAAATCCAAAGACCTAGGAACAAAGCCAAGAGGATGTTATCATTGTGGCCAGTTGGGACACATTAAGAGAAACTGTCCCAATAAAGGCCAACCACCTGCCACTCAACAGTTTGGTAGACCATATGCGGCAACCAGGCTATGTGGCCGTTGCCACAAGGGACCCCATCGCGCAGAAGACTGTAGGTCAGCCTTCAATGCGCAGGGTGTGCGCCTTTCTGGCCGTCCTGAACAGGACCCAAAAAACGGGCAGAGGGGGTCCACCCTTTCGGTGGACCCCCCTGCATGCCATCCGGCGACACAACACCCGTCCAAATTCGCGCATCCCCTGGATCAGCAGGACTGGACCTCTGTGCCACCTCCAGACTCGTACTGACCCCCTCCATGGGTGTCCAGTTGATAGGGACCTCCTTTAAAGGGCCCTTACCAACGAAGACTGTTGGGCTCATAATAGGGAGGGCATCCACAGCCCTGAAAGGACTAACAGTCATACCAGGCGTTGTAGATTCAGATTTCACAGGTTACGCCCAAATTATGGTACAATCTCAGCAAGGTACTCTGGTCATTGCAAAAGGTGATAAGCTGGCACAGCTCTTGCTCTTACCCAGCTTACATACATTCTTTCCGAGTAGACCCAGACAGAGAAGAGATAAGGGATTTGGGTCTTCTGGAGAAGTTTTTGAGGGCCTCCATATGTCTCTGGAGTCTCGACCCATGTTGACTATTAAGGTACAAGGCAGATCCTTCTTGGGCCTGCTAGATACCGGGGCCGATCGATCAATTATAAGACAACAAGACTGGCCCTCCACCTGGCCGACGTGCAAGGCGGAGGACACCATTAGAGGAATAGGCCAGGTCTCAGCACCCATGCTGAGTGCCACTGCCCTCCACTGGGCAGATGAGGAAGGACATCAAGGTAGTTTTCAGCCTTATGTATTAGCCCTGCCCGTTTCCCTGTGGGGAAGAGACATTCTAGCCCAGATGGATGTTACATTGACCAGTAACTGCTCTCCGGCCTCTAAGCATCTCTTAAAAGGAATGGGATATGTCCCTGGCAAAGGCTTAGGAGCCTCATTGCAGGGACACACCATGCCCATACAGACTGCTTCCAATTTTAATAGACTAGGCCTGGGTTTTTCCTAGGGGCCACTGAGGGGAGACTCCCACCCACACCTATAAAACTAAAGTGGAAGACCAGTACCCCGGTGTGGGTGCCTCAGTGGCCCTTACCAAAAGAAAAGCTGTCAGCATTACACACTCTAGTGTCAGATCAGCTAAAAAAGGGCCACATCATTCCCTCCACATCGCCTTGGAACACACCCGTATTTGTCATAAAGAAAAAATCAGGCAGATGGAGATTGTTACATGATTTAAGAGCCATTAATAATTGCATGGAGTCCTTAGGACCTGTTCAGATGGGGTTGCCCCTTCTCTCAGCTCTGCCAGAGCATTGGTCTATTTTCATCTTAGACATCAAACACTTACTAAAGAAACAGAAAGGGGGAATAGGTCACGGCCTGTCCCCAAAGGCTCAACTGTCTATAGCCTTGTTTACGTACAATTTTTTAAATGAAAATTCACAGGGAATGACACCTGCCCTTCAACACACCACTCCGAGTCCTCCACATAGAGGTCTAGTCCGATGGAAGGATGTCCTGTCGGGACAGTGGCAAGGCCCTGACCCCGTGCTCAGCTGGGCCAGAGGCTCTGTTTGTGTTTTTCCCCAGGAGCCAGGACGTCAACCAGTGTGGGTTCCGGAAAGACTGGTGAGAACCGTGACATCGCCCGAGGAGGCCAAGGAGCTGTTGCCCAAAAAACCAACAAGCCTTCAACCTGAACCATCAGATCAGGCCTCCAACTCTGCTGATGACGGCGGCGACTGACGAGATGGCAACGAAAACGCCGGTCACCCTTCGACTGTTTAGAAGGGGGGACCAGTTTTAATACCCCCCGCTCTCCCAACAGGTGGAATCAGACCTTAAAGTGCTTGGGAAGATCAAGTTAACCCCCGTTGCCTTCGACCTTTCCAAACTGGGCGAGACTGTACAAAGTCTGTGGAACCGAGTCACCTCTTGGTTCTCTTGGCCCAATTTGACTACTTGGATTCTCGTAGCGGTGGGACTATTAGTGGGATTAGTCACTGTTAAATGCTTGTTAGAACGCTTGTTCCAGACACAGCAGCAATTGCGTGTCACGACGATGTTAGCTATGTCTCTCAGTCCTGATGCTCCTAGTAACAACCGTGACGCCGCCCGGCCACTCAGGAAGGGGCGCTCGAAAGCAAAAGCTGCAGCGAAGCCCATGGCTGTGTCCCGGGTGTAAAAGGCGGCACCAGTAGTCATAATTTTAGTCTTGAGATAATCTCTAGGCAGAGTCACGGTCCTGGCCAGGCTAAACTCACGCCATTGCACAGAGATATCTAATGACACCCTCGACTCTGGTCGCCGCTCTCCGAACCCCCTCCTGGCCCAGTTGCGAGGCGAAGCACTGCAGGGAGAGTTATGTGGTTTCCAGTTCACAGACTCTCCGGTCTCTATATGAGGAGGCATTCTGGTTGGTGCCTAGCAAGCCTAGTCCAGACTCCCCAAAGCACCAAAACAAGTAGTGGGCCGCTCAGGTCCACGGGAGCTCACTCATCAATGGAGACACTGGGTGAAAATAAATAAAAAAGGGGGAGATGTGGAGAGCCGCCTCCCGGGTTGGGCCTAGTGGACACGCTGCAGCCTGCTCTAGAGTTCCCCCCGCCCATCGAGTGAGCCAAGATGGCGCTCACATCCTGCTTCCGCAAATGACGCACGCGCCCACCAACCCTATCTTCCAATCACCTCTGTATACGTGGCACTAACCTATTGGGTTTGGGCACAGTATATAAGAGGTTACCCGGACAGGGTGGGGGGAGACGACCCATAGGGAGCCGTACCTGACGGCCGCATAGAGGTTGTTCCCCCGCGGGGTATTCTGTCCCGCGCGGAATTTGTAACAGAGCTTGCAAGCTTAGCTCCAGTAAAGGTCTGTGCTCACAACTGCAGCGTGTCTCGAACCCGTGTCTGTCACTTGAGTCGGTTTGTCTGCGTCTGTCTCTCTCTCCCTCCTGTTCCCTCCGCCGGCCGGGGACCAGAAGCTGAGCGAGACGGCGCCGGACAAGTTTTTAAATGACATATGTGCATGTGACAGTGAACATTTCTAGAACAAAATTTTAACCTGTTTACCTCAAGGTAGTAGAATTGGGGGTTGAGAAGTAGGGAGAAAGATTTTTGCTCTTCCTGTTATACACCATTGCCCTTTGTATAGTTTTAATTATTTTCCATGAACATATATTACTTTTGTAATTTAAAATAGTTCATTTTTTAAGTGTTCTAGGTGATGTGTGTGTGTGTGTATTCACACATACATTATGAAACTATGCCTAGTGCATTAAAAATATCAAATGGTATGAAATATCAAAATGTAGATTATGAAAATATTATCTTACTACATGACATCCGTATTAAGAAATTTGCACTTAATTGTCGAGCATTTTTACCTAGGCATTTTTGGATACCTTTTTGTACCTTCTGTAACTATTCAGCACTTTTTCTCCCAGAAAATTTATGGTCCCTGAGCTGGTTTGAAAGGATGTATGTACCCTAGAAAAGCCATGTTTGAATCCTAATTCCATTTTGTAAAGGCAGCCATTTCATCTAATCCCTATTCAGTATCATATGTCTGAAACTGTAATTAGATCATCTCCCCGGAGATGTGATTTAATCAAGAATGGTTGTTAAACTGGATTAGGTAGAGGTATGTCCCCACCCATTTGGATGGGTCTTGATTAGTTTCTGAAATCCTAAAAAGAGGAAACATTTTGGAGAATGAGTGATTCAGAGAGAGCAGAGCAGAAGGACATAGCCACGAGAAGCAGAGTCCACCAGCCAGCGACCTTTGGAAATGAAGAAGGAACGTGCCTCCCGGGGAGCTTCATGAAACAGGAAGCCAGGAGAGAAAGCTAGCAGATGACACTGTGTTCGCCATGTGCCCTTCCAGATGGGAGAGGAACCCTGACCATGTTCACTATGTGCCTTCCCAGATGAGAGAAAAACTCTGGCTGTGTTCACCATGTGCCCTTCCACTTGAGAGAGAAACTGAACTTCATCAGCCTTCTTAAACCAAGGTGTCTTTCCCTGGATGGATGCCTTTGATTGGACATCTCTATAGACTTGCTTTAATTGGGACATTTTCTCGGCCTTAGAACTGTAAACTACCAACTTATTAAATTCCCCTTTTTAAAAGTAACCAAGGTATCTTTCCCTGGATGCCTTAAATTGGACATTTCTATAGACTTGTTTTAATTGGGACATTTTCTCGGCCTTAGAAGTGTAAACTAGCAAGTTATTAAATTTCCCTTTTTAAAAGTCATTTCGTTTCTGGTATATTGCATTCTGGCAGTTAGCAAACTAGAACAGCCCCCTAGAGAAGCCTAATTGCAGTGTGCATATACTATACTGGATTAAATCCCTGTCTTCAGAAATCTCCAACATTCTGCAAAGTATTTGAGAAAGATTTAAATTGTAATATCTAAAAATGAGAAAATCAATTTAATGTGCAATGTGCAAATTGCAACAACTTGGAAAACTATTGCTGAGCAATTTCATCAATATTGTCTACATAAATCAAATCTTTTAATAATAAGGATAAATACAGAATATCATAGTCTGTTGTAAGTAATTTTTAATTTAAAAAGTGAACATCTATTTCTATAGAAACATTACTTGCATATGCAAGAAAGTAATTTCTTAGTATCTTTCTATTATAAAATGTATGCCATGGTTCTCTTTTGCAAGTCTGTTATATTCCATGAATCTTGCTCATGTCTCTCTCCAATGGGATACTAACCTTCAGTGATGAAAAATAAATGTTGTTAATACTAGAGGAAAATGCTTTAAGCACAGAAACAGGACAGTCCAATAATGACATATTAAGCACAACAGAAAAGAAACAGCTCTTTAGAAAATCAGGTTCTTTCATCTAGCTAGAACTCCTTTTATGATACCACAAATAGAGAACAAGTAAACAAAGTTTTTTCTTTTCGCTTCTGCACTTGCTTCTTGTTCTCATGAATGGGGAGATCATGATCAAACTGAATCTAGTAATAGTTCATTTTCTATCATTGGACACCACCATGTGCCTAAAAACTCAACTGACCATTCAGACACTTTCCAAAAATGGAAACCATTTCCCAAAATACAGACCAAGGTGCCAATTGTAAGCTGTGATTCATGGGTAAGCTTGTGGGAGTCACAGGATCTGAATTCAAATTCTAGTTTCTCATTTCCTACCCCCAGAGCTTTAGAAAACCACAAGGATTTTTCTGAGTATCACCTTTCTAGTTTGTTTAAGAAGAAAGATAATTATGCCCATCTCCCATCAAAACCATTCAATAATTCAATAACTATTTATTGATTCCACAATAACAGTTTTATGTGGAGGACTAAATGACATAATGTTCATGCAAGCATGCAGTGAGTATAATAGGATGCAAACACTAAGTTTTTGTGCCAGACTGCCCATGGAGGCAAGAGGTAGAGCAGTGAGCATTTCCAGCTCTGGCATCAAATTGCCTGAACTCCAATCCTGGTTCCAGCTTTAATTTAAACTCTCCAAATTTCAATTTCCTCATCTGTAAAATGGAGACAGTAACCATTCTCATTCTGGGAAGGATTAAATGAAATCATGTATGTAACCATAATATCTGGCACCTGGTGAACATGTAAATGTTTGCTATCTTTAGTAACTAAATTGAATCAGCTTAAAGAATGATATTGAGATCTAACTTTCATCCCAGCACAGATCAGACCTTCTTCTCTTGTGGGATCTGGAATTGCTAATTATCCACATGCCCCACATGTTGTCACTTTGAGGAATGACCCCTCTGGCTCTTCCCATTTCATCCCGCTAACTGAATTGTGGCAACTAAAATGTGAATAGGTGTCCAAAAGCCCTCAGCTGCCAGCATGTAAGAGACACTCTGACCTAACCCTTCACATCCAAATCCAATGCATGCGGAAAAATAAAAATGCTGAGCCCTTGTGTGGTCCCAGTACTGTACTGAACTCTTTGAGAAGCCTCCTCAACCCTCAGACCATTCCCCTCTTGCCTGATTCACCAAATTAATCTCCTAATTCGTCTTCTTTCTTACATCCACTTCTACCCTCTTCCACTCTGTTCTCCACACTGTAACCAAGATTTCTTTTTAAATGCGAGTTTGATCCTGTGTGATGACTCTCTCCTCTGCTTAAATGGCTTCCCACTGCCTAGCACCAAATCCTTACTTGGTCCTAAAGCCCCACCTTCACAGCCACATCCTATATCTCTCTCCCACCAGTTCTCTGTGATCCAACCACATTGGCCTTCTTTAAATTTCTCACACACACCCAATCTCCCTTACTCCAAGGCATTTAAACATGTGTCTCTTTCTACCACTAACCCCTTTGCTGAATTAATTATCCTTTAGAACTCAACTCAAGTGTCACTGCCTCAAGGAAGCTTTCCCAGACTCTTCATGCTAGACCAGATCCCTGGGTGTAGCTCTCAGGGAAGCCTGAATCTTTCCTTCTTAGCACTTACCACAGCTTGTAATTACATTTACTTGTATGATTATCAGATCAATGCCTTCTTTCTCAAGAGTAAACACTGGGAAGGTAAAGAATCTGTTTTGCTCATCTTTATATCCCTAGCACTCAGCACAGTGTCTGGCACATGGGAAGTATTTAGTAGATATTTCTTAAAATCCCTTTCCTGCACACTCATGGCCCTTACTTACATGTTGTCATTTACCACACTGAAATAGAATTATTTATACTAGACTGTGAGCTCTTCAAGGGCCTGCAAGAAGGTTTTTTTTCCCCCTCAGTATCCCCTCACACCATCCTGTGCCTGCTGATTTATGATTGATATCGAAGAGTGTGTTCATTGAAGGAATGGACCCTGCAAAAAAAACATAGTTTACAGATGACATAGAGAAGGTTCAGTTCACTATTATTATTTATTCTAAATGGAGATGCTTTTCACATACTGTTCCACGGACAAGGCATCCCAAAGAGTGAGGGAACATTCCATCATATTTCCCAGAGAAGGAGAGCAAGCATATAGATTGTTTTGTTACCTTGGATCAGGAAAATCTACCTCAGTGAATATACCCAGCTACAAAGATATTTTCAAAAAGCTCCTATGAGATGTTTTAGGAAACAGGAAAAGTACTGAGTTATCACAGTCAATCTAGCAAACAGATTTTGCTAAACTTTAGAATATAACATGTTAATTTAATTCACATATTCTAAATTAGCCTAGGTATGGCACATGCACAACTGGTTTCCAACCAGGGCCTTCATTTTTACAAGAAATTCCCAGAAACACTGAAAGAGAGCAAGGTCCTCAGAGACACATGGTATTAGCCGAGGCTAGAATGGGCAGAGAGAAAATGAATGTGGTACAATAAGAACAGGAAAGCACCCAAGGCCACAGAGGTGGTCTACTTTTAAGGGAATGGCAGGACTTTCTTTCATTTACCATTGTAGAAATATTTATTGATCCAGCTAGGATATGCATAATACTTGGCCCCAGGCAGCAATTCCTTGTTTAACAGGTCTACCAAGTGAGTGTCTTCCTAGAGATGAGGGGAAATCCACACTAAAATAGGCATTAGTGCACAGAAGTAGGATTGGTCATATCAGAGTATGCTAGAGCCGGATGGGAACTTCAAAATTGACTAGACTGCTTCTCTTCTCTTATTGACCAATGGATCAACTAAAAATCCTTACATGTATTTCAAAAATAGAAGAGAGGAGGTTCTGATTACAGGTATGATAGAGTCAACACACTCTACCCTGTTTCTACCACCAAATACATCTATGAAATACAGACAGAATGTATGGAGATGTTATTTGATTCTAAAAGTAAACATAGAAGGCAGATAGGGGGAAAGGAAAAGAATTCAAAGTACCACTGTACCACTGCACCACTTTTCCCACTTTTCCTCTGTTACAAGGCAGCCAAAACCCAGAATAGGTACCACGGCATGACAGAAAGCATTCCAGGAAAAGTACTCTAGTTGTGACTTGAGGAGTATAAAAGGGAACTTGTAACTCTCAGAGAGAATGAGACCATCCCCTATTTTTCTTCTTTTGACTTTTCTTTTCTCCGTTGTCTCATGCCACAGTCACCCCAGGTAAATCCATAGTGGCAGCAGTGATATCATTCACAATGGCAGCAGCAAAGGCCACAGAGACCTAAAACTCTAAGGGAGAACTTTTCCTTTCCAATCAGAGGAGTAGTGGTCCAAAGAGAATGACACAAACTCCTAGTGTCCTTTATTTCTCTCCCTTTCTTCTCTTCTCTCTGCTTGACTCCAGACATGGGCAGAGTCAAAAGAAGTATATGACAGAGCAGGACATATAAATTCCCAGATTTCTGGTAAAAGGACTGAAAAAGTGAACCTCAAGGACCATAAATTTCCAGGGAGATTTCAGAGAGGAAGATGCTTCGGAAAGAGATCCATAAAACTGTTTAGAACTCCTGGGCTCATCTCCTCTGTGCAAATGTATGGATCTGATCTTAAACATCATATGAAAATATACTGAGAACAGAACTGAGTGGATAGACCACCATCCTAACCTCAGCCTGGCCACTGGGTGGCACACATATGAGAGACATTCAAATAGAACTGCAAAGTCTTTGAAGACAAAACCAACATTGGAACTGTAACCCACAAAAAACTAGTCAGAATTTGCAGCCTAAATGCAACGGGGTTGATTGACTGCTAAAACAAAATTCTCCACATTCTCCAAAGGACTGAAACAAAACCCAGAGTCTCATAATAAATAATACTCAAAAAGTATCCAGGATACAATCCAAAATTATTTGACTTATGATGAAGCAGAGAAAATCTCAACTCACATGGGGAAAGACAGCACCAACCCTGAGATTATACAGATGTTGGAATTATATGAAAAAGAGTTAAAAAGTAGCTCTGATAAAAATGCTCCAAGAAATAAGGGTGAATACTTTGAAACAAACAGAAAGATAGAAAATCTCAATAAAGATATAGAAGACATAAAGAAAAACCAAATGGAAATTTTAGAACTGAAAGATACAAAAATAGAAATAAAAATTCACTAGTAAAGCCTAGTAGCAGAATGAAGATATTAGAGAAAATCAGTGAACTTGAAGGCACATCAAAATTATCCAATATGAACAACAGAGAAAAAAAATGATTGAGGAAAAAAATGGGCAGAACCTTAGAGACTTGTGGAGAAATACCAGAAAATCTACCATTATATTTCATTTCACAAAGCCTGAGAAGGAGAGGGAATAGTGTGCATTGAAGAAAAATTTTTTGAAGAAATAAAACATCCAAAATTTGGTGAAAGACAAAAACCTATGACTCAAGAAAGACAGCAAACAATAGGATAAACCAAGAAAATCCACACCCACATCTATCATAATTCAACTGCATAAAACTAAAGACAAAGAAAATAACTTGAAAACAGCCAGAGAGAAAATGATACATTACCTATAGGGGAATAGATATTCAGATGACAGCAGATTTATCATCAGCAACCATGGTGGCAAGTCAAAAGTGGAACAGCATTTTTTTAAGTGCTGAAAGAAAAGAACTGTCATCCCAAAATTCCTACCCTCCAAGAGAAAACTATCCTTCAAGATTGAATATGAGATATATTCTAAGATGATAGAAAATTAAGAGAATTTGTTGCCAGGAGACCTGCTAGAACTGCTAGAGGAAATAATAAAGAAAGAAAATAATGTGAAAAGGAAACTTGGAACATCAGGAATGAAGAAAAACCAATAGAAATGGTAATTATCTGAGTAACTATAATAGAAAATTCTTCTCATCTTGAATTCTTTAAAATTCATTTGACAATTGAAAGCAAAAATTATTAAAGTGTCTGATGTTTTTTTCAATGCATATAGATGTTATGCACAAATCAACTACAACATAAAGAGGGGAAGATAAAGAAAATCATCTGGCAATAAAATTTCAACATTCTACTCGAAGTGATAAAATATTGATTTTAAGTTAACTGGTAAAGAATTAAGTGTGTGTATTGTAATTCCTAGACAACCATTTAAAAACTACAAAGAAGTATAGTCAAAAGCAAAATATATTAATTAAATTCAACACTGAAAAATGTTAAAATAACCCAAAAGAAGGCATGCAGGGGAAGACATGAACAAAAACAGAAGGAACAAAATGAAAACATGTAAAAAAAAAATGGCACTCTTAAATCCAAACATGGCAATACTATATTAAATGTTAAACACTCTAAACACATCAATCAACAGACAGAGATTGTCAAAATTAATTTTTAAAAAAATAACCCAACAATCTTTCCTGCAACTACCTGTTGAAACATGCTTTGAAAACTTGGTTTTTTATTTCTTTGCTTTGTATATATGTTATACTATACAATTAAAAAGTTAAAAAAAAAAAAAAGTAACCCGACAAACAGCATGCAATATACAAGAAATTTACTTCAAATATAATGATAAAGGTGGGTTGAAAGTAAAATGAAACAAGACAAAAATGAACAAGCACTAAATCAAAAGAAAGCTGGGTGACAGTATTAATATTAGAAAGAACAGACCTTAGAACAAATAAAATTACCAGGAATAAAAAGAACATGTATAATGATAAAAGAGTCGATTCACCCAGAAGACAAAACAACTCTAAGTGTGTATGCACCTAAAAATAGAGCTTCAAAATACAGGAAGCAAAGCCTGCCAAAACTGACAGGAGAAACAGGCAAATTGACAATAATAGTTGGAGACCTCAAAACTCCTCTCTCAATAATTGATAAAATGACTAGATGAAAAAATCTGCAAGTATATAAAAGAACTTAACAATACCATCAATCAATTGAACACAATTTACATTTACAGAACACTCAGTAAATACATAACAACAGGAAAATGCACATTCTTTCCAAACAGAACTGTCTTATGACCCATATCTTGGATCATAAAATGGACTATAGAAAATTTAAAAGAACTAAAATCATATAAAAGTACATTCTCTGACCATAATAGAATTAAATTAGAAATCAATAACAGAAAGATGTCTGAAAAATCACCAAACACTTGGAAGTTACATAAAACACTTCTAAATAATCCATGAGACAAAGATGGTGTCTCAGGGAAATTAGAAAATATTTTGAATTGAGCAAAAATGAAAATGGAAAATTTGTGGGATGCAGCTAAAGTCATGCTTAGAAAAAAATTTTATAGCATTAAATGTTTCTATTAGAAAATAAGAAAGGTCTCAAATCAATTCTTCTACCTAAAGATACTAGAACGAGTAAACTAAACTCAAGGCAGGCAGAATAAAGGAAATAATAAATATAAGTGCAGAGATACATAAAATTCAAATTAGAGAAAGAGAATATCAATTATTCCAAAAGTTTTTTCTTTGAAAAGATCAATAAAATCTTACTAGCAAGACTGGCAAAGGAAAAAAAAAAAGAGGAGATACAAATTACCAATATCAAAAATGAAAAAGGGGATATTATTACAGAGGCCCTAGACATTTAAAGGATAATAAGAGAATACTATTAATAGCTCAAGGCACATAAATTCCACAATTTGGATTAAATAGACCAGTTCCTCTAACCAACAACGTGAAAACTCATTCACGATGGAATAGATAACCTAAATAGTCCTATAATTATTAAAGACATTGAAAAATTTTCCACCAAAAGAAATCTCAAGATCCATATGGCTTCACTGATGAATTTTACCAAACATTGAAGAAAAAATAACAAATTGGATACAAACTTTTCCAGAAAATAGAAACGGATACTTTTTGGTAACAGTATCCTGTTACCAAAACCAGACAAAAACTGTAAAAATGAAAACAAAAGCTACAGACCAATATTTCTCACCAACAAAATTTCAGCAAATTGAATCTAACAATAAACTCAATCGTGACCAAGTAAGGTTTATCATGACAATGCAAGGCTGATCTAATATCTTAAAATCAAGCAATATAATCTACCATATTAATAGTCTAGAGATGAAAACCACATGATCATATCAATTGATACAGAATAAAGTATTTAAAAAATTCGGCATCTATTCATGATAAAAAAAAAAAAAAAAGACCCCCAGGGAACAGGAATAAAAGGGAACTTTCTCAATCTGATAAAAGGCATCTATAAAAACTAAAAGTTAATAAATCAAACATAAATGTAAAGGATTTGTATGCAGAAAGGTACAAATCATTACTGAAAGAAACTTTAGAAGACCTAAATAAGGGCAAAGATATTCCATGCTCATGGATTGGAAGAATTAATATCATAAGTTGTCAATACTACCAAAAGCAATCTATAGATTTAATGCAATCCCAATCAAAATTCCACATTCTTCTTCACAGAAATGGAAAAGCTAATGATCAAATTTATATGGAAAGTAATTACATGGAATCTTAAATAGGGAGTGTTCATTTGTACAGGTTAGTGTGATGCCCGAATACATCCCAGAATAAAACGTATTTGCGAAGGCCCTTTGGGGAACTGGGGAAAAAGGAGAAAATATTAAACTTCCCCAACCTGGGGAATTCCTGATATTCTCACAAGCATTGTGGACAACCAACTTAATAGGTTGAGCCTTCAATCTTGGTGCTCACCCTTGCTAAGCCTACTTATAATTATGCCTAATAGTCACCCCCAGAGAACCTCTTTAGTTGCTCAGATGTAGCCTCTCTCTCCTTCTAAGTAAACCCTGCAAGGGAACACACTACCTCCCTGCCCCTACGTAGGGCATGACTCCCAGGGTGTAAATCTCCCTGGTAAGTTGGGACATGACTTCTGGTGATGAGCCAGAAGCCAGCATCATGGGATTGAGAAAGCCTCTTTGATCAAAAGGGAAAAGAGAGAAATGAGACAAAATAAAATTTCAGTGGCTGAGAGATTTCAGAAAAAGTTGAGAACTTACCCTGGAGGTTATTCTTATACATTATGTGAATATCCCTTTTTAGTTTGTAGTATATTGGAACAGCTAAAGGGAAGTACCTGAAACTGTTGAACAGTATTCCAGTAGCCTTGATTCTTGAAGAAGATTGCATAACTATATGACTTTTACAATGTGATTGTGTGATCGTGATAACCTTGTGTCTGATGCTCCCTTTATCCAGGGTATGGACAGATGAGCAAAAAATAAGGACCAAAAATAAATAAATAATGGGGGGTATGGGATAAAAAAAAATTGGTAGATTATAATACTAGTGGTCAATGAGAGGGAGGGGTAAAGGATATGGGATATATGGGGGTTTTCTTTTCTTTTCTGGAGTGATACAAATGTTCTAAAAATGATCGTGGTGGTGAATACACAACTATGTGATAATATTATGAGCCACTGATTGTATACTTTGGATGGATTGTATGATACGTGGAGCTATCTCAATAAAAAAATTTTTAATTCATAAGGAAAGACAGAAGATCCAGTATAACCAAAAATATCTTGAAAAAGAAGAACAAAGTTGGAGGACTCAGACCTCTCAATGTTAAAACTTACTACAAAACTACAGTAATTAAAACAGTGTGATACTGGCACAGGGACAAACATCGAATGGAAAATGGAATAGAACTGAGAGTACAGAAATAAATCATCTATGGTCAGCTAATTTTTGACAAGGGTACCAACTACACTCAATGGAAAAAGAATAGCCTCTTCAACCAGCAGTGCTGGGAAAACTGGACATCCACACGTGAGAGAATGAAAGTGGACCCTTGCCCCACAGCAGATACAAAAGTGAACTCAAAATGAATCAATGACCTAAGAATAAGGATTAAAACTATAAAACTCTTAAAAGAAAACATAGGAAAATATTTTCAGGACTTTATATTAGGCAATGAATTTTCAGACTTTACACCAAAAGTATGAGTAACAAAAGAAAAAAATAGACAAATTGGACCTCATCAAAATTAAAGACTTTTGTGCATCAAAAGACATTAAAGACAACCAAAGAATGGGAAAAATATTTGGAAACCATGTATCTAATATCCAGAAAATATAAAGAACTTGCAATTCAATAACAATAAGACAAACAACCCAATTTAAAAATGAGCAAAGGGCTTAAATACACATTTCTTCAAAGAAAGTATATTTGAAGATATTTTAAATAAGTAGATACATACAAACAAATATTGTATGATTCCACTTATATGGAATTTCTAGAATAAACAAATTCTTAGAGGCAGAAAGTAGAATTAGTTACCAAGAGTTGAAGGAAAGGGGAGCAGGGAATAATTGCTTTATGGGTACAGAGTTTATGTTTTGGGTGATGAAAAAGTTTTAATAATAGAAGGTGGTAACGGTAGTACAACACTGTAAAAATAATTAATGCTAAGGAGTTATATGCTTAAAATGGCAAATGTTATGATATATATATTAGCACAATTTAAAAAAAGGATTGATGGGTAGGAGACAGAAGACTTGAACAGACACATCACCACAGAGAATATACAGATGGCAAACAAACATATGAAAAGATATTTAAAATCATTAGCCATTAGCAAAATGTAAATTAAAACCATAACAACGTACGACTACACACCTATTAGAATGACTATTTTTTTTTTAACTGACAATATTGATGCTTACAAGGATGTGAAACAGCAAGAACTTTCCTACATCGCTGGTGGGAATGCAAAATCGTACAGTCATTCTGGAAAACAGTTTGAAAGTTTCTTAAACATATATTTACCATATGGCCCAGCAATTTCACGCCTAGGTATTTATCCTAGAAAAATGAAAACTTATGTTTATTCAATATTTGTACACAAATATTTATGGCCGCTCTATTCATAACCATCGAAAATTGGAAATAACCCAAATTTCCATCAAGTGAATGGATAAAAAAAACTGTGGTACATTCCTACCATGGAACACTACTTAGCAATAAAGAAGAATGAACTATTGCTATGCAACAGCAACTTGGATCAATGTCAAAGGCATTATGCTGAATGAAAGAAACCAGTCACAGAAGGTTATATGATCGGTATGATTCCTTTTACATGACGTTCTCAAAAAGGAAAAACCGTATTGCTGGAGAAGTGATCCATGGTTGCCAGGAGTTAGAAGTTAGGGAAAGGTATGACTGCAAAGAAGGAGTACAGGGGAGTTTTAGGGGACGATGAGCATTTTGTTTATGGTGATGATTACATGAATTTCTGCATGTGTTGAAATTCATAAAACTATGTACAAAAAAATCAGTTTTACTAACTGAATTAATGTACTTTTTCCTTTAAGGCCTGAATTTGAACCCTGCCAGGAAGGTTCTCTAACCTTGACCTTTATGAGTCCTAATTATTAGCCATCTGTGTTAGTTAGATTCAGTTGTCAACTTGGCCAGGTGAGCATACCTAGTCTTGTTGCTGCAGACATAAGCCAATGGTACGTGAACCTCATTTGTTGCTAATTACATCTGCAGTTGGCTAGGAGGCGTGTCTGCTGCAATGAGTGATGGTTGACTTAACTGGCTGGTGCTTAAATGAGAGAGTGCAATGTAGCACAGTCCAAAGCAGCTCAGTATACCTCATCTCGACACTCGCAGCTCAGCCCAGGCCTTTGGAGGTGCAGAAAGGAATCACCCTTGGGAAAGTTGTTGGAGCCCAGAGACCTGGAGAGAAGGCCAGCAGAGATTACCCTGAGCCTTCCCATGTAAGAAAGAACCTCAGATGAAAGTTAGCTTCCTTTCCTCTGAAGAACTAACAAAATAAATCCCCTTTTATTAAAAGCCAATCCGTCTCTGGTGTGTTGCATTCCGGCAGCTAGCAAACTAGAACACCATCGAAATTCCTTTTCTCTATGCTCTTCCTGCCCCATACCCACATCAAAACTGAGTTCATGGGGTTTCCTTCTCCTGAAAAGCATTTTTCTCTCCATTCAGATGTTTGAGCTGGTTCAAATGCTACATCCGTTCTTGTTCTTGATGCCTTTGTTGACCCATCCCCCGACTACTGTCATTAGCTGAAATTAAATCCCCTCTTCCGTGAAAAAAGCCAAGTCATTTTATCTGGGCCTACTTTACAGCACTCACCAGTTTCTCCCTAGTATAAAAGTTCTCTGCTAAATACCGCCTCTACCCAGTTAATGTCAAGAAGCATGACTGGTCTGAGATTTACCTTGCTTTCAAGGTAACAAGGTAGCCTGCTACCTTTTCAAAGATGCTAGCAGAAGACAGAGACTTGAGGCCTAGACAAAGGACTTTATTACTGACAGTACTATAGGCAGCATGCATTTCCTGTCCACATTGGTTCCCTTTGTCCCCCCAGATCCCATGATGGCAAGGCAGAGTGGCCAGGTGGATCCTGCACAAACAGTGGGTCTGCATGACAACTGAGGTACCCCCAACTTAGAAGCCCCTCCCAGAAATGTTAGAAGAGGATTGCTAGCAAATCAGTGCAGCATTTGCCCCAGAGAGAGCTATCTTTATTATCCTGTGCTCTGTCCTTGAGCGAGTCACTATCCCTGCCTTCCTAGGCTCTGTGCCATGCAAATATCCTTGAAAAGATAGTCCAGGACAAAGCCTGCTACAATATGTGTAGAAAAGCCATGGAGAATTGCTCTGCAGACACTATCACTTCCTCGCACATCTATACTGATTCACCAGTGGGCCACTGAGCATCCTGCCCACAGGTACCTTTGGGCTAGTAGATATTTGATATTTAACTCTGTCACGGTAGGATTGTCAAGGAAATTTTAAATTAGGATGGGATGAGGAGGAGTGTAAGGTCTTGAAAGGAAGAAACAACTGAGTTTATGCAATAAGTATATGTGGATTAAAATGTGCGAAGAAGGTATAGCTGCCTTCCCAGAGCAAGCTTGCCTCAATGGCACTGTGTCTATAAGTGAAACGTCATGACTCTGGTGTTAGGACACAGGGTACCGAATATGTTCAGTTTTTCTCAAAAGGTAATAAGAGGGGGTGGGGGTGCAAGGGAAATTCAGTAGTACAATTCTCACCTGCCATGCGGGAGACCCAGGTTCGATTCCCAGCCCGTGCACCGCCCCTCAACAACAACAACAAAATTCAACAAATGGCGCTGCAATAACGGGGGATAGTCACATGGGAAAAGACCGAAATGTGACCCCTACCATACAGTATACAAAAAAAAAATGTAACGTGAACTGGAACACGAAGGAAAGGTGCTCATTAAAAATCCAGATTTCGGGCATGCAGCAGAATTCTTGCCTGCCATGCTGGAGACTCAGGTTCGATTTCCAGAGCTTGCCCATGCTAAAAAAGCAAAAAAATAAAAACCAGATTTCTAGGCCCCACCCCTGACCTGAAAGAGAATCTTTGGCACTGAGCCTGGAATCTTCTTTTTAACAAGCTCTCCAAATGGTTTTGAAGCACAGTCAAGTTTGAGAAGCCCTGCTCTGGAACATATTTCCAAGTAATTTGGCAAACGACAAAATTCTCCATCATCTCTGCTCTCTCCTACCCTCTCACCCTGCGGGGTGTTAGGGGAGGAGGGAATCTCCTCTACCATACCATATGCAGAAATCTGATTTTCAAAGAAAATTACCACCTTGAATTTAAAATGGAAAATGCACTCCCCTCAGATCTAGTAATCTGGACCTAGCCAGGCCAATTATTCACAGCCTGAAGGAGCTGAGATCGCCCACCCAGGTAGGTTTTAGGACCTACTGTAAAGAATTAAGACATTGGATAGTAGAACCAGCATTTAACTTTAATGTGAGCATGTTCAGGGCTTTCCTTCCTTTCTCTGCTTTAAGGTCATTAACTTACCCTCTCCTGATCTCAAATTTCCTCCTCTATAAAATGCAGGCCTTGAGAAGGTCACTTCCAGCCATCATGTCCACAGCTTTATGGGATCCAAATCAACTGCACCCTGAGAAGTGAGCTGGCAGTCCAGCCTGGAATGTCCCGGGGCTCCCCAAACTGTGCAAAGTGTGAGTGGCCTTCAAGTGCCTGTCTAGTGCAGGCTAACCTGTGGTCTAACTGCAGCCTGGACAAGACATAGGATGGTGTTAGAGCAGTGTGGGGAGGGAGGGTGAATCTGAGGCTGTTCTCTAGTGCTAAAATCTCTAGAATCCTAGTGTCACTAAGCAGAAATCATTTTTATCTTTTCGAATTGAGGGTCAAGATCCCAAAGGGAGTCCAGAAATTTAGTGGGTTACAGCCAGCATACCTTTTTTTAATGGAATGATATGGAATAGAAAAGAAACTCTCAGGGTGCATGAGTAAACATAAATGTGCTGTTTGGGAAAATTTTACTTTCAGGTGGTGGTGGTGGGGGAGTTATGTACCAGGTTATGATGTAAAAACATCTTGTTTGACAAACACTGACCTGGGTGTACGATATGGGGGTGGAGGGCGGGTGGGTAAAGAGGGCCGTCTATAAGGCCAGAAATAGCCCTGCAGAGATTGGGGGACAGAGCTGGACTGGATGTGTTCCCCTGGCCCAGATCCCCAGCCTGACCCTCCGTGAGTGGTCTCAGCATCCTTGAGAAAAGGGAAGAGAGGAACGCCTCTAGCACCCACAAGCAGCCCTGGTGGGTTCCCTGAGCTTCCTGGGCACTGGCCTGTGCTCCAGCCACACACCTCAAATAACCTCGATGTTTTCAAATCTTAAAATGATCCTACCGGTCTTTTAAACGTGTCTCTTTAGTGATACAATTTGCAATCCTCACCCCAAGTAGATTTTCAGAAGACATTGCCTGCACAAAAGATAATCCCTGCTGAAATAGTCTGCACTTCAAAGTGTTCCTACCTTATCTTCAGGTAAGGGAATTGTTAGAAGGATATGTGTCACTAATTACTCAGTCAAGGGGGAAAGGAAGGAAGGTGTGACATGGCTATCAGTTTTACATTCATTATTATACAGGAGGTGGGTAGGTATTCTTTCCCAGAGAAGACCTTGAGATTCAGGAGATTTATTTTCACACTCAGCTAACAAGTGATGAATGGGGATTTGAACTCAGAGGCTGCCCGATTTCAAAGGCTAAACCCTTCCCAACACATCAGGTTGCTTCTTTTACTACTGAGCAAGTAGCTCCACTTCTTATGAATTTGGACCTACTTAAAATCTGAGCTGTTTAAAAAAGTGGTCACACTGCCCTCCCAGCTGAAGAGTTCGAATTACTCTCTGGAGCAATGGCAAAAAAAAACGGTGTTTCAGATTACACGGAATTTACGAAGAACAGGGATCAATGGCAAGTGTTGTTTTAAATGGGAATTGAAAATTATATTAGTTGATTGTTCATTTTACCTTTTTTTTTTTAAGGGACTGCAAGAATTAAATGCACAAGGCTGAGTTTTGAGAATACTGCTTGATATGAATACTGAAATTCTAAAGCTGGATTTTTAATATATTAGATAGAAGTAGTCTATCTAGAAATATATTTCCAAAATTATAATAGAAACCATTAGCAAAGCATGATTCAAAATATACGATTTCTTTTAATAAAGCTTTTTTGTGCACACACCAAGTGCAGAAAATAAAGTCAACTTATAACAATCAATTTTTCATATATTTACAACTAGTGCTTATACAGTACTTGAAATGAGGTGTTCCTTTAAGATATAACTCTTTGAAAGCCATTTAGTTTTTTTACATGAATATTCCCTTTAATTTGGTTCATTTTTAGCTTCTGAAATCATACCTTTTCCCCTGATATAAGCCAAGCTGAAACACTTTGCACAAAATCGACATATACACTGACCTATTGTACTAAATAATTGATAAGCCACATTTTGGAAATCAGTTGTCCTCACCCTCTCCACATAGCACTGTCAGGCTCTGCGCCATTTGCTGTGTGCCTCATGACTCAGTGTGGTGGGAAACGGGACACGGCCTGAGGAATGAATAAGTTAAAGGTAGAGTTCCTCCAGCAAGCCAACAATGAGGCTATTTCAGATGCCCTCCTCCTAAGACTGAGTTGCTCAGTTCTACAACTGTTATAATTGACCTCGAAGGGAGGAAGAAATAAGGCACAAAACTTATTCTATGCCAAGTACATTACCAACAGCCAAGGCAATTTCCTTTAACCAATGAGATTGTCCATCCAAAGAGCTTTCTGCTAGGCATTCAAACACTCCCTGTCCATGTCGAGGCAATTTCTTAAGCACAACTAATCTAGAAAGCATGTTGCAGAAAAAGGGCCAAACTAACTCTTTAAGTCAATAGGACTTACTTAAACTCCACAGATATATTTTAAAAAAATAATTAATTAAAAAGGGGTCCAGGGTGGCTTGATGGTGGCTCAGTGGCAAGAATTCTCACCTCCCAAGCCAGAGACCCGAATTTGATTCCTGGAGCCTGCCCATGCCAAAAAAAAAGAAAGAAAGAAAAAGAGAGGAAAAGGGGGTCTACAGTTGATGAGTGAAGATAGAAATCCATTTCAAAATAATCACTAAGAGAAAGTACCACCCTATCACTAGGCAAACCTATACCACATGTCCAAAAATACTCTGTTAAAATAGCATTCAGTTAAATTCACAACAATCACTTTTTAACCATAGCCCATTCATCAGCACAAATTGCCTCTTGAAAGACTTCAGACACCCTTGTAAGAGTTTTGTGAAACTCATCCTAAATATGGCCCCGTTTCTGTTCCTGGAGAGCGTCCTGGAAAGAAGGGTCATGGCAAAAAGTACTGAATCTCAGTTTGCAATAGGAAGATTATAAGGAATGCAAAGCTTAAGAATTAAAAATCTAGGGACTAGGTGGCACATACCTTCCCACAAATAGTCCAGGCAACCAGCATAAGCCACAAACAAAACTCAGAGCTCCTCTCTGCAGGTTAGTGTTCTAACTTCTCAGAACCTGTGTACTTTTCACTCCATCCTCTCAAACCAGAAAGACAATCTTGTAATATACAGGCATAGACTATTTCATTAAATGTCCACTCTCACATAAACAGTCATGTGAAGTCATTTAAGTTTCTGTGATGTTCCTATTTTTATTTATCCAAATGCCCACTTCCAAAGCTCTCAAATTCCTCAACAGATCACAAGTACAGTGAAACCAGTTGAGCACCCTTTGTTATATCTTGCTAAAAACTTTTTGTGAATAAAATAAGAGTGACATTTTCACAAGGCCAACATGATCGTTCTAATTTGTCATGAGTTCCAGATCTGGGTGGACTCTTCCATATATCCTAGGGGTGTGATTAGTAAATTTCCCAAGGTCACTTCCAAGTAACCAGGAGTGTTAGCACACTTTACACAGTGAGCCTAAATCCAAGTGTGGGTCTCCCTGGCCCAGTAGCCCAGCTGGCTTTGTGACTTGTGTGGTTTGCAGAGATTCTGAAATTATATTTAGTGAATTCTTTCTTTTCCTCTTTGTCTCCTTTGACCTGATGGAGACATCCCAGAAAAGCAAGCTTTGGGCTATGACAGCGGGGAGAAGAAATTCTTACCAGGGTGTTTCTCTACTTCAAGAATTACTATATAATGTATTGAACTAAACATATTTCTTTAAAAATAATTTTTTCTCCTGCAGGAAGTAGAATTATTGGCTCTTTTGCAGTGATATCATGATAGATCAGAAACAGACCCTGTTCGGGTGGTGCTTACTGAGAGCACTCTACTGGAATTCTACAAATTCTCTTTGGAGGTGCAGGACTGTTTTTATACATATTTCTTGCAGAGTTACCCCTATCCCCAAGCTCTATCTCTTATCTTAAACAATCATGATTCCCAAAAGTACCTGGCCAGTTCTGGTCATCTAGATAACAGGAAATGGTGGGGCTCTCCAAATGTTTTCTCCCTTAAGCACACTTAAATCAACAAGCAAGCTTATCTCCTGGAGCCTGCAACCTGAGCTGGTAACTCCTCCTTTGCACTTCCTTCCTGGTAGTTTAGTGGGTAACATCTAGGTGAAAGTACGCCTGCTGGCCCTGTTTTTCTTACCACCTTGCCTTTCACTAAGTTCAATTGTCTGACACTGGAGACCTGGAATGTCAACTTTCAAATGCAGTACCTAGAATGACCATTGTACCTAGAATGACCACTAAGAAATGTAGCTTTGACATGGGACATGACTCCCAGGGGTGTAAACCTCCCTGGCAACATGGGACTGAAATCCCGGGATGAGACGGGACCCAGCATCAAGGGATTGAGGAAACCTTGACCAAAAAGGGGAAGGAGAAATGAGACAAAGTAAAGTATCAATGGCTGAGCGATTTCAAACAGAGTCGAGAGATTATCCTGGAGGTTATTCTTGCGCATTAATAGATATCCCTTTTTTTTGTTTATGGTGTATTAGAGTGGCTGGAGGGAAGTACCTGAAACTGTAGAGCTTTCTTGAAGATGATTGTATAATAATACAGCTTTTACAGTGTGACTGTGTGATTGTGAAAACCTTGTTCTGATGCTCCTTTTAGCTAGGGTATGGACAGATTAGTAAAAATATATAAAATTTAAAAATAAAGAAATAATAGGGGGAACAAAGGTTAAAATAAATTGGATAAATGGAAATACTAGCAGTCAGTGAGAGGGAGGGATGAGGGGGTATGGTATGTAAGAGTTTTTTCTTTTTTCTTTCTTTTTCTGGAGTGATGCAAATATTCTAAAAAATGATCATGGTGAAGAATACACAACTATATGATGATATTGTGAGCCACTGATTGTATACTATTATGGAATGTTTTTATGTTAAGAAAGTTTGTATTTTGAATGTTGTCTTATCAATAAAATATTTTTAAAAGTAGAAATTTAAAAAATAGAATGACAACACAAACTACTTTTCTGTAAGCCTACAACCTCTCTAATAAAAATTTTAAAAAAAAGAAAGAAAAGAAACATAGCTTTGGCCTTCGGATCTGAACTGTTAGCATGACCCAAGAGAAATACAAAAGGCACGTGTGCTCACCCCAGTTTTACCATCAAAACAAAATGGAAAAACAAACAAACAAACGAAATGGCCCAGATGCAGCATATTTCCTATGTTACATCCTATGCCAGCTCCTAAAGACACAGTAGCTGGAGAAGGTCCGTTTTACCCGGAGAGAGCTAGAAGGTCTATGAGGTGAAGGGGTCAAGTGGAACCATGTTGAGGGTCATTATCGGTTCTGAAATGTCACGGTGCCTCCAGTTACGTGAAATATCCTGGGTTTGTTAGAAGATAAATACATTTATATTTAAAGATAATAGAGAGACTTTTCATCCATATGTCAGTTCAGTTACAATTAATAGCATTTACTGAGTACCTCCCAGGTGCCAAGCATGCTTCTGTTTTCCCTTCCCTAGTGGTTCTCAATTCTCCCTTAGCTAGGGAGCTTTAAAAACTATAGACGTCCAGCCACAGCTTCCAAGATTCAGATTCAGCTGGTTTAAGGCTGGAGCTATTGTAAAAGCACTCCAGGTGATTCTAACATACTGCCGAGAACCAACTTTCCCTGGCTAATTCCCCATCACCACCGGTCTATCCCAGTTCTGAAGCAAATCTCCGCAGGCAGAGCATACATTAAGTGGCCACTACTTTCCTTCACCCCAAAGAAGGTGAGACTTGGAATTAAATGATACTTCCAATCAAAAGGGTAGGCGGAAGTTAGGGTTACAGATAAAGGATTTGAAAAAGAACAAAAAAGAACAGAGGAAATGAAAGTCCTTTATGTTTACTATCTCATTTAATCATAACCACCATCCTGCAATGAGGAACTGAAGTTCAAAGAGAATTAAGGACTTGCTAGATGACTCAGCCACTAAGCAGCAAAGCAAGAATTTAAACCATTCTCTCACCCCAGAACCTGTGTTCCTTCATGCTACCCTCCCCCACCCCACAAGCCTAACCTCAAGTCTCCTTGCTTTATACACCATCCCTCACCTTTATTATCAACCAGAGGAGTGCTGGAAAGTCATCTCAGCCAAGTCCTAACATTTTGGGATCAACGTGCAAGAATGGCTTCTGCCCACAGTTGCCCTACTTCGTCTTAAACACTATATTGGTCAGGATTAGGCGCCACGCCATGGGGAAGTACATACAAAATTAGAGTGTTTCACGTAGGAAAGATGTTTATTTCTTTCTCGTGTAAAATAAGTGCAGAGGTAGGCGATCTAGGGTTGCATGGGATTCCACAGAGTCAGGGACCCAGGCCCCTTCTACCTTGTTCGATTCATGGCTTCTTCCCCATGATGCAAGATGGCCCCCTGAGCTCCATCCACCACATCAAACGTCAGCCAGAAGAAAAAAAGGATGAAGAAAAGCACACTTTCCTCCTTCTAAGGACCACTTCCTGGAAGTTGCACTCACCAGCTCTGCTCATATCTCATTGGCCTGAATTTTGTCACATGGTCACATCTGGCTGTCTGGGAAATAGAGCCTTTATTACAGGTGACCATCTGTCCAACTGAAAGAAGGGGAGAACAGGAAAAGGACGATTAAGTCTTAGCCATGGTTCCCTGCCTGGTATTCCAGTCTTCCCTCCAGGACTGCAGCCCTAACCTGAACATCATCGACATAACAGGCCTGGAAACCTTATTTGTCCTGCCCTCCTTGCACCAATTCCCCTTGCCGGTCCAGAGCTTTTATCTTCTACCCCACACTGCTGAATAGTAATGCACCTTCAACTTCTCACCTTTTGCTACTGGTCTCCACCTTCCTGATTGGACAACCCAGTACCAAAAGCTTACAGGATCAGGACTGAGTCCCTTTCGATCCTGTGCCTGGGTCTCCTGGTTGCCCATTTTTAGCCAAGGTGATTTCACAAGCTGGGCAGGCAGGGCTGGGAGCCCAAACCACGATTCTAATCAGATGCTACACACCCCCCAACACTACTTTCATGCCATATCACCTTCCATGACTCCAGGTGAAGCCATAACTTCATGGTAAAGAGAAGTTGGGAAGCTAAGGCTGAAGAGTGTGGCAGAAAGAGATAAAAGCATGGAGTCAGATGACCTGAATTTGAGTCCTGGATTGCTCCTTACCCCATATATATCGGCTATGTGTCCTCACTGGGCTTTTTTCTTCCTCTCTAAAATGGAGGTAATAACTTTGTTTCACAGGGCTGTGGTGGTGAAAAGTTAGATGATGTATACTAAATATGTAATAAAAAAGTATAAAGTCCACTATACAAATGTCAGTATAATTATACATACAAAGGTACAAACAGTAATTACCTGATTGGGGAAGAGTACCCTTGGAAAGTAAGGAACAAGCTAGCTGAAAAAATCTCCCCCTTTACCTCTTATCTCTAGGCACCTTCCCCTGGAGTTTTTCAAAATCTTCCATCCTATTCCCTCTATTCTGCTCCCTTCCCCCTTTTCCTTACAGCAGTCACTCTGCCCTGCCCTTCCTACAGTTTTTGCAAGAAAAAAGAAAAAAGAGTAGTTGAAATAGGAGTATTTAGATGAAGAAATGGGTGCTCAAATGGAGCAGAGAAATGATTATGATCATCAGAGCTAACAGGTGCTGTCCTAAGCTCTTCATAAATATAAAGTCAAATAATTCTCCTAACAACCCAGGCGATGGGCTCCTTGATGCACAGCCCCAAAAATGGCCTCCAATGGTCCCCACCTCCTGGGCCTGGCATAATTTTCCCACTGTGAGTGTGGGATGGACCTAATTCATTCACTTCTAATGATGACAACATGACAAAAGTAATGGTACGTCATTTCCAAGTTTAGGAGAAAAAAGACCATGGTGTAAAAACCCAGCCCCCAGCCTCCCTGACCCCCCCCCCCCCGCCCCGTTATGAGAGCAAGTCACTGCATGCAGCGACCTACATGACCAGGACAGATGTTAAAGTTCAAAGAACGTGGGATTCTGCTGAAACTCCGTTGTAACCAAATCTTGCAGAGTTCATTATAACCAAATCTCAGGAAATTCTGCTGAACCTTATAAGCTGCCCCACTTTGATACTCTCACTCTTTTGGTTTTGTGTGGAGTGCCGACTTTCATTTCCCAACTGGCTACCTATTGGGACAAATCTTCTCCTGTTAGTAAGTCCCAAATTAAAACTCATGGGTAGTTTTCTGCCTGGTGTGTTCTTTGGTCTTGGGTTGTGTTGGGCTGGAACACATGGCTTCTGTCTAGGGTGCGTTCTCTCACTTGCTAACTCACTGTGAGGAAAACCAACTGCCATGCTTTGGACTATCCTTTGGAGAGCCCATATGGCAGAACTGCGGGAAGTCTCCAACCAACAGCCAATGAAGAACTGAAGCCTTCAATCTAAGAGCCCACCAGCAACGAACTGACTCCTGCCAACTACCACATGACCCCTGTGAGTAAGCCCAGAAGTGGTTCCTTCCCAGTTATTCCTTTAGATAAGACCAGTGGACTGACCTTGAGCTAGAGACACCCAGTTAAGCTGCATCCAGATTCCTGACCCACAGAAACTGTGGGATGATGCTTATTACTTTAAACTACTAAGTTTTGGGGTAACATCAATAGAAACAAATTACAATTCTATTCTTATCTCCATTTTACAGATGAAGAAACTATGGCTCAGAGAGGTTAAGAAATTTTCGAATTTATATTGCTTTTAAGTGACAAAGTCATGATTCAAACCCAGCATTCTGGTCCCAAAATCTGTGCATTTATATTGCTTGAATGGTTTATGTCTTAATAAATAGGTGTGAATGTTTATATTTTATAGTTTGTAAAACAAAGTTTCTGCTGCTAGAGATATAGAGACTCAAAGTTAAAAGATAAGGGAACCTGATCTTTTATCAGGTTCCCTGCCAAAGCAAGTGTGTCTCACCCTGATGACAGCTGTTATCACTAATGATTTTCTTTTAAACAAAGCCCATCAATTCATTGTAATGGGTTCCAAGCACAATCAAAGCCACATCAGCACCAAATTGGAAAAGAAAGAAGATATTGTGTAAACCCAAATGTGATATAGTAGGTGCTCAATAAATATATATATTGATTCATTCATTGGACTAAACTGCTCTTTGAATGTCCACCAAAGAAACTGAAGACTATTTTTGGAAGGCAGAGTTTTGCTCTTTAAAAATAGGCACATGGGTGATTAGTCTCACCTGCTTCCTACACAAGCTGCTCTAATCTACAGCCCATTTCTGATACTAGCAAGTCCTGGAGAAAGATATTTCTCAGCCTGCCCTTAGCCACCATACCATACTACAAGGCAGCTTTAATGGAGTAGAGTCAAGTGTGAGCTCTAAAGTCAGAATGATCTTCACACAGCTGTTGCTTTAATTTACTAACTCTCTGTGCTTCAATTTATAATTGTATTATGTTACTATTATATTGTAAGTATACAATTACAAATTATATTTGTATTTACTGCCTGGGTGTTGTTGTAAGAATTAAATGAAATAATGCATGTAAAGCATACAGCAGGGAATGGTTGTGGTAAGTGTTCAATAAATGTTAGATATCTGACCTACTGCCCAGTACTACGGATCTGGTCTCCATACTTTCCCAGTGAGGACAGGATCACTGCTCAACTAATGAAAAGCAAAATGGAACACTCGCTCACTGCCTTCCTGGAGCCCAGAAGCTGAACGACTACCAGCCAATGCTGTGCTGCTGGTTTGGTAGATTCAGAAAAGGGTGTGTTTGGAGTAGAATTACTACTACAGAAACAACACATACATAGAAAATTGTCAGTATTGGATGCATAAGTGGTGGGCCTCCCAGTCAAATTCTGGGATTCTTTACCTTTTGCTCACTGCCAAATCCCCAGAACTCTAGGAGAGAAGAGTCCTTCTCCTTGCCCCCATGCACAAGCTCTCTATCAACAGGCTGCTTCTGCAATATTTGGGCTCATTGGCTTCCCTGCCATGGCAAAAGGTACTTTACTTCTTTTATCAATTCCTTTCCCCTGTGCTCCAGTTTCTCTGCCCTGCACATATACACACATTCTGTTCTCTTCTCTACCTCAAATTCTTTCTTCCTTGTCTTCCTTTATATTTTGGAATGGTTCACACGAGGAAATACAAATTGATATTCTGCTCTCACAGTTAAAAAATACATACAACACAGGTTACTGCACAGTAACCCATACTTAGGCTCTCAAGTATTTGCTGAATATAATCCTTCTTGACTGAACCCTCCAAGATCAGATGAAGACAGAGCATGTGACAAGCTGCTCCATGCCCTGATGGGGGTAGAGCAGGAGGGAAAAAAAAAAAGAACATTATACATCAAGCCCCACCTCCTCTTTACCTTATACAGTAAAAAAATGAAGCTAGGAGAACAACGCAGTACAGACTACACAGCAATTGAGGGGCAGAGCCCAGGGTAGTGACCACATCATCGTTCTTCCAGTCCAGTGCTGTTCACATGTGGGTACAATGCCACTTACGTCCCAGAGGGATGGCCTGGTAAGGCCTGAGAAGCGGCTGATGTCTCCTGCTCAAAGGAAGGCTCTGGAGTCAGACCCAGGCCTCTTAGTCTGGTCTCCAGTGGATGCACAGGGTTCCACAGCCACACCTCGGGAGCTGGCTGCTGTACGGATTTTCTATTTAACACGTCAAAGGGTGGATCTGTGCTGAAGAAGATGTTCTCTCCTCTCCTACCTCCAGGGCTCCTTGCAAGCTGTTTATTCCCACCTTCCTCAGGCTCCAGCAAGCCGGTGGGCTCCTGCACGGCTCGCCTCCCGGCGCCTTGATGAGGCATGTTTAATCTTCCACCCGGATTATTTAACCTCCGCATCCTTGTTAACAAACAGCCATTATTAACGAGATGGGAGACCACATGGGGTGAGCTTCTGCAGACAAAGCTCGCTCCCTTGGCCTTTCTGCAAGCAAATTCATAATCCTCAGCGACTCAGCCGCCCCGCACCCTCCTGCCAGGCCCGGGGGGAGTTGAGAACCTGCGTAGTAACCGGGTGGTCCGGGTCCTTCCTCCCTCTCCCCGCGGCTGAAGGACCCGGATCCGCAGGATAGGCCGAGCTGCATCTCTTCCTTCCTTCTCTGCCTCTCTCCCTCGCTCATTCTCCTGGGGAGGGGGAGGAGGTGCTGCAGGACGTTATAAATTTTACCTTTCCAGTGTGCAGAAGAGGCGAGAGGAGGCCGGGTCCCAGTTCCGCGCCTGCCCGTCCCAAAGGACACCAATTAAAGGCACTAATTGGACAGCAATACATCAAAGTCGCTCCCGGGAGTGGGTCCTCAGAGCACCAGGAATCCGTTAGTTGGGCTTTTGTTTCAAAAACAGAAATACAGCGGAAGGAAAAAAAAAAAACACGCACACCTCGGCAGGGCTGGAGTAGCGCTTTATACCGCCTGGACTCTCGGCCTCCGGGTTCCCCGCGAGCCCCTCTCCTGCCTCTCTTCTCCAGGCTCTGCATAACAAAAGAGCTTTCCTGCTTCTCTGTTTCGAGGTCGTCTTACTTATTTCCCCCCCAAAAAGTGCCGCCTAGAAAGACTTCCTCTTCCCGGGCCTCGCAAACAGAGCCCGGTGGACGCAGCGCAGAGTGGCACCCAGGCGTGCCTGTCCCGATTCGAGAGAAACAAACCCACCTCCCGCGCTCACCGTCTCGTTCTTTGCCTAAATCGGGCTGGGAGAGGTGGCGTGGGCACTTCAGGGAGGCACTTGTCTCCTCGAAGCCTTTGCATTGGGCCCTCGCATGGCGCTCGCACGCCTGCCAGAGTGGAGCGACAGGGCGGGAAGTGGCATCACCCAGGAGGGATTATTTTAGGATGCGGGTAGGGGGATTTCGATGGGTGAAGAAAAGGGCTCTTCTCTGGCGAACTGGATGCGGCCCACAGGACCGAGGGCACCCAGAGGACCGGTGGGTGACGGGGTCCGGCCCCGGAAGCCCGCAGAGTGCGTCTGCTGCGCGCTGAGGGCCGAGCGGGTGTCCCTTCCCCTCTTCCCGGCCTGCCCCGGACGCACAGCTCGCCTGCTCCGTCCCGAGCCCGCGGTCCCCAGCTCTGCCTCCCGAGACGGCGGGGACGAGGGGACCTGTGAAAATGTGGGCCTTTCCCCGCCGTCCGCTTAGAAGGAGGCCAAGTTTAAGAAAAGACTGAACCTGTATGGGAGCCACCTGTGAAGTGCTACCCCAGCCCCCTGCGCGCCGCCGCCACGTGTCGTGCTGGTCAGACAGGGACTGAGGTTCCCGGGGCGGTACAGGGAGGGACCGAGGCAGGCGGACAGGCCGGGACCAGGGCGCGAAGTGGGCTGCAAATCCCGACAGAGCCCCGGGGAGCGCTGGAGCGCTGGAGCCCTGGGGGTGCTGTCGGAGTGGCTGTCGCGAGCCACGCTGCGCCGCCGCCTGAGCGCGGGAGACGGAGTCCGCGCCGGTCGCTAGCCGAGCCGGCACCGAAGCGCCGACTGCCCAGCCGCGGTCTCCCGCACGGCCTGAAGCCGAAGAGAGAGAAGGTGAGCTAGCCAGGGCGCAGACCCTCGCACCCTGGAGGCTCCGCCTCACCTGCGCGGAAGGAGAGCCAGAGGCCGAGCCCCGAGCGCCCCTTGTCCCGCAGGGCCCGCGCCCGCTCGCTTCCCTCAAGGAGCCAGATTGGAATGGCTGCTTTTGATCCCATTGGTTACCAACCCCGGCATTTGTTTCCCATTTTATAAACGCTTCCCTTTAAGTAATTGTCCCTGTTAACAACGTATACCTTTCAGCAGCCCTCACTGCGCTATAAATAATCTCGATGAAGATGCAAGGATATGACTTTCACAAGATTGGACAATTGATTCAATCTGTGACCCGCGATTGCGAATAATATTGGAAGGCTATTTAAACAGATGAAGGCCTAAATTGTCTTGCTTGTATCTGAATTAATTTCTCATTCATCATCATTATGAAGTGATTGGTCTATTCAGGCTCTTCAGCCTGCTGGAACCGAGCAGGATTTAAATGAGATTGTAACACAATTTAGATGCTTGCCGACTTTAACGAGGCCAATTGAGCAGCTGCAATAAATACAAATATTTTTCTAAACAGCCTTGTTTTAAATAATTACTTAATGCTTTCATGTTATTTTTAAGTGGCAATCTTTCTCTCTCTCTCTCTCTCCTACTGCTGCTCAGAATATCACGCAGGATTATTTGCTGAGAAGGCAGTTTTGGAAACGACTTTGTGTTTCTGTTTGCTTTATAGGCACATGCGGTTTGTGGTTGGGTATTTCTTTTGTCCTCGGGGTCAACACTTCTGGGCCCAGCAAGCTGGCACAAATGGTGAGCTAGGTCTTCCTTGATTTCCCTCTATTGCAGTCTGATGTATTTGCTCCCAAACGCCAGAGAGGAGCCGAGTCCAAATTTGCCATTTGGACCAAATTACTATCCAGAAATGTCTTAGCTGAATATCGTAAACGAATTTGTGCGAATGCACATACAACTGATACCTCGAAGAGCGGAATCATTTATGATTTGTCTTGATGACCGTCATCATCTCAAACAAATCAGAATTCCTGCGTATCCCAAAGGTGTCCCTTAGGAAGTTCAATCTGCAAGCAGTTTGGCTCCTGTGCAAGTTGACAGGAGAGGGTGGAGGCCAGCTGAAGATTTCTTTGTTAGGAAGGGAACCACTGCAGAAAGAACCTCACCACAACGAATGATTTCCAGGGGACAAAATAATTAGAAGAAATCCCTTTTTTTTTGCCCTCCCAACCTTCTCTCCCCACCCCTCACTGATTCCTATTCCTCCCTCTCCCGCTCTGGGGGCAGGGGTTGGGGGACTGTGAATGGAGAGGATGCTGAGAAGGCAGCGGTCTTCCCATTTGGAAAATGTCATCTGTCTGACCATGCTCCGCGACTGTCCGCGATGACACCCAAGCTCTCCGGCCGACATATGGCAGCGGGTGTTTCCTCGGTCCGGGAATAATGGAAGCAACCGGGCGGGAGAAGCCTGGGGAACAAAAGAATCTTTAAACTTTCGCAAATGGGCTAGTGGGAAGGGGGACTGGAGGGGAGAGGAGGACCTGCGAATTGCTGAGGGGACGGAAGCTCCAGTTTGGGGTGACCATCTACGGCCGTGTGACCCTGGAAAGCCTAGAGTGAGAGGGTACATTTGGACTCGCTCCTTTCTCTGCCTGATATTGAGTACGGGAGGAACTCCAGGAGTGGGATGTGCAAATGCAAGATTTGAGCCCAGAAAGGTGAACCATACAATGACTGGAGAAACCTTTCATGGAACAAACGACATTGGGAGACACAATCAAACTACAGGCTAGAAATAATGATAATAATAATAATGGGACATGGGTGGAGGAACCGAGTGATTTGCTATGTAACTGGGCAATTTCATGCCAGAGTTAGGGAGCTGCTGGCTGGAATCATATCCTCTTCCGAGGCTCTGCAGAGCTCATCCTCTTTATCCTGTTGTTTAAAATGAGCATTATCCCAAACATATGCAATGCAATCAGTTTGGTCACACTTACAAGAACACGCTTTAATAAGGCAATCAATCACAAACTAACAAGCCGGCGACGGCCTGCGCAGGGCGCTCACTCTGGCTGCGGAGCTGCAGGTTCCGCCGGGCACGCCCAGGTCCCGCCGGCCCGGAAGGCTTTAGGCGCCGCGGGGAAGTTTGAGCCAGAAGTGAGGTGTCAGACTCGCTGGGGACTATTGCGGACTGTGGGCCTTGAAACAGGGGGAGGGGGGGGAGCAGGAAATCCAGAGTTCATAGCTGCGTTGGCGTGAGACCCGGAGCCTTCGTTTTCCCACCTTCAAAATGGAACCCAGGTGGGATCAAGTTGAGTAGAGGCGCTCAGGAAGTTGAAAAAGGAAAACACCATATCAGGCCTGGTCTAGCCGTCTCGTTTTACAGATGAAGAGATTGAGACTGCAGGGGCAGTGCCTTCTTCAGGGTCCTCCTCCTTCCCCCAGCCAACCCACATGGGACTGCCTGGTGCAGGTGGTTTGGGGCAGAGCATGTTTGTATGGGGGGCGGGGGGAGAGGTGCTGCTAGTGCCAAACCGCAAGCCTTGGCAAAAAGGAAATTTCATTATGAAGTAATGAGTAATTCCTCCTGGCAAGATGTATTGTTATATCTTCCACTTCAATTTGGAGGAAGAGAGGCTCAATTACCCAGAAAATACAGTCAATTAAAGGCTGCTGATTGGACACGAGGCTGGATCATCGATCTTGTACTTTCCAATATCGCTGCAGACACCTCATTTTCCCTCCCTATTAACTGAAAATACGCCTGGCATTACGGCAACCCGTAGCCCATTTACCTGTCGCAAGCAATCTCAGCCCAACTCCAAACCACAACGAAATTTGCCCAGTTTGGGAACCAGGGCTCCCAGATGCAGCGGAAGGGGAATGGGGGTGATGCTGGAAATTTCCGTGTGAGGTTTTTCTTGGGAGGGCAGGGGCCACTGTGTGCAGGAGTGGGTTGCTCTGGGCCCAAAGCAGGAGGGACAGCAGTAGAAGAGCCTCCACATGCTGCCAGAGACCCAGGCAGAGGACCCTTGCTGTCCATACAGTTCCCAGTCGCCCCTCCTTGGTGGACAATTTTCTCTTCCCTGCTAGAGTGGGACTCCAGAAGCAGCCACCCTTGGCTCTTCTGCAAGGACAAGGAAGGGGATATGCTGCTGAGTACTGCCTGTCCCCTTCTCCTGACTGACCCAGAATTCCATCTTGGGGATGAGGTCCCTGCCTGAGAATGATTGGGAACCTCCCACCCCAAACCAGGGGTCCTTCTCCATCCTCCCCTCCCCACCCTCAAATGCAGACCCAGCTTGGCTGGCAAACTCAGCTCTCTGCAGAGCTCCATCTGCTCAAGCTCTGTGGCCACTACCATACTCACCACCACCTTAGGGTGTGATGGAAACTGACACATGGAGATCAAGGCCATATACCTGTTTCCCCAATGAGTTGAAGCAACTAGAGAAAAAACTTTGCAGGAGTGAAGACTGCGTCCTCACCCTGAGGAGCCCAGTTCAGCCATGGAGGTTTCCCAGCATCCATAGAATTAAGGAAACATGCACTCCGGGGCAACTCTGAACCAGTCTTCTCCACTTCTGCCCAATGTCCTTTGGAACTTGCCAATGCCCAGTAGAAGCCTGAAAGTGTATACACCGAGCTTTTTGTTCCTCCCCTTCTCAAGCCCATATTGGCTGAACTAGCAATTTAAAAAGAGTCAACATGCTTCTGCTGCCAAAAAAGTAAAAACGCTGAAGTGAGAATCATGTCCAGCTTTTATTGCAATATGGTTAACAAATCGTAACAACAAATTCTTTGGGCTTTGAAGGATAACCAAAACAAACCAAATTCATCCCCTGCAGGAAGAACCACTACCTCCCAGTCCAGGGGAAGTTTGCATTGGGAGGTATAAGTTCTCCTCTCTCTCAAAAGACTGGCTGCAAGAAATGAGTGTGGGGCCAAAGGTTTGGGAGTCCCACAAGGGACAGAAGGCTCCTGGTGGTGGAGTGGAGGAAAATGAGAGAAAGGAGGAGATAAAATGCCAAATGCAAAGGGAAGAGCCAGAAAGCTCTTAGTGAAGTGAAGGTGAACCAGCAAAGGATGGAAATGGCCTCTCTAATTTGCTGCCAGCTACTGGAGGAGGGAGGGGAGTTCCCCCTGCCTAAGCTCTTCCCTGGGCGCCTTGTTAACAGCTCAGCTCTGGGCTCGGTGGCCAGCAGCATGGTGATCATTATTATACATTCAACATTCAAAAACCCTCCTCACACACATCACTTGCTAATCAGTGTGTGTACTGGGCCCAGGGAGAAGAAGCTTGGCCTTGTACAAGGCATCAAGGGGCTCTGGAGTGGCTGCTACCAATGTCAAACAAAAAGTGTATAGGATTGGGAGATGGAGATGCAAATTGAGAGGTATCAGGAAGTTGGGGGGCGGTGGGGGGGAGCGGGTGGGGAGGAGGTCAGGTGCTGGTCAAACAGAAAATGGTGTGTAACTGAGGTTCCAGGAAGGCAAGAGAGCCCCAGATTCCACACCCAGTGGTAGGATTCTCCGTGGTAGTAAATCATCTCTCTCACCCGCTCTCATGGACGCTGGTGCTTGCCATTCACAAACCCCTTGCCATGCCTTGGGAAGACTGGCAAAGATTAATCTCTACCTGCTCTGCATACACAGCATTTTATTCAGAGAGAGGGTATTTTCCCTTTCCAGTATGGGGCTTAGCCTTGACAGGGGAGGGGTGTCCGGTGAGGAAGGGGCTGAATGTGTGAGGAGCTGAGGGACTGGATATCGGTTGCTGTCGCTGCTAACTTTTCTTAAGCAGCAATAGCTGCTGAAGAGTCTCAAGCCCGGTCAGGGGTGGTGGGTTGGGTGAAGAACAGTAAAGAAGGGCAGCCCCGGGAGGGGGGGAGGGAAGGCCTCTCAGCCTCCACTTCCCAATCCCACTCCTGCTCCCCAAACGCACCAACCACAGTCCCTTCCCAGGCATCCCAATCCTCGAGGCCGAATCACTCCGGTCCTTTGCGGCCTTCTCCTTTCCCCTTTGGTGTTCTGGGGGCGGGGAGAGGAACTGGCTGAGTCCCTGGGTGCCCTCCACGGGCGTCCTGGAGCAGGCAAGCCCGCGGGCGACCCCTTATCTGGTGAGGGGCACCTCTTCCCTCTGGTCCAGCGCAACGGAAGAGGCCTTGCTGAGCACGGAGGGAGCGAAGGTGAGGAAGGAGTCCGAGCGGGAGGTGGAGGCACAGGTGAAGTCCGAAGCGGCGGCGGCGGCGGCCCGGGGCGCTAGCCCGTTGGCCGGGCCGCTGTGGCAGGCGAGGCAGGAGCAGGGGCCGCCCGCAGCCGAGGCGCCCAGTCCGTGCGCCGGGCCGGGGTAGAGCGGCGGGTGGCGAAAGGCGCACAGCAGTTCGGGCCGCGGGTAGGGCTGCGAGAGCACGCGGAACGTGTCGAGCGGGCGCAACGGGCCGCTGAAGGGCGAGGCTGCAGCCGAGGCGGCGGATGCAGCGCCCAGGCCCACGGGCGAGTAGTAGGGCAGGGGCAGGTGCGACGGGAAGGGGTAGGGCAGGCCGCCCGCGGCCGCCGCGTGGCTCATCATGTACGTGTAGAAGGCTGGGTCGGCCGGGTGTGGCCACGTCATGGCCAGCCGCTGCCGCTTGTCCTTCATGCGCCGGTTTTGGAACCATACCTGGGGGGAGGAGCCGAGCAGGTTGATCGGCTGGTCCCGGCCCTGCAGTCCAGAGACCAGAAGTGCTGCCCCACCCCGATGGACAGTGCCCGTAGGGCAAGGAAGGGCCAAGGCAGAGACCGCTTGGGCAGGCCAAGTCCCACCATCACCTGAGCTGGAATCCCATCCCTGACCCTCCTTTCCTCTGCCCTCCTGACCAACACCCACTGGGGTGCCAGAACCCAGTATGGGTATGCAAGTTGAAGGGAGCCAGGAGTTGGCTGGTTTCTCAGGCCTCCTGACAGAGGGGCCAGGTAGCAGTTCCCCCAGAAACAAATGTCCTTCCAGTCCCTCTCCTTTGGGGCACCTTCCTCGTCATCTGCACAGGCACCACTTCCCCATTGTCTATTTGGCTCTGAGAAAGGGACAGGGTAATCCGCATGGCAGCAGCATCTGCCTAGGGACTGACAGGTGGGTAAGTCTGCACAGGGTGACTGCTCTCTGGCCCCTCAAGCCCTCCCGCACAGGCCTAGAGACCACGGGCCTTGCTGCCACGAGGAGACACCAGACCTGGGTGCCAGTGCAGGGCTTAGGGAATGGGCTGCGGGTCTGAATGAGTGCACCTCCCCTTCAGCCCCCAGCCGCGCATACCTTGATGGTGGTTTCCGGCAGATTTAGGGCAGCCGCCAGCTCACACCTCCGGGGCCTGGATACGTAGTTCTCCCGATAGAATTCCTTCTCCAGCCGCGCAATCTGCTCCCGGGTGAAAGCGGTGCGGTAACGGCGCATCTGGTCACTGGCGCTGCAGGCCAGGGTGCCCTGTGAGCCACCCCCTCCTCCGCCACCGTTGCTTTTGGGTGCCTCGCTGCCACCGTTCGGACTGCCAGCCAGTGCCTCAGAGCCCGGCCCTGCTCGGGGAGCCCAGGGCACACGCGTGCACATACAGACACACAACAAACACAAACGCCGTTGACGGGCTAGAGGCCCAGGGAGAGGAGGAAGGGAAGGAACCCCCATCCCCCACCCTGCCTCAGTCCCAGCCCCTGCTGGGGCACTGTGGCTTGTGGAACAGAGTGAGGGATGCGAGGCTCGCCATTGGGATGGGCACCGGAGTAGCGGTTTGGAGGCTGAGCCCAGGCTGCTGGCTGAGGGGCCTTGGCCTGAGACCTACTATGTGCAGAGGCCCTCAGCCTTCCTCCCCACCTGTCCTGTGGCAACTGCAAGGTGCAGCCTCTCTGAGCTTTCTGCCCATGTTGACAAGGGTAGGCAAGGCTGTGCACACATGACAGACGGTGAATTGATAGAAACCTTTGTGCAAGCATCATGTGAACTCTGGATCTTAGAGGTTCTGAGTCTGGGCAGGCTGGGAGTTTCCTTACTTTTCTGTTGCCAGGTTGTGGTGCAGGTATGGGAGTGCATGGATTAGGTGCAGTGTGTTGCAGGGGTGGTAAAGGAATGCATGTTTGTGTATCCTATTACTGTAGTCTATTTGAATGGAGTGTATCACCCAGCATATCTGAAGAATTGTTAGGGTAGAATCGGAGTTGAATGGATGAATAGGTGGAAGAGGTGGGTCTGGGTGACCACAAGGAGTTAGCTGCCAAGGCCAAGGGATGGTCTTTCTTCCCTCCCAGTTCCTTCCCACTCCACAGCCTTGTGGAAGAGTGTCTGCCAGTGGCTGAAGGACCCTGGCAGACCCAGCTGGTGAGGTCTCCTTCCCAGTTTTCTGTCCCCCTCAGGCAGAGGGGATTGTTGGCAAAAGGAGGGAAGCACCCCTTCTGGGCATTTACCACCCTACCACTAAGTACTAGTCTGAAGAGATTGTCCAGTTAAATCAGTGTGACAAACCCCCACTTTGGGCATACTCCAGGGAAGGGTGGGGCTCCTGCCCCCTGCAGCTCCTTTTCCTTTGGGTGGAGAAGTGGGATTTAGGAAGGCAATGGGAAGGGGGGAGGGTCCCAGCTCTGCCTTTTCAAATGCAACCGGAGACCAAAGGCAATTAGACCATTGGGACCATTTCCGACCTGGCGCCGCCGAGCCCGGGGAAGTGACAAGGTAATCTGGACCTCTGGCCGACGTGCAAACTGGTCGGAAGGCCGCAGCACCCCGGCTGCCCGAGCTGGCCGGGATTTTACGGTCCTTTATGGACTCACAGCTTCCTGCTCCGACCCGCGTTTGATCTTGCCCACGATCGGGGAAGGGGGTCTTCCCCAAATGGTTGAAGCGTTCCCAAAAAACACTGGGGGGTTGGAGGTGCGCTTTGAATCTCCCTCAAGCCCAGGATTTGTATCTCCCCTTACCCCAGGGCACAGCTCTCACTCTCAGTCGCTCCAAAGCCAGAGCGCAGAAGGAAAGCCCCTGCTAGGGCGCAGATAACTGGGGAGAGTTGCTCAAGTGGGTCCCCCCAGCCAGCCACCCTGTCCTGGGGGAGAGGAGTGTCTCCCTCCCGGCCTGAGCTAAGGTGAAGGATGGGCGCGGTGGGAGGCCCGAGGAACGGAGAGGCGCGATGGCTACCTTTGCTGTGCTGGTACTCGCCGTTCCCGGTGGCGCAGTCCGGGGTGCAGCTCACCTCGATTTCTTCATAGAAATCCGACTCGGTGTCCGAACTGCTGGGTTGCCCCTGGCCCGAGAGGCTGTTTGCAGAGGGGGCCGGAGGGCCCGGACCGAGGACGGCCGCCCCGGCTGCTCGCGGCTCGGCGCCGGTTCCCGCTGTGCTGCCTGCTAGTCCGTCCACCGGCTCCTCGTCCGGGCCTCCCCCGCCGCGCTCCCGGACCGCCGCAGGACCCGCCCGCGGGCTCAGGCAACTACGGGGCACCACCATCTTCTCGGGTGGCTCCGGGAGCGGGCTGCCCACGGCTTCGGACAGATTGGAGACCCTCTTGCCAACCAGGGTGCCAAGCTGAGTCCCATCCAAAAACATGACTATGTCCTTTCGGCTCTCCATCCCTGGGCTCTCCGCAGGGGGGAGAAAAGCCCCCCAAATGAGCTCCTAACCCTCGATTTCCTGGGTCCCCAGCGGCCGGACAGATCCTGGCTGCGGGAGGGAGGAAAAGAGGCCGGGCGGGTGCGAAGCGGCCAGAGCGCGTTGTCGGCGGTGACCGCGGCGGTGGGGAGCTGGGGTCACCTTGTGATACGAGCGCTCCTCTGTGCCGCACCGCCTCTGGGAGGAAGCCCCATTGCCCTCTTCTTTCTAAGCTGTCATCCTCCCGCTGCAATCGTCATTACAGTACCGCTAGTGACGCCACTAGGCGAGCGCAAGTGGATAAATAGAAACGTCTGCCACAGCGAAGATGAAAGGAGACCCGCAGCTAATGGCTCGACAGTGATGCGCCAGGTGTGGGCTTCGCTCGAATGGGGAGGAGAGTGTGAAAACAGACAGAGAGGCACACACACTGAGAGAGGGAGACACCCAGGCAGAAGGGATGCAAATGGAATTCCGCAGAAAGAAGAGAGAGCTTAACGTGCGCGGCGAGTTCCGCAGGGGCAGCGGGACTCGGTAATTGAATATGCTTTTGATTTTTTGTTGTTTGTGTGATTGTTGTTTCGGCTTTTGTTTTCTTAAGTTGGTGCCCTGATCTAACACTGCATTTTAGAAGTGTGAAGGCGGTCTCCCTAGCCTCCCATCTCTAGGCATTACAGCTGCCTGCCCCTGGCGAGCTAACCTCACACTGGCTCCAAAGTCTTTTTACAAGCTACCGAAAAACGTATTCCACACACCCCACCCCATCCCCAGTTGTCTAGAGAGCTTAAGCTTGGGATATCCTTTCCTCTCTCTTCCTCCTCCCTCCTCTAACCCCCAACTGTCTCTTTCCTCCTGGGAACCAAAAGAGAACTTTTTTATTTTCCTTTCCCAAGTGATGAGAGATAAATATCTTAATTTTTTTCTTTAAGGAGCCACCTTGGCTGCTTTCAAAGTGTTCACTGATTTTTTTATCCCCTTACCCCATTTAGATGGTCCTCAGCTTTCCACAGCCCGGCTTGACCTCGAGGTGGCTATTGCTAGAAGAAATCGGTTTCCCGTTTGCTCGGACCTCGCCTGCATTTCAGGTATGTGGGGTGGGGAGAGGTTCTAAGAATCACCTTTTTTCTTGCCCAACTTTTAAACTATTCTTAACGAATCAACGAATTCTTCCAGAAATAGGTTTCAGAGTGAAAAATGTGCTGGCAAGTTTGGCTCCTAATGCTGCAGAGGCACCAGAAGTCCCTGGCTGGGAAAAGGCTCTCTCTGGCACCAGGGATTTAGGGTGGTGGTTGAGAGAGCTTCAGGGTTCACAAAGGTTTAATTCACAGGATCCTGCTCCAGTCCCTGCCCAGGGTCCCTGCTCCAAAGTGGGTGGCGCTGGAGCCATCAGAGAGAGAAGTCATTGAAAATGCCGGGACAGAGCATGTGACCCCGACTGCAAAATCTTTTGGGATGGAAGGCGAACCTTCATGGCAGAGCTGGGGAGCATTTGTGGAGCACTTCAGGGGTGGCCAAAGGCTCCTTCTCAGGTCTCCTTCCATGATAGATGGAATAAACTAGCTAGAAAACTGACCCCTGCCACCCTGAGCAAATGTGCTGGGGCTGGCAGGTGGGCTGGATCTCTCCCCACTTAGCTGGGGGAAGGAGGAGGGTGCCTTTTCCCATCTACAACCCCTACAATTCCCCTTTTTCTGCCAGATCCCTGGTTGGCAGAAAAGGGCAGACTCTGCCCGCCTCTCCTCTGTGTCCTAAGGCAAAGCCCCAGCATTAGAGATTTTAAAGAAAAGCCTCTCTTCCACTACCTTTTGGACTTTCTTCCTCCTACTTTTCTTTCCTTCTCCTCCTTTTTCTCTTCCCTCCCCTGCCCACCAACCCCTTCACTCTATTTTTCTATTCATGGGATTATGGAGAGATGGAGGAATCAAGGGGTTCAGGGAGAGAAAAAGCTCCCTTTCCCACTCCCCCAGTTCAGTAAGAATATGCTCCTTAACCTTGTCTGGTGTGGGGGGAGCTGGCTACTCCCTTGGATTCCCAAAGCTGCCTCACCTAAGCACTCCTAGCCCACATATCCGGGGGATATTCTAAACATCAGAGAGGAGGGATTGGGAAGAGGGATCAAATCCCAGAGCCTTTGGCTGAGAGGCACAGAATTGTCATGGGCTCTTGCATGCCCCGCCCCTTCCTTGGGCTCAATCCCAGACTGAGAGAACACCTGGCTTGTTTTTTCCTCCCTGTCAAAGTCGAGCCACTTACAGCCTCCTTTGAAGCCGCAGTGGTCATCCAACCTCTGCCTTCCAGAACTGGGCCTGGGTTTCTCCACCCTCCCGTCCACCCAGCACGGGGCCACCTAGTCTCAGCCATCCCTGCTAAGCCCACCTCCTTCGGGCCAGGTCATTAGAGGTACTCTCAACTCCCCTGCCCCACCCCCAGCTTTGCATTCAGTGGGAGGGTCCTGCTTTTGATCACTTTTCCTCTGAGTTTTCCCAGAGATGAAAGCAGAGTAGAATCGAGAGAGATCAAGGGGTGTGACTTGCATCTCCATCCTGGTGGGGCCCAAAGGAGCAGGGCTTCCTCTCAGGTCCGGGGGGGGGGGGGGGGGGGGGGAGGGGGCCAAATCCTGTCTCAGAGGGAAATGTCTCCTCCGGCTCTGACTCCTGCCCAGCTCCACATCCCTTTAAAAGCAGCCTCAGTTTCCCCAGTCTTTAGGGGCCTACTGCAACCCAGTGGCAAGAACCGGGAAGATAAAAATTAATCAAATGTCATTTCTTCCTTAAAGCATTCTTTCATCAACATCAGATGGAAGAAAGACGAAATAAAAGTCGCATTTTTAATGGAAGGAAGGAGAAAAGAGAGGACTGAAAACCGGAAACTGTCTTTGGAGGGGGTGTATCCTAATAGTACCATTGTCACTAAATTTTGAATGTTTCTAATGACACACCTGAGACTGAAAGTAAATTCTAAGAGGTTGTGAAGCCTCCCCAGGGGACAGCACCCTGGGTGGGGCAGGGGCCGCCTCTTGCCGCCAGGGAGGGGGATAAAACCTGCCCCCACCCCCCTGAGTCCTCTGCCCACTCCCGCTGAAGGCGGCGGGCTCGGCTCCTTTCGGATTGAAATTCCAGCGACTTCTAAAGCTCTAAGCTTCGCTTCCGCCACGGGTGGGCAGGGCCAGGGACGGGTGGGAACCTCGGGGAGGCCACGGGGAGATGAGATGCGCGGGTCGTTCTAAATGGAATCGGAAGCAGGCGTGGGCTCCCAGACGCGCTGACCCGCTGGAGCTGCTCCGCTTTCCAAGAAAACCCGGCTCCGGAGAGCAGCGGCGGAGGTGGGGCTGCCTCGGGGGCTGCGGGCCCCTCTCCGAGGCAATCTCTCGGCCCTGAGAGCCTTCCCGAACCGGCAGCGGGGCCTCCCTGCGCCACACACGCCTCCCGGCGGAGAGGAAGGGTCAAGGAGACTGGAATGGGGGACTGAGGTACCAGGGAACTGGGTTTGGCTGCTTCCGTGTTGGCAAAATTGTATCGGGAGAAAAGAAAATACTGTTTTGTTTTTCAGTTTGGTAAAACTTAAGAACAAAGGAAGCTTCCTTTTAAGCAGTGAACGTCGCCCGGCAGCGGTGGACCTTGATCTTGGGTCCTCGGTCACCTCCAGGCGGTAACGCAGGCGGTTGCCGTCGAAGTTCCCGCGCGACCGGGTCTCCGAGGCTAGAGAGACCCTGCCCGGATCGTGGCAGCCTCCAACGCCTCTGTGGGAGCCCAGGCGCCCAGAGGCACCGCGGGCTGCTCCTCGGGGGACAAGTCCACAGGGTCCCAGCCGTCGGTTCAGGGCCGGAATTGCGCCGGGGCAGCGCACGGCTGCTGCGGGCATCGCAGAACTATGCCTCCTCCGGCGGGTGGAACCCGCGTTTCCGGAACTCTTGAATTTGGACGAGCGCTCCCTCCTCTTCCGGCCTCTGGAGGGAAGGGCCAAGCGCCTAGGACAGGAAGCTGGTGGCTTTGCCGACCCCCAACTCTCCTAGGCCCTCCGCCCCTGCAGCGGCTCTTGCCTCTACACCTGTCGGCGCGGACTCCAGATGCAGGAGAACTGGCGAATTCCCAGCTCTGGGCTGCGGACGTCCTCCCACGGCGTGCACTGCTCTCTGCCCCGGTGGCCCATATCCGTACGCCTATTCCTCGCCCATCCATAGGCTGCAGCCCCCAAGGCAAGAATGGCCTCATGCCACCAACCAGATGAGTCCCAACACAATTTGTTTCCGTCGACCAACAATTTCCCAAACCTGGAAAGTCCTCCCAACACCCACGCACACAAAAGTCCAGGCACCCCCTCCTCCACCCTAGCAGAGATGGTATGAATTCGACATTCCTCATTACAAAGAGCATTGACACCCATTTCTCTTTTAATCTGCATAACAGTCCTTTAAAAAGCCCCCCAACAATCTGCAGTGCCTTTTTACCCACAGTTCTCCTTTCAAAGCCCTGTCCCTCCCTGCCCTGCACTGATGCTTCAACTCCTCAACAATACCTAATCTCTCCAAAAACAACCCCCTTCACAAAGCCTCAGCCCTTGCTAGATTGGGGGTGAGTGCATTTGGGGGTTCCAGGAGGCTCTCAGAAAAGGTGCCTGACTACCTTCAGAAGCATCTGCATGGCTAGAAAGCTCAGGACCCACACACCTGTAGTGTCCTCACCCCACATTTTCCTAGGAGGCCGAAGAGGAACCCCACCTGGAAGCTTGGGAACCGCCTGTGATAAGCAGGGTAACTGTTCCAAGAATTTCACAAGTATTAGCACTTCTCATTCTCACAACTGGCTCTGAGGAAGATATTACTATGAATCATCCCTATTTTGCACCTGAGAAATCGGAAGCACATAAGTAAAGTAAATGAGAGTCAGGATTCAGCCCTCTCCCTCTGGCCCTAGGACTATTATCAGCACAACAGCTGAGCTGTTGGAAAGGTGACAGGCCCCGGGTTCTGCTTCTTGCCTTCCAAAGCCTCACTTTGGGGTTTTGCCAAAGTCTTTTCTCCTCCTCCTCCTCCTCTTCCTCACTGCCAGATGAATTCAGGGAATAGGGAAAGGGGAGGTGGGAGGTGGGGGTGGAAACAAATTAACCCAGGCCACTTACTTTGGGCGTGAGGGAAGAGTGAAGAAAAAATAAATGGCCCAAAACCACTTGAATGAGTCCTGGAGAAAGCGTCCAAGTCTTGCCTTCCTTTAGGGTGAGGATCAGAAGCTGGGGGCAGGGGTGTGCATGGTCCAGGGAGGGGAATGTGGCTGAAGGAGTCACCTTTTGTGTGGTGGGGTAGGAGATAGCTGCTCTGCCCAAACAGATGAGGACGGGTCTTCAGGGCCAGAGTTCCAAAATACTAGGGACAGTCACTGCAGGGGGAAACTCTGGAGACCCTAAGAGAAAACCAGTGCCTTTTTGACCATCACAATCCATTGAGGCCCTGAACACCTTCGGGAAGGGTTTCTCAGCCATTTTGTTACTGTTGTTCTTTATTTAATCAAGGTGATATAAAAGTTTGAAAGTAAATAAAAAGTTAACATGATTTTTAAAAGAATTTTTTTTAAGTGAAGAGGCATTGTCTAGAACAAGAAGGAAAGAAAGAGATGGTCAACATATATAACAAGTGTATTGGTTTGATAAGACCTAGAATCTTTGTCATCTAGGCATATTACTCATATAGTTAAAAATTCTCAGCCATTTTTAAAATCCTGGGACTCCCAGCCCCTTGACATATCTGGCAGCCCTCTCTGTAGAAAAATGCACAGAGGCACTGACTGACGTAGTTTCTGAGGTTCTCCCACTTCTTACAGGCTCTCAAGAACCACCATATCCCAGGCACGATGGCCTGATCCACTTGGGAGGGGTGTAACTTTACCAGGGTGTTTTCCTTTATTTGACAGCTGTCTCCCTCAAACTGTCCTCCAGGATTGACTGACCCAAGGAACAGAACCTGGGGCTCAGACCAAGCCTGCCCACCTGCAGCCCCTTATCTGCCCCTTGGCCTGGGCACATCCTCCTGTACTGCACCTGCCTCCGCTCAAAACCTCTAGGCCCTGGCCACATGCCTCTGGGGGATGGAATGGCCCAGCTGGTCCTCTTGTAGAAGGAGGTTTTGGTTTGGTCTTTCCTTCCCTTGGGAATAAGGAGAAACCCAGAAGAAAGGAAACGCTGATTATTATCACTGAGTCAGGCATACCATGGGTTCCTTTCCTGCATGCAGGGGGAAATCGGTTTTCGGTTTTGCTTTGTCGTTAAAATTTCTTTTGCAGGACACAAACCCTTTCCGAGTGCTGGGACCGCCCAGGGTCAGCAAGCCTGACCGCCTTCCCCCCAAAATGGAGCGCCCCTCCCTCTCATCCGACCCTAGCAGAGGGAACACGCCCACTGCGGCGCCGATCAGGGTGGCCCAGCCCGGGGATCAGGAACTCCGAGCCGGGTGGAGCCATTACCCAGTGGGACCTTTCCTCAGCGGCTTAATCGGCCTCGAAAATGCTTCCTCCGTTTTGCCTTTCTTTCTCTGAGTCTCTCGGTCTCTGTGTCTCTGCATCTCTGTGCGCAAACTATAAATCCGTCTGTCTTCGTTCTTCGGCCAAGGTGGGGGCCGCAGCCCCTTCCCTTCTCCCTACCTGGCCTCGCCGGGCGCAGAGACGCGAGGACGCGGGACTGGAGCGGGGGGAGGGGGTCGGTCTCCGGGGGGTGGGAACCCCCCCACCGCCGCCGGGCCTAGACGAGGAAGTCCAACCGGTTAGGCGGCCTCAGCCTCTCCCTCCCGCGAAATGGAAAAACTCTTGTCTGAGATCAGAAGACTGACTTTCATGAAGCCTCTTCCCAACCCAACTCGTCCCCTCCCTCTCTTCGAGCGTCGGGCTGGTGTATAATCACGCCCGTCAGGCAGCGGGGAAACGGGCTCTCAGAGAGGCTGAGGAACTTGCCCCAGGTCCCAAAGCTGGGAAGTGGCCGAGCCAGGATTTTAACCCATCCACCGAACGCTACATTCTCGCTCCAGCGTTAGCGCTGCGTCTCACGGGCCCAGGACCACTTTCCTAACACCGCAGACAGACAACTGGGGAGCCGTGGGTAAGACTGAAAGACCCGGACCGGAGCCTCCCTTTCAGGGTTTGTTAAGCAGGTGCGGCCGCGGCCCCGGACCGGGCGCCGCGCGGGCAGGCGGTGAGCGACCGGCCGAGCCCGCTGGCCCCGTTGTCGTAAGTCTCCAAAGAGCGGGGCACTCCGGGAAGGGTGGTTAACAAGCAGTAAGGGCCGCAGGGCGCCGCGACGTGGAGGGACTGTGTGCTCGCGGCGGCGAAGCCTGGCCCCGAGTGGTGCGGTTGTGCGCGTGCCCGCGGCCGTGGGTTTCGAGACACCGGGTCCCAGCTAACTCGCTCCTTGCGGTGGTGGGAACTGGAGAGAGATGCTCGCCCAGAGGACAAGGCATCGCTGGCCCAAGACCGCAGTGCACCCATAGGCTGGGCCAGGCGTCTCAGTACCTTCTGCTTTCCTCACCACCACCACCACCACCCTGGGCTGTATTAAATGAGGCGCGGAGACCCCTGAGTGTCCTTTTCCGACCTAGGAATCAGTCAACCGCCCTGTCCTGTCCCCGAGGCCCCTTTCTGCACCCCCCATTCTCCCCCGCCCCTCGCGGCCCTGGTGACAAAGCGCAGCTCCTGAACTGCTGTCTTGGTGCGCCCCCCACTGCCGACCGCCAGAGGCGAAAGCCGCGGCATGTCCCAGACTCTTAAATGACTCGATTCCCGCCACTCTACCTGGAGCCGTGGCTCCCAATTCCCCATCCCCTGAGGGCAGCCGACCTCGGCTCTTAGGAAGACACATCCCACCCCATTCGCCTGCCCTCAGAGCTGCAGGACAGGACGATGGGTGGTGGGCCAGGGACCCTCAACCTCCGGTTCTGGAGTGGAGACTGGAGTAGGTAGGCAGCTACCTCTCCTCTTTGGAGGACGTCCAGGCCTGAATGTGGGGGGGGGTGACATGGGTCAGGGTGCTTATAGATTTCCTGCGTAGCCAGGATGCTCAACCAAGCCCTCGACACACGTGTTGACCCTATTTGTTGCCCTGTGAGAAGCCAAACCACTGGAGACTCCCTGGATACTCCTGTCTCCATATCTTGGCCATCCCCAGGCGATTCTTTCCTGGGTCTCACTAAGTTCTGAGGCTCTTTTATAAACAAGGACCTTGCAGCAACTCTTGTTTCCCTATAACAGTGGTACTTGCAGAGTAGTCCCAGTATCACTGGGGAGCGTGTAAGAAATGCAAATTCTCTGGCCCCACTTTGTTCCCTCTCAATCAAAACTCTGAAGATGGGGCCCAGCAATTTGTCTTTTTTATAACCTTCCAAGTGATTCTGATGCACACTAAAGATTGAAAGCTCTGCCCTATGAATTTCCTCATACTGATTTCCTAGTTCCCATGATTCTCCACTCTGCCTGACATGGCTTTTTTTTTTTTTTTCCTAATGTACTTTCTTTTCTTGGGCCTCTATTGCAAAGCTTAATGTATTTGTCATATGTTAATTCATCCCTGTTGTTTCTACTTTATCACCACCTTGTGAACTTATTACCTAATGATGTCATTATCTAATTTAGCTCCTCACTCATCTTCTCATTCATCCACTGACTAAGAACATGGAAAACATGTCTCATTTGGTGGCAGATTAGAAACTGCTGCAGAACTGCAGCAGAACTGCAGCAACTGGAACAGAGTGGAAAATTTGCCCTACTTGGAGATTTCTCTCTCAAAGGGAACAGAATCGGAGGCCCTGCTGTTATGGGCCTGCTGGTTCCAGAGTGGAAAAAAGATCTTCTATACTGGGTGCCTGTACCCTTCTCCCAAGCCACTGGAGAACAGAGAGAATGGAAAGGAAAAGGGCCTTGGGAATCGTTGAGGACAGGAAAGGTGAGTTAGTCTGGGCATAGAAATAGGTTTTCTTTGGACCCCCAAGGGCTGTTGTCAGCGATCCAAGAGAGTCCTGCCAGCATCTCCTGCCTACAGCATCTTGGGCTCAGGATACATAAGTACTTTTCTTTTAGGCTCTTTCAAGGTGGGGATTTAGACATCAGCTGTGGTTGTTTAAAAGCAAATAGCATAAGTAGGAGCCACACAGCTATAGATATAAATGCTTTTTCATTTTGTCAGATTTTCTTATTATCAGCATATGTGGGATGCTATTTAATAAAAGTTATAGCAAAAGTTATGAAACTTCAACATGGGGCCAAGGTACCACTTAATACCTAAGAATGAAGATATGTATAAATATGTGCTGTTTACTGGATACATTTTGCACATGTCACTTAATCTTCACAAGTTCATGAGGTATGTAACTACAATTATCATCATCCTCATCCCCATTCTACAGATGGAGAAACTAAGTCAGAGGGCTATTAGTGGCAGAGCTGAGATTTTAATTCCAGTAGTTTGCTGCCAGAGGTCAGGCTCCCAGTTGCTAGGCTCAACCCCTGCCTGTGGAAGCTAACAGGCAATGCCATGCAATTTCAAAGGATTGGTTTCATTTCCAATAGTGGCTAAGCTAGTTTAAGCCTGGAAAAATATTACTAGAATTGACGAAGCATTACCACTTGTAGTGATAATAACTAATAGTTGGATAGTCTTTTCATATTTAGGTAACATCTTCACACTCACTTTCCCATTTGATATAACAATCCTGTGAAATAGAAAGAACAGCTATTATTATAATCCTCATTTTATACTGAGGAAGAAGATAAGGCCTGGAGAGAGGAGATGCCTCCCCAAGATCACTCAGCTAATGAATGGCCGAACAAAGAACAGTTACTCCTTTTCTCCTTCTTTCTCTTTGTTTCCTAGTTTTCCTTCATTTTCACTTCAGACACATATTCATGTGTCATATCAATCCTCAACATCCATCTAGTAGTTTAGGCTTTTCCAAAGCACTTCCCTATCTAATATTTTGTTCTCCTCCTAAGGCCCCTAATGAGGTAAAAGGGGCAGGAATTATTCTTTTCTGTTTCCAGATGAGGAATCAAAGATTTAGAGAGGTCAGAGGACTTGATTAAGGCCATAGAACCAAGACAAAGATCAAAGTCTCAGATTCTGCATGGGGCAACAGTATGAATTTTGTACACAGTTCTACAGAATGAATGAATTACTCATAGTCCTTGACAGACACACTAAGGAAAGAAAGACAGATGTGAAATGCTACCAACAATTTACAAGTATACATAACATAATGTGCTGTTGGTGCAAGTTTTATTAAAATAATGGACTTGAAGTTGTTTCATAATTTCCAGAATTGGCAATCTGTCAACTTTGGAATTATTCCCTAGTCTGCCTTACTGTTCTTGGAAAGAATTAGAAGAGGAAAGAAAGGTCAGTGTTTTAAAAATAGGCATGGAAAGGGCCATAGTAACCCAGATCCAGGATTTAACTCTGCTCTGGCTGAGATCCTGGGGGAGTGGGCCAAGCACTTTCACAAGCAGGAACAGTCAAATCCTCATTTTAATCCTAAATACGATCATTCCACAACTGAAGAGCCAAATTAACTCCAAAAAACCAACTTTCCTATTACTGGGATCTTCCATCTATCACAACCCTCATCTTTTCCCAGTTAGGCAAAGGAACAAAAAAAGCAGGAAGAAAAGAAAAGGCTCACTATGCTTGTGCTCAGGTTCTGAACAAAGTGCGTTTCGCACACTTTCTCATTTAAGTCTCACAATTATCTTCAGAGGGAGGTCTGGGCCTCTCCATTTTACAGACGAGAAAACCAAGGCTTAATGAGGTTATGTAACTGACCTAAGGGCACACAGAAAGTAAATGGGAGAGCCAGGACTATATAACTGGAAAATCCATGCTTGTAAATACCAAATTTTAATTCCAGTAGCCATAAATCCACTTGCCCTATGGATGTGGATTCTAAGATCTTCGGACCCAGCAGGAGAGAAGCAGCAGAGCTGATCTGGATTTTGAATGCAGGAGGGGAGAGACACAGCTCCCAGGGACCTTTGGGAAGATGGAAGATGGTCTTGTACTGATATTGAAGGTGGAGGAGTGCTTTCTAACCTACCCAGCCAAGATTTCTTATGTCTTCAAAGACAATTGGTGACATGGCAAGGGCGCTTTTTTGGGAGCCAGACAGAACTGGATGTGAACCTGAGCCCTGACACTACAGACCAGTGACCTTGGACAGAGCCATGCCGTAGGCCCTGCAGCTGTTAGGGGGATAGTATAAGCTGTCAATACTGTTCTGAAGATTAAATGAGATGCCAAATAAAAAGGGCCTACCACAATGTTTGGCCTACAGTAGGTGCTTAATGAATGTATTTTCCTTCTTGACCCCTCTGCCACTTTGGCAGGGCCCCAGCTTTGCCCCGTCATGTCTGGGATTCTCCCTCCTCACCGTTATACTCTTGATGACTGAGAACCAGCAGCAGTGAAGTGGAAGTGACCGTGAATGTTGCCCAGGGACAAAATATGTTTGAGTCCTTTCTCCCTACATGCTGGTAATATTTGCCCAGAATTAAAGAGTGATATAGCAAAACTAGAGTGCATTCATGCATTTGTTGAAGTTCAACAAATATGGAGATGGTAAATGTAAAATTGAAATAAAGAACTATCTACTAGCATCTTTGCAGTGCTGTCATAGATGGCATCAAATGCATTCTGTGTCCTTTCTGCAACTCTGTTCACTGGGACCTGGGATAGTAAAAAGAATATCAAGACATGTCTAATGTGATAATGAAAGTTTCTCTTTATAGTAGACAAAAAGCACAGACAGATGATCCATAAATAACTAATAGTGTGCAACTGTTGCCCTCTTAGTTGTAGCGGCAATTTAGCATAATGGTTAGGTGCACAGATAGCGTTGGACTGCTTAGGTTCTAATTCCAGCTCTGCCACTCACTATACCTCTTGAAGGGCTCAATTTCCTCATTTGTAAAATGGAGCCATATGAGGATAAGATGAGTCAGTACATATAAAGAACTTAGACATGAACCCGGAGCATAGTAAGACTCAATAAATATAACAATTAGTGTTACTACCCTAGGTATGAGCCAAAGAGAATTCTGTCCATGGAATGAAAGGAAGATGGATGAAGCAAGAACCTCAAACCTGGAGCAGATATGCCAGGGGGTGAATAAGAGGTGCCTTGCCTTCTTTGCATAATTATTGGCCCAAATAGAGCCATATTGCCTGTAATTTTACACTGTTGTAGCTTTTTTTCTTTTATGTGTTGTATGGTGAGGGTCACATTTTACTGTTTTTCCATGTGGTTATCCCATTATTGCAACACCATTTTTTGATTTTTTGGAAGTGCATGGACTGCCAACCCAGGTCTCCCACATGGCAGGTGAGAATTCTACCACTGAACTACACTTGCACCCCTACTGTTGTAGCTTTTAATCTTTGGATGTTTTCTTCTACTTATTAAAGAGTATATCCTCTGGAAGGAATTACATTTTGAGCCATAACCTGCTCAGGCCTTAGACAGCCATTAATACATTTCTAGTCTTTAGGGGAATAGGTGAAAGGAGAACTGGGGAACAGATATGGAGGCAGGATGGAGGAAATGAGGAAAGCAAGGGAAAGAGATGAGAGAACTTCCAAGACAGCTTACTTTCTTCATAATTTCACCCAAGGACCACCCTGCCCAGGACTTTATATTAATGTCACTACTGTAATGCGATAAATACTGTAAATCATTGAAGAGAACTAATCCTACTGGTCTCTTTTCTATTTTGAGGCAAGAGATAAAGTTTGGTGGGGTGGAACTTTCTTTGTTATCTGTGGGAGGTATAAGAAATTGCATTGTTTTCAATGGACATTTGGGAAATGGAAGGAATACATTACAAAGGAAATCCTTTCTTGAGAAAGCTGATTTAAAGGTATAGCAAATTGGGGAAGCAAAACTACTTGGCCCCACTTTCCAGCTTGTACTAAATCATCCTTGAGCTCTTAACCAAGTCTCGAGTATTTATCTGAAGTCCTTGTGCTAAAAACAGACAAACACGCTAGAAGAACGCGGTCATCAGACAAGAGTAAGTAAGACTGGGCTCTGATGAGTGGGCTGTTTACGCATCAGATCAGGCCTGGACCATGAGTCTTGACAAACTGGTTGATATTATTATAGACTTTCCAACAACTGTTAAAATGAACATCACGATTATTTTTGAAAAGTGGTTTATTTCAATTTTCTCCCCTTTCTATGGCATTAAACTAAGTTTTCTCCTCAAAGAGTAAGCCAAAACAAAGATTTTAGGAGTACCCCCAAGAACCCATAATACAGCAATACCCAAAAAAGAAAAGCCAGAACGTTCCCTGAAGTTATCCATGGGAACAAAAGGGAAATATTAAAAGTGACTGACTCAAGGTGGCCTCTCCCTGGAAGCCAACTTGGCAGGTGAACTCATTACCCTCCCCCCTACATGGGACACGATTCCCGGGGAAGTGAATCTCCCTGGCAACGTGGACAGGACTCCTGGGATGAGACAGGACCCAGCATCATGGGTGAGAGAGCCTTCTTGACCAAAAAGGGGAAGAGAGAAAAGAGACAAAATAAAATTTCAGTGGCTGAGAAAAAAAAAAGGTATAGCAAATTGGGGAAGCAAAACTATTTGACCCTCTTACCAATTTGTACTACCAGCTTCTGGTCCCTGAGCTCAGCAGAGAGTTCCAGTGTTATCAATCTTCCTGGTAAAGGTCCCAGAAGTCCTCAAATACGTTACAGATTAATTTAATCTAAATAGCATTTACTGAGGTCCTACTGTGTGACCTACACTGTGTTAGTCACTTGGTTATAAAATTAACGGTGGCAGAGACAGCTAAATGTCGTCCAGCGTCTGTTCTCCCCCTCTCTCATGGTAAAAGAACCCTCAGTCTTCAGCTGGGCACATGGCTTCCAAGTCTAAAGACTGCAGTCCCCTGCCTCCCTTGCAACCAGTTGCAGCCATGTGATTAAATTCTGACTCACTTATGTCATGTGTTAGCTTGCAGGCTTCTTCCTTAAGAGACAGTAACATATAAGCCCTTTGCATGGTCTTCCTTATCTTTTCCTCTGGGCTGCTGCCTGGAGCTTGTCTACCAACATCCTGTACCTCTATATAGCAGAGAACAAGGGGAAGAAGCCTTGGACTTCGTGGAGCGGAATCATGATAACCCTGGAGCCCCTATGGGTGAGAAAGCTGTAAACATCTATCATGTTTAAGTCATGGCTATTTTAGGTTTTCTGAAACTGGAAGCTAGAGCTATTCCTCACTGGCACAATGTCTGAGACAAAGTTCTTGGCCTATGGGACCTGAACCTCCAACACTAATGAGAACATCATATGCCTGTGCTGTACTTGCCTTGTGAACAAAGAGGTAAAGAGAACAAAGACAGAAGAACCCAAGCCCTTACCCAAAAAATAGGGTATCAGGAAGCCATATTTTCCAAATTTAAAAGAGAGAGAATGATACTGTGAACCACTGATTGTACTCTTTAGGTGATTATATAGTATACATACAGAACAAATGTGTCAATAAAATTGCATTTTAAAAAGAGAAAGCACAAACCCTGTAAGAAAATGTAAATTTCCCAGTCCTTTAAGTTGTGGTAAAATGGTATGTGTGTGAGTGTGGTGTGTGTGTGTGCACATGTGCACTGTGTAATATATTCCACTGACAAGTTATACAACATCTCCATAGAACTCTAGATGACAGTAAACCTTTTTCAAGCAGGCAGCCAAACCAAAGAAAATATTGCTAGAGCATAACCAGTCACCCTATTACTTTTATAGGCAGGATATGCCACACTTTAAAAATAATTTTACCTGCACAGTGATAACACCTAAGTGAGAGATTGGGGATGGATTGTGAAGAGGACAAATGAGAAGTTTCTCTGGAGAGAGAATGAAAACGAACAAGCCTTTCTCAGGAGACCGGTGGAGGAAAACAGCCAACTCTTTTTCTACTCCCAATTTGCCATGAGACTTTAAGTAAGCTGTTAAACATCTCGGACCTTATTAAAACTGGGTGGTAATTTCATTTAGAGTGGGTATTGTTAGTCCTTCTTGATTTCAGATCCAAGCGGAGCCTCTTGCACAGAAAATGTAGCTATAAGCTATTAACATCCTTGTGGGGGTGAGGAGGGAAATATGTCTGAAGAGTTACTCCAGTCACAGATAGATATTGCTTATGCTAATTTTAACATAAATGCTTCAAACTTTTATTTCCTTGACGAAGAAACTTCAGGCCTGTTTTACACACTTTTGTCTTAGGTGGGAAATGCTTATACATAAACTGAGAATCTATTTCAGAAGTACTTCTCCTTTCCCACATGAGTTATTATCTCCAACAACTTATTTTCCACCCTCTGTGTTTGCCTGTACTGGGGTTATGATAGTGTGTCTCTGCCACTGTGGCCCCTCTGCCAATCTAGTCAGTTCTCTCTGCCTCTACAGTGAAAAACAGGAGTCAGGGCTCAGAATCATGACAGAGCTGGCCACACGACATGGCTGTTATTTTTTCCTGTCTCCATCTACCCTTTAATTGGCAAGTTTGAAGGTTTGAGAAAATTCTCCCTATGCCTAGATGCACTTATTTCCAATGGGCTTAGATTAGCATTCTCAAATATATTGCTATAGTACTGGACAAGCCTATCTTCAGACTGTTCGTGAGGGTGAGAAATAGCTGCCCATAGCTTTATGCAGTTTCTTAGATAAGAACCCAGCATCTGAAAGCAAGACACAAGCCAGTCCTCATGGATTCCAGCCATTCTACAGATGTAGTTGGAGGCAACAGAAGCTTGATTGTCCCTCCAATGACTAGGTGCTGGGGCAAAGCCCAAGAGCCCAGGGCAGAGTCATGTGCAACATCTCTGGCCCATGGGTGTGTTTTATTGAGGCTGCCGGACAAGAGACCAAACCATGGTCAGGAAAGGAAGCTCTGTGTCTGCCCCTGGCACCATTTGGCTGGATGACCTTGGACAAGTCACTTCATTCTTCTGGGCCCTTGCCAATGAATAGGGTACCAATCCCAACTCAGTCGCACACTGGGTGACCTTGATCAATTCACATATCAAATACCAGGGAAAGCTAAAGGAATTGATATTTCAGGGTGTCCCCCTCCCCCATCGTGGCATTCTGTGACTCCAGGAGGGGGCACATGCCAATACCTACAGGAGCAGGCTGGACCTTGGTGTTACACACAATAGAAAATTGAGAAGACTGGGGTAGCAGAGCTTCAATTCCAGCTGATAGTGTTGCCAGAGCCTTCATTTTCAAATATTTTTACATGTTGGCAAATTTGAATTGTTATATAATTCTGTATGGGCCAAACACTGACCATCTGCCACAAGTAGCCTCCTAGGTTGGTTGGAGATATCTGCAGTTCAGTGACCCCGAGGAAGAGCCCCACCAGCTGGGGGGAAGGGGAGGCAACGCCTCTCGCGCGAAGGTCACGGCATCCTGACCAGGGCTGCAACTGGTTGGACTGAGCTCCGCGGTCCAGCGGCTCCCAGCCCAGCCTCAGCTTCTCAGCGCACCTGAGGTCAAGTCTGCGCCTAGTCTCCTTCATCCACAGGTGGGCCTGCCCGTCAGGGGTAGGAGAAGAATACGCAGCAGACAGGAACCGTACCCTCAGGGTCCGCATGAATCCGGCGTGTGTCCAGCGGCCTCCCAGCTCCCGACAAACTCTTGGAGACTCTCCAAGATAGTGGGAGGGACCCCCCCCTCCACTCCACCTCCCACCCCTCTGCGGTCCCCGCGCGCGGTGTGTGAGGGGAGATCTGGGGACGCCAACGGAGAACCGGAGTGCGCACGCTGGGAGGTCACCGACGCGGGTTCTGCCCTTGGTAACCTTGCGGCCGGTGCCGCCGGCAGGTGCGAAGTGACAGCGTCTGCGACCTGGCAGCTCGGGCTGCGTGCACGTCCGCGCGGGCGGCGAAACCTACCTGTGCAGGCTGCCTGGAGGCTGGCGGGCCTGGCGCAGGGAGGCTGCGACAGGAATTCGCCGCCGGGTGGATGGGCCCCGGCCCGCGAGGCAGCAAGTGAGACCCCCAAACGCAAGGATTCCTACGTGTTGGAAGGAACTTCGATCCTTTAGGGGCAGTGGGCTAGTTTCGGAGCCCATTCCTGCCCGGGCTTGAAAATGGATTCTCCTTCTCCACCTGCGAGCACCGAAAGACGGTACAGCCCCTCTGCGTCTCGGGGAGCCCTGCAGACACCCCAGACCCCAGGTGTCCTTTCCCCTCGGACATAGAGCAGTGCTCCCTGACATGGCGTTGGTTCAAGATCCCCTTATCCACCGCTCCATGGCGATGAAGCTCTGTCAAGTTCAAAGAAGTCTATTTTCAATCTGATTCACAGTTTGTTCAAAAGAACTTTGAAGGCGGGCTGCAGTGTGTGAAGACGCTGTCACCTTCACAGTGCTGGTCACATGCTTAAAAATTAAAAACAGGTTAAACGTCTTTGGAGAAAATTTTGACATCTTTGAATTTATGCTGTTATTATTAAGTTGGCCCCACTATCTCACTTTTGGAAATTTATCCTACACGGTGCATTCAAGAATATTTACTCCATCATTTCAGTGATAATAAAAAAAAGTGTAAATAACCAGTCATTCAATAAATAAATGAAATAATGGTTAAATAAATGAAGACCATATAACGAAATACTCTATGTGCTAAGGAGATCTGTGTGTTCAAAGCAAACAGGTCTATCTAAACTTACATTAAATGATGGGGAAGAAGTGAGCTGCAAAAAGAATGGTATTTATGATTACACGTTGGCAAAAATGAAGAAGGAAATTGTACACTAATGTCTGCAACTCAATCGGATGTGATTTGTTCCTCTATTTCATGGGTGATTACATATTTGTATTTTATATGCACATCCATCTTTTATTGTGTTTATTTTTGTGGTGTTAGTGGGAGGGGAGTATGTGAGGCATTAACATACCACACTATATATTTCCTCAAAGTTTGATTTCTTTTTAAATGAGCATGCACTCATTTTTAAAAATTTTACACACAGTTTTTTAATCATACTCCTTATCCATCCTGAGACGCCAGATTATTATCAGTTGTCCACTTCTCTCTGATCTTTCCAATACTGCTAATTTCCCCTCAACTTCTCCTCCCTGCACAAATCCAAGAACCTGCATTCTTCTGTTAATTTTAACTTATAAATTGTTATGCTATACATGCAAATGGCTTTTAAATCCTTTAAACCAAAAGAATGACAGAAGTGAGAATATTACTTCCACTTAATCCATTTGTACAATTTAAATGAAAATATTTGGTACAGTGTTATTCGGTCCTTGAAATCATTACAGTTGTTAACCCATTCCTTCTTAAGATCTGTGTAGATATGGCCTGTTTTGTCCTCTAGCAGCACACATTCTCTTTCAATGCAGCAAGCCAAAAGAAGGGATCTTTAAAACATAGTTTCTATTCCTATTCTATCGAGAAAGCTTTCATGCTTCGTGGAGGAAATAGCATTGGAAAGATGAACGGGATTTCCAAGGACAGGAATGTGAGTGTAAGGGAACTCTTGACCCAGGAAGGGGCACTGTGAATGAAGCTGGGGGAGAGAAGTGTGACTTAGGACATGGGTTGTGATTCTGGGGGATTGTTTAAATCAATCTGAATATTGTCCCACAAGCTTGAGCTCAGTTCTTTCTATGGGAACTGAGCATGGATCCACTTCAAACATGCAGAAATTATAAGGGCTATCTGGCATTTTAAGACTTTCATATAGAAAAGTGGCACCCTGTTGCAATAAGCCAAGAAAATCCACCCCACCCCCATCTCCAACAAGACGTCTGGTGTGGTGCTTATTTACAAATAAAGCAGCCTCTTATTTTCTTAAGCAAAACCTTAAAATATTCCAGATACACAGCCACACACATAACTAGGGATTTTGTCCAGACCCCTGAGATCTTCTCCTTTACCAGCCTGGTAAAATACAGGTACTCTGGAACAAACTACCTGTGTTTAAACCCTGACTCTGCCTTGTATTCATTTATGACTTTGGTGGAGTTATTTAACTTCCCTGTCCTTTGAGTTCCTCATCTCTGACCCTGAGATAATAACACTACTCATTTTACAACAGGTTATGCAGTTTAAATGATTTAATGCATTTAAAGCTTTTAGAACAGTTCCTGGCACATAGTAAGAGTTCAATAAAAGTTAGCCACAACTATTATTTGCTCTTTTACACTCCGAGAACATTTATGCAACCATTTTCCCCTCCTTAAGACATTCACTGCCCCCTTGCCATCCTCTAAATTGTTTTAGTTCCATCCCCTTTTTTAAAGGAGATTCTAGTGGTAGCTCCTCCCCTGCTGTTCGTCTTCTTCCTCCTACCTTGCAGGAAGCAATGATTGTACATAGTGTAAAGTACACATTGTGGTGTATTGGAGAGGCTGGAGGGAAGTACCTGAAACTGTTGAACTGTGTTCCAGTAGCCTTGATTCTTGAAGATGATTGTATAACTATATAGCTTTTACAATATGACTGTGTGATTGTAAAAACCTTGTGTCTGGTGCTCCCTTTATCCAGGGTATGGAGAGATGAGTTTAAAAAAAAAAAGGACAAAATAAATAAATTAAGAATAGGTGGGGATAAAGGGGAGAAAACTGTGTAGATCGCAATACTAATGGTCAATGAGAGAGAGGGGTAAAGGGTATGGATGCATGAGTTTTTCCTTTTTTCTTTTTACTTCTTTTTCAGGAGTGAGGCAAATGTTCTAAAAATGATCATGATGATGAATATACACCTATGTGATGATATCATGAGCCATTGATTATATACTTTGGATGGACTCTATGTATGTGAAGGTATTTCAATAAAAACATTAAAAAAAAAAAATTCTGGCAAGCCTGGGTTCTGGGCTCTCTCTTCTCCTATAATACTTTCTGGAGTTTTTTTAAAAAACATATTATTAAAAAAAAGTGAAAAAAAAAAACATATTATTAAGCATTTCAAATACTTTATATTTAATTATTAAGCATTTTTAATACTTAATATTGCAAAATCCACCCATTTCAGGCATGCAGTTCAATGATTTTTAGCATCTTTACCAAGCGGAGTAACCATCCAGATAAGTTAGTTTTAGAATATTTTCATCCCCCAGTAAGATCACTTATGCCCATTTATAGTTAATCCTCATTTCCCACCCTCAGCTTTACGCAATCACTAATCTACTTTCTGTGTAATTTTGCCTTTTTTGAACATTTCATATACATAATCATGCAATAGATGGTCTCTTGTTTCTGACTTCTTTTACTTAGCATGATGTTTTCAAGGGTCATCCATGATGTAGCATGTGTCAGTAGTTGAATAATTTTGTTTTCTTACCTATAAAATCAGAATGATTTTTCCTGCTCATCTATACAGATCACGTTATATAACAATACTGATAATATGTAATAAAAGCTAAATATTATTGCATGTACTACATTCCAGGCACTGGGCTATGTGCTTTATATGGATCATAGAATTTAAAAATCACAACAGCCTAACTAGATGACATAATTATAACCATTTTTAAGTAGAGGAAACTAAGATTTAGAAATGTGAACAGACTTGCCCAAGGTTCACAGAACAAGTAGGTGGCAGAAAGGGAATTCAAATCTAGGTCTGTGTGCTAGAGCCCAAACCAGAGGCATCTTGCACTTCAAAATTTACAAAGCATGTTTGTGTTCTGTTCCCTTCCATCCTCACAAAGGCAAGCAAGACAAAACCTGGGGAAGTGTTCATTCTAACCCCACTAACATATGGGGAAATGGTCCATGCTTTTGCCAAATGCAAATCCTTACACACATGTAAAGAATCATTACCCCATCATTTTCTCCTTAACCTCCTGCCACTCTGGCTCTGAGAACATCTAACCCTCTTGGGAACGAACCTATGGCCTGAACAACTCATCTCTAGTGGAATTAGGATCTGGAATCTCTAAAGAGTTTGCCCTGGGGATTCTCCTGGAACACCCCACCACAGTAGTCCAGGAAGGGAAGCAGGACCTTTATCCATCACCCTGTCTAAAAGGGGATGAATTCATAAGGAGGGAAACTTTAGACATCAATACCTCCTATTATGTACAATTTCTGTTTGGAATTCATGGTAGCACATTTTAATCTTGAGGACAGACCTTTCCAATCTACCACCCAGTGGAGTGTTAGGAGACTGTTAGATAGGAAGCTTCTGCTAGCACAAACAGAGACACCCTTTTGTAAAGTTGACCTAGGAGAGCTTTCTAGTTGTTACTTACAGCAGTAAAACTTCTTGGGGTTTTATTATGAGTCTCAGGTCCCCTATTTATTCCAGTAGGTGTGCAGAGACATTCATTTTCAAGCATGAGCTATTATTATGACTGTATTAATAATATTTGCATTAATAATAAACAATGTGACAAGCAACACTCTAAATCAAGTCTGATTATTTCTGAGACACACCCAAGCCACATCATCATTAGTCACAGAAAGAAGAATCCCTAGGATGAAGGCCAAGCCCCTCATTTTACAGGAGAGGCGCAGGGAGGTGCCCCAGGAAATGCCCATCCATGACAGGGTGGACTTGAGAACCCACATCTCCGGTCCCCTGAAAAGACCCAAGAGAAGCAAGTACTTCAAGAGCTCCAATAAATCCCATCCCAGCTCAGTGGAAGCCCTCTATTAGTGGTGTTCAATGCCCTTTCACAGCATCAGTTATTTACTTAATGAAAATAAATATTCTTGATGGTAGATGTCAGGATAGCAGCTCCAGTTGGGGGGGGCAGGGTAGTGTGGTGCTGATTATGTTCTGTTTCCTCATCTGTTGCTGGTTACCCAGGTATGTTCACCTTATGGTATGTTATTGATCCATACACTTAATGATTTATGTACTTTTTTTGTGTGTGACGCATTTCAATAAAATTTATCCAAAAAGGCACAGTAAATACTTAAAAATAAATACTTTTGAATGACAAGCACCTACCACAGCGCCTGTCATATATGGGCATCAAGTGTGTGTTGATTGAATACTTGATCTCATTGGATCCTGCCTATGCTGTAAGTCAGCACGTAGACTATTATCACTGCTGTCATTATTAACCTTTCTTTACAAATCAGAAATTTCTTGTGTTTGCCCAAGGTCAGCAGCTGGTTAAGCGGCAGAGCCGGGAACCAGGTGGCAAAGCCTCCATCCCGCCCACCGAACCGAAAGACGGTGGGTCCGGCCGGGATTTCGATTTCGCCGCCGCCGCGAGGGGCGGGTCCTGCCCCATTCCTGCGCCAACCGGGCGGAGGAGGCTGGGCGGCGGCATGCGACTCCGCCAGCGCAGGGACCCCAGCGAGCTGCGAGGACGCGGTCGCGTCGGGAAGAAGCCTCGTCGCGCCTCGACCCGCTGTCCGCCGGCTCTGTAGCCCCGGCTCTTTGGAACTTCGATCTCTCGTGGTCGCTTACCGCTCTTCCCGCCTTGCCGGGCTGCGTCCATCCGTCTGTCCCGCCCCCACCCCACCCCCCACCCCCGCTTCCCGGTTCCTCCAAGGCTTCTGCACCCTCCTCCACGCCCTGGGTCACCTACCGGGAGCCACGGAGGCATCTGACCCGCCCCGGAAAAAGTCTCAATTTATCACCATTATGGAATATCTTCAGGACCATGTAATGGTAGCAAAGGGGAAGGCAGAAATGTTGAAAACAGTACGCTTTTTTTTCGCATGCCATTCTTCTTAAAAACAAGCAAAACCACAAACAAAAACTTTCCACTTTGTCTCCACTTCACCTGGACTGAACTGCAAATGGCCCAAGGCCCTGCGCCTCCACATATGGACCCAGTTCAGAGAAGCTGAGCGATACCCCTCTCTCACCTGCACCCAGCTGTGGGACCTTGTACAAATCACTTACCCTCTGCCTAACTTTTCTCATCTGTAAAATGGGAATAACAATAGTATGCAACTCATAGGAACGTTGTGCAGATTGAGATAATTCATGCAAAACACAGCACCTGGAGCATATGAGGTGCTGACGATACCTTCTTTTCCCTCTTTGCAGCTTTAGCCTAACTGAACTAGTGCTTATTGGTTCCCAACAGCCTTCTTGAATGTCCACCTGAGACAGTAGTCCCTTCTCTCTGCCTGCCCAAGTCAGAAACATCCTCTAGGCCCAACATAAGTACCTCAGCCTCTTTGCTGCACCCACCCTCCTCATCCCCAGACAGACCATCTCTCCACCCACACCTCTTAGCACACTGTTCCTACTGCTTGGCCCCTGAGTTTTTAACTCAGTGTTCACTGCAATCATGTAGGTACTTGTGTCACCCCATCTCTCTTACACACACACAAATTCACACATGCACATACTCATAGACTCTTAAGGCTGCTTGACAATAAGGACCAGCTTGCTCATATTAAATGCCTAGCAGTGTCTAGCACGGCGCCTTGCTGACTCAATAAATGTCTGTTCCAAGGCTTTGAGCTGCAGATAGGGAAGGGCAGCTCCACCTCCAGCCTCCTTCCACAGCCCCCTCCTCTCACCCTTGCAGCTGGTGGTGCTAAAGACTAAACTTCCACCCCCTCCCCGCCCCAGCTCAGAGGCCATATTCACCCTAGCCGTGGTGACAGGTTGATGACTCCTCTAACAGGCCCCTTTCCTCTCCTGGGGGGTTCCTGCCTGTATGGAGCCTGGTGGAGGGGCCACCAGCAGGGCCGGAAACCTGGCGAGAACTTCTCTGGCTGCCACTGATTTCTGTAACTAGAACTGATGTTTTTCTACAATTACAACTTCCCTCCTTCATTATATCTCCCGTGTTCCTGAAGTAGTAAATACCAGAGATATGTATTACATTTCCCATAACTTACTTTCAACTATCAGAAAAGTATGCATAGACACACTGTTGACTGGGAATCTGCCCTCAGCTCAGAATGCGGCTTCTAGAACACTGGCTTCATGTTGTGCACAACCTTTAGAGCTGCCCACCTCCCCAGCAGTTATCCTTCAGGCCACCAAATTTACTCAGCATATGAACAAGAGGCAGCAGGACTTAGTGCTTGAGAGCTTAGATCCTGGCTCTGATGCCTGGGTTCAAATTCTGGTGTTGTCCTTCACTAGCTGGATAATTTGAGCAAGTTGTTTAATCTGTGCCTCTGTCTCCCCATCTGTGAGATGGGGATGATGAATATAATAGCTCCTTCTTTTTAGAGTTGTTAAATGAATTAAGTGTGTGAATATTTTTAGAATGATTAGCACTCCATAAGCACTCAATCAGTGATTCTGTCATGGCATCTGGAAACTCCAGACTCTTAAAGGAGCCTACCTAGTCCCAAACAGTTATAACCCATTCTAGAGGAGAGAGGGGGAGGCTAAGGACACTGGTGGTGATTTTATATGTGTATAAAAGGATTGCCAGACTTACCTCATGCTTATTACTAACATTGATAGGCTGGCAGAACTGTCCCAGTGAAGTAACCAATTTCTCTGAATTTTAACTTTCCTTTGTTTGCTTATGGGGCACATTCTGGTAGGAAAACTGGAAAAAAAAAAAAAAAAAGAAACAGTCTTATTAGTTGAGATGGCTAGATTGTGGTAAATTTCTAATTATTTTAAAAATTATCTTCCATCAACATTATAACAGTGCCAAGTGTTCAATAAGCTATGCCAAGCTCATACTTTCCTGGACCTTACAGTTTCCACAAACCCGGGGTGGAGTCTGCTCAGAGCCAGGCTATCTGCGTCTCAGAGCTAGAGAAAAGAGATGGGTGCAGACCTATGGAGTCACTTATTGAATAAGAATCTGCCTAACAGTAGCCTAGAAACTAACTCTCAGCCCAACGTATGCAATAGTCTCTCTTCCTGACAGCTACAACAGCACAAGTTGCATAAAAACCCAGCTATTTCTCACTTGGAGAACAGACCTGCAAAGGAAGGGGGCTTTCTTGTACTCAAGGCTATAAGAAAAGGTGAGGCCTGGTTTCTTTTTATATTAGACACATACATGCACACACACACACACACACCTATACACAAACAAACATTACTAACACAATGTTAGTAATAAGCTTAATCCTAGATTAAGCGAGTCTAAAGGATTAGAATATTTAGCCTGGAAGATAAATGCTTATTCAACAGCTTCATGGAGATGTTGCAATGGAAGGTCAAGATAGCCCTGAGAAGGCATTTATATTCATGCTAGTCAGGGGAGGCCCAAAGTAAGAGAGGAAGTCTCCCCTCCTGCTTCCCTGGCTCTTTGAAACCCTACAGAGATCACTTCAAGCAAAGCACTCCACTTCCCCCCCTCCCCCCCAGAACTTTCTGGCTTGCAGAGACCTAGCCAGTGGTTTCCAACTGGAGGCAATTTTGCCCCCCAGGGGACATTTGGAAATGTCTGGAGACATTTTAGGCTGCTACAACTGTGGTGGGTATTCCTGGCATCCAGCGGGGAGAGGTCAGGATGCTGCTAAACCTCCAACAATGCACAGGACAGCCCCACACAGCAAAGAATTATCTGGTCCAAAATGCCAAGGGTGCCGAAGCGGAGGAACTCTGACCTGAACTAGCTCCCACTGCCATGGAGGGAGCATTCCCTCGGAAGAACTCTCCCAGCTTCCTTCAGCAAAGAGCAAATTGAAGATCAGGAGAAGAGCCCAAGAGAACCCTTTCTTAGGCCCCCAGCTAAGAGTGGGGGCAGTCCCAGCAGGCTCCTGCTTTGCCTTCAGAACACAAAACCCTGGCATCTGAAAAGATTAAATAAAGCTTGTGATTCCCAGCCCCTCAGGCTGCATAACCCTGCCCCTCATATCCTATTTCCCTCCTGCACCCCCTCTCTCTTCCAGCACAGTTGGAAATTTGAATTGCAATCTTTACTGTCCAGCCCTCAAAGGCTCAGCCTGCTTCCTCTCCCAGGGACAAAGTCTCCTTGACGTCCTGCCTCCCTTTGAGATGAACCCCCAACCCTGCCTCTTTCACCAACTGTAAGTTTTTCTTCTCCACTTCCCTCCACCAGGCCTTTTCTTTCTAATTAAGTCACATCCAGGGTGTTGGGGGAAGGAGGGGCGAAAGGACTCCGAAGACTTTCAAGACTTATATGCTACAGGTTCTAGGGGCCTACAGCCTCATGTTTTTTGTGAGGTGCCAACCACGCTGTGATCATTAAACCCCACCGTGGTGGGGGAGATTTTCTTGTTGCTGTTAACCCGGGAGCCAGCTACATCTTGTTTATCAGACTTGTTTTAATTCAGCTTGGTCAAGTTCCAAGTGTTGAGGTGAAGATTAAAGGCAACTGAAGAATCCAATTAGCTGCCCAGTCTTCTTTAAGCCAAAAAATCAGGTCACAAACTAGATCAAAGTGAAATTATTTCTCGACAGCACTGTTCATTAAGGGGAGGGTGGGAGCTCACACTGCTAACCTGGACTCATTACTGGGACTGGCATTTTTAAATACAGTATCTCCCCCAAATTACATGTTTCAGAGGTTGGAGGGAGAAACTGAGATTATCTTACATGAAGTCTCTGTTTGGTTAATAGAAAACAGAAAGCTGAGGAATGAGCATGTAGCGTCTAGGAAAAGATTTAAACAAAGCCCCCTTTCCTGGGCAGGAAAACCAAATCTGCAAAGTGGAAATGGCAGTGGAGTCAGAGAGTCCCTCCTTCAGGGGACCAAGAGGGCTGAGAAATCCAGGTCTTTCGGGTGGTCTTGCTCACCCATTTTCCAGAGAACTCTCCAAAACCCTGTTCATCCCTTCCCCCAGCTGGGTATGGCTACAAGGGAGGCCCACTTTCCCCAAATCCAGGACCCAAGTAGCCTTGAATAGAAACTACTCACCACTCCTCCCAGATTCTGGGTCCCAGGCACAGTCATTTCCAACAGCAACAGCCTCCCCTTGGGTCTTTTGAGGGTGCCGGGAGGACAGAGGAGGAGGAGAATAAGGAGGCCCTGATCAGATTTAGTCCCCACTGGGAGGATCAAGTATGGGATTGCTGCAAGGGAATTTAGAAACCACAGTCACACAGTTATGCATGACAGAGAAAGAGAAGTTGCAATCAAGAACAAAGCTTTCCTTCCACTGTTAAGTACTGATTTCCAACTGGCCAGGAAATCTACAGAAACAATGGCTTTTCCCCCCATCTCCTGCCACTTGCAAAATACTCCTAAGCATCTCCCGCAACCAGGAACCTCCTGATTAAAAGATCATGCATTTTAGGCTCACCAGGCCACAAGCCTGAGGGGCATTGAATGTGGTTAAAGCTAATTTCTTTGAGCTGTGGCCACCTCTGGGGTCTCCAAAATCAGCACCAGTCTCTCCATCCTGCCTAGGTAGGGCATGGGAACAAAGCACTTGCACCTGGAGGCCTGATCTCCTGGGGTGGGGGAGTAGAGATAGGAGAGAGAGAGAAAGAGACACAGGAGGTGGGGAAGAACAATGGGAGGGGGTCTGAAAGCTTTAGTCTGCGACTCCATAACTCCATCAGGGTCTTGCTATCTCTTAATTTCCGGCTGCTGTGTAGCTAACCTGTTCCTCCCTCCAGGTCTGGGACAGCCTAGGCACCCTTATTATGAAAAGGCAAAGGGAGGGCATGAAGTTTCCCTGGGAGCTGGGACTGCTCCCCTTCCTCCCCAGGTCCCCCGCTAGCCCTTTTTCATCTCCTTTAGCTAAACCTGCACTCTCAAGGAGAACGTTTGTGGCGCACATTTCAGTGACCCCCATCCCCCACCATTGGTGGATCTGAGGACCGCAGAGTCTAGCCTGAGTAGCGGTAACCTAAAGGGATTTTTCTTGGATGAGGATTTAGATCAGGAACAAACCACGTCTGGTGGTTTTGTTTTTCTTCTCCGTGTCAGCATTTCCCTCCCTGGGATTTTGTCATTCCACCTCCCACCCCGCCCCCCTCAGATCCTTCCACGACGCGAGCTTATTCTCCATGCCCTGGCGCCTCCACAGCGCAGCCAAGCCTTCGGAAAATGCACCCTGGACCCCCATGCAGATTTTTTTTTTTCTTTTTGCGTGTCCCACAATAAGCAACAAGAGCCCGATGTTTTCGTTTCGTTTTGTTTCTAATAAGCGGCCTAAAAAAAGCTCTTCAAATCCGACTGTTTTCTAAGAAAAGAGAGGACGCAGGCCCTGTGCGAAAGGTTGCGCTAAGTGGAGCTCGGTTTCAAAGATTCCCGTGGGGGAATCTATCCGCCTCCAGCAAAAAAGACTTCCGGCGGGCACAGTCCCCAGCGCCCGCTCCGCCTGAGGATGGCCGCCCTTCAGGCGCCTCGCGCCCTGGGGTCGCCTAGCCAGAGGCCCACCCAGTCTGGCTCTGGCCCCAGCCCTGGCTGTGCATACTCGTGGAGGGCTCCATGGTTTTGTCCTGAAATTAAAATCTGGGAAGACCGGGGACCTCGGCTTGCAAACGGGAACCCTTGCCCCTCAGGGGACCGGCCACCGGCCGGGGCTGCTCTTCTTGCACTGATCACTCGCCCGGTGGCGACATTGCCGGCGTGCAGAGCCCCGAAGCGTGTGTGTCCTGGGGGAGGGAGGCAAAGGTGCCAGCACAAGACCTCACAAGGCTCCCGGAGAGCCCTTGGAGCACTCCTCGGCCGCCAGGGCGAAGCGTGGGCCTGCCCCAGACGCGGACGTGCAGGCCCGGGGCGGAGGTGGGGGCCCCCTTCCCAGCTGTCCTTCTGGCCCGGGAGCACTCGGGACCCGAAATAGCAAGTTTACCCCGGGTCAGCCCTGCGAGAGCCGAGCCTGCACCTCACCCCAGCAAGGTCTCCGCCCGCGAGATCCTGGCCCCGCAAGAACTCTGCTCCAGGAGCCTAGAATCTTGGGGCTTCGCTGTCGCGTTTTAACCCGCAGGAGCCTCGCAGTCGGGTTGGCGCGCGCGACACAGTCTGTGGGGAAGGGGCGAAAGAGCTCTAAACAGCCCAACTGGGAGTGTCGGACCTTGCCCTAAGTGGGGACGACCCGCAGCCACGAGGGCTCTCCCCACCGGTCCCAGCAGTCTCCCGGTTCCCAGACCCGCGTGCCGGGCCTGGCCTCCAAAGTCGGCGGGCGCCGGGCCCCCGCGCGGGCTGTTCCGCTGCCCCCCTCGCGGTGCGCCCTCTCTCCAGCGCGCCCCGGAACCTGGCACAGAAGCTGCCGACCTAATAACTTCGAACAATCCGGGAGAAAAAAAAATAAAAGAAATCTCAGTTTGTCCGCTTAAACTTGGAGTCACTCTCAGAGTTTTTCTGCTTTCTCATGAAGGTGGCCGGGGACGTTTACAGTAAGAGCAGAATAATGTTTTCGCGACTGTACGACATAATTATCTCCAGACTCGCCTCTCCTCCGCCCCAGATAGAGCTTTCACCAGCGAAAGCGGCTAATGCATTTGTGCACATTAAACATCTTGAATGCATAATTACAGGCTGCAGACAGACTGGACAATAAAATATCTCGGCTCAATATTTTTGGAAACCTTTTGCGACTGTGCCTGGAATAAATAACGACCGCTTCTATGTCCTCCGCCGTATAACGACAGCCGCCGTTATTTCAGAGCACTCCTCACCCTGCCTAACGTCTGAGAAAGGTTGGGTTCTCAACGTTGGGGTTGGGGGGCGCGGGGGAGGGCACCGCAGCCTGGAGGGGCCTTCCTGGTCTCGGGCTCTGGGACAGGGTGCATGTGGGCGGAGGTGACTGGAATAAGGAAGAGAAAGTATGTTCTGAAACCCGGAGGCCGCTTTTCTCATTGCGGGGCGAGGTGGCAAGGACGCAGATGGAGCCCCCAGGCTCCCGGGGCCTCTGGGCACCGGGCCATTCCCTACCCTTTTTCTACACAAAGGCTAAAGAATTTGTAGAAGGCACAGGTCTTCCTGTTCCCACCTCACAGGCACACTGAGTAGAGCATCTCTGGATGGAACTGTTTTCCTGGTACCTGAGAAATCTGCTGGAAAAGAAAGAATTATCTGTGAAGTGGCCACAGGAGAGGAGGAAACCTGGTGTGGTTATTTACTCCCATGGAGGCCTGGGGCTTTCCAGTTTCCCTGTAAGTGTTAGTTGCCTTGTCTGTAAAATGGAGATGATTATAATAACCTCGTGACCTCTTTCACAGGTGGTTATGAGGAAGCACTTTTTAAAAATTTTATTGCTATATAACATATATAGCAACGCATATACAGTTAAGCTCCAGCTCACTCAATTTTTATGCATGTATAACCTCGTAGAGCTGCCACCCAGATCAAGAACCATTACCAACTCAAAAGAAGGGCTCCATGAAGAAGCACTTTAAAAACTACCTTTAGACATTGATATTATTATCTCCAATTCAAGAGATCAACACCCCAAGTCGAGTGTGTGGAGCCTCTTAACACCTGGGGACAATAATTAGCAAACCAAATATATATTTAAAGGAAATTTACTGTTCTCATCTCGGCTAGGGGCTGTGGGGATCTCTAATCTGGAGGAGGTGGGGGGGGTGCTTATCCTCAACCTGCAGGCACTAAGGGACTGGGGGTGGGGGGAGAATTGGAGACCAGGCTTTAATTCACTTTGAGACAATGAAGCTCTCTAGTCTGCTGTGAATGTCTGGGGCTTTATGTCCTGCTCTGGCATGTTTATTTCCAGATTAGGGGATGAGCCCAGTGAGAGAGGCCTGAGAACCTCTCCAGGGGATGAGAATCTGAGGTGATGCCTGTCTGACTGAGGCCTGAGCCTTGAGGTGCCCTATTTCAATGCCTCCCCTTAAACCCAGTCTGGTTTGATGTGTGGAGGGATTTCCCCAGAGGGATGTTTGACCATCAGATACATAGAGCACCCCACTTTTTGAAGCATGTAACCCCAATAGCTAACACATATAGTCAGTACACACTGCAAATAACACAAAATTTACCGCAAAAAGACTTTACACCCCAACCATATGACCCCAAGTTCTCCCGAAAGGAATCCATTAATACTGACAGCCTGTCTGTCCTGCAAGCTCTCACACCCTTTGTTAAAAGCACGGCAGTAGTCTTCGCTATGCATGCTGCCCTGAACTTGGATTTTTTCCCTAAATACCGCCCAAGACAATTTCCCATGATGGATGTAATGCTTCAGAAAGTTATGTTTAGCCTTGGCCACTCAGCCCAGCTGAAATTCAGGCTAACATTGTGTGGCCTGACACAGAGGAAGGGACATTGTAGTCTGGGTTCTAGATCCTCAACTACCCCTAAGGGACTTGGCAACCTTCAAAACGATCAGCTAACGTGGCTGTAGCATGATGTCCTGCTTCCTTCCCCATTCTCTGGATGTGCAGGGCCATACTGGGGGAGATAATTGAGGCACTGGATATGACTTTGGACTTCAACAGTTCTCTGGAGTCAGGGGAAATTGGAAGTGCCTCTTGGAATTTTTAACTATTCTGTCTCATAGCTATAAAAACTGTGTGCTCGGGTCATTAGCCCACCCTGGGTGTCCACCCCCAATCCCATTTCCTCAGTCCTCTTTGGAGCGCAATGGAGTGGCCCTGACCAGACCCAGGCAGAGGCCCAGAGGGCACGGTGGGGGCCCTGGGCTGCGCCCCCAGACCTTAGACCCCGCAGTGTCCGCCAGGAGATGTCGGAGGAAACGCGTTTACCACCTGGACGACCTTGACTGCAGCCGATTAAAGTTTAATCCGAGGTGTGTGCTCAGCTTTGCCATGTTATTTAAACACATCAAAGGTCATAAAAAGATTCCAATGGCGTAAGCCTGTCGCAACGCGGGCCCGCAGTGAGCCAACGTTTGATTCTGGTGAATTTCCAGAGCCAGGATTTGGAGCGCAGGGTGGGGATGGGGGCATAAGAAAGAAAGAAAAGGTTTGTTTTCACAACGGAATGCCAGACTTCAAAAACCGGCGGGGTAACCGAGTCTTGAGCGCAATGAGCAGAGGCAGTGCCCTTCGATTCCGATTAACTGGGAAGACATCTAGTGGGAAGAGGTCGTAACTGCAGCTACAACATGCGCGCATCCTCTGCCTCTACCCACCGCCACCGCAGCCCGCCCAGGGGCTGGGGTGGGGTAGGGGCCGCAAAGAGAAGGCCCTCTTTTCCTCTGCCGTCCGGGTCCCGATCAGCCTGCTTGCGGCACGCGGGGTCCTGGATCCCCGTAGTCCCATCCAATGATCCCAGAACGGGCGGAGCCCTGGTGTGCCGTGTATAGGTTCTCCATGAAGGCCCTGAGTGGCTCTGGGACTAACAGGTGGCCGCAAAACCAGGTGAGGCCAGACGTCCAAACGCCAATCCAGTCTGCTGCCAGCCTTGCCCCCTTGCTAGCAGCAGGCTGGTTTTCTCCAGGCGCATTGATTGAGCTGCAGGAGTCCAGCTTCCCAGGGCTTGCAAACAACGTTTTTACCCCATCTCTGCTCCTGAGACCGCCAGGCCAAAACATAGCCTGGCTATCAGCTTGTGCTCAGGCTATCTAGTTTTCATGGAAGACTGCATACAGAGCCTATGAAAATGTGCTCCATCAGAGGGTGTTGTATCTCTTACCTAGGCTCTCCCTGTCCCATCAGCACCTTCCTAAACTTAAGACCGAAAGATAGACTCTGAGGCGCCTCCCCATCTTCCTCAGGTATCCCAATTGTTGCACTGCTATTGTCCAGTGTTACCTACTTAATGGGGACAGGGCTGCTACTTGACTCTTTGGATGTGTCTATGTTCTCCCCACCTCACTCCAATTGTTGTGATATTATACCATTCTAGAAGCCACATCAGGATGACCCTTTCCCTTACAATACAGACTTCAGTGTATGAATCCCAGGACTTGTGGAACCACAACTGAGGCTTCACTGATCGATTCCCCAGGCCCCCTAGTTCTGGGCTTCAGAGGGCAGTGAGGGCTGCTAGGGATTGCCCTCTGCAGGAAGACCCCAAGCTCAATCCCGGGCACTAGAGCTGGCCAGGGTTGTGAAGAGTGGCTTCCTCCCTACCTAGCCTCAATTAGCTCATCATTTGCCTTCCCCACTTCCTGCCCATACTTCTCCATGTGTCCTCTCACTGATTCTCAAAGGGGACTCGGGGAAACCTGTTATTTGGCATGTGAGTGTGTGTGTTTTGGCTTTAGTTAACCTCTCCCCCAAGCTGAAAATAATTGGAAAATGTGGATGAGACCATTCCAGGTAAAAATCTGGAAGCCGCTCGAGAAAATATTAACCAGCCCTTGTCACACACCAAAGTGTATCCCCAAAGGAATACAAGTGCTATGGCCCTGTCTGCCTCCTCCAGCCCATCACCTCTAAGCTGGGTGAACTCTATCCCTACAGATAGCGAGACTCCCTTGGGTTTTTTGAATTGGTTATAGATCTTTGGAACAGCCGGTGGAAGTGTGAGAGGATAGGACTGTGGCAGTGTTAACCAGCGTTAACCACAGGGAATGAAAAACTGAGACCAGGATCCTTGGCACAAAGGAACCTGGTATCCAAGGGCCTGGAGCAGCCCGGGTCCTGTGCTGAGTGTCCACAGGCTAGTGTCTGTATTTGGAGCAAAGGTGAACCCTTACCCCTTCCACTCAGACTCACAGGACCCCAAAAGTCCCTTCCCAGCCCACCTGGCTAGGCCGGAACGAGACCCCTGGTCGGATCCGGCTACCCCTGCCAGCCCTGCTCAGCTTTAAGTGGAGGCCACAGGGCGTCTTTTCCTCGGGGTGACAAACGAGTCCGCTTGCTCTTGGTGACATCAAATTACATTGCACCAGCCTAGGGTTCCATGACCCGACATAACCCTATATTAAGTCCTAAAAATGTAAAGAAATATGGCCTTTTAAAAAGTGGCTGAGAGCAGGTAATTACTAGCAGGCTCAAGGGGTTGCCCCAAACGTGGCGCGCGACCTGTGCTGGGGCAGCTGGAATTCACTGGCTGGTGCTCTCTGCGGACAGAAGTTCGAAACCGCATTTAACTCAGTACTCAGTGGGTTTCTCAAAGTTGAGGGGTTTTTTTTGTTTTGTTTTGTTTTGTTTTTAATGCAGCCTAGGCGTCGCCTCCTCGTCAGTGGACGCCCCCAGCCAGGGTTCAGAGTGAGAACAGGATTCTGTCTCGCTTTAAAAACACAGATTTTATGGGCTGCTGCACCTTGAATTTTCGTTAGGCATTATGGGTTTTTTGTTTCTTATTTTTTTCCCACCCATCTCCCCCTTCCTCTTTGTCTCCCGGCTTCTGTCTTTCCCTCTTCCTCTTCCCTAGAATCCCCTCACTTTTGCAGTCCCCACCCTGTCCCTGACCCCAGCCCTAACCCAGCAGTGAACTCCTTCCTAAGACCTGGAGTCCAGGAAACAGGGACTCCTGAACCAGCGCCGTGCCTGCAGCCCAATAGGGGCCAATTTGCAAGTGCCCCACGGGCTACCGGGGGCTCACAGTTGGCATTTCTAGCCTTCTGCAGGGCATCGTCCGGGTCGTTATATATTTATAGAAAATACGGCAACTTAATTTTTTCTTTTGTTTCGTTTACACATCTTGGATGCGCTTAGCCGATAGCTCTTTTCTAATGTCATGAACTGTGATATGTTCAGCATGAAAGCGTCCCAGATATTTAACAACACCTCGAAAAAAGATCATTAAGGAACCATAAACAACACAAATGCAAAAGAACCCAACATTTTGCAATGGAAAAGAAGACTTTATCTGCGCAAGTGGGCTTAGAATTTTATTAAGCAGCTAGCTGGTGTAGGACATTTCCAAATAAACTGTTTGCTATTTTCTATTTTTGCCTTTTTGCTTTCTAAAGTTGCCAGGGCTTTTAGTAAATCACCCTTCGGAATTTGCTGGGGATGTCCATACTCATTGTCAATTAGATCACTGAATTAGAAAACAAACAAAAACAAACCATGGTGCCTTTATTAATTTAAAAAAATTTTTCACAGCAAGGTGTGGGAAAGATTTCTTTAAATACATGGAATTGCATTTTCTTTTTGAAAACTGTGATCGTTGTAATGAAATATCAAGGAAAATCCTGGTACAAACTTTCTCCTTCTAACTTAATCATTAGAAATCTCTTTTTCACTTCTGTTAGGGGAAGATGTGTCAAAATGGAAAATGGTCATTTGTACACAAACATGTGACTATATCTCAACTTGGGACATAGAAAGGACAGAGGAATTGTTTTTATCTCCCCAAAAGTCCTGATAGAGCTGGTGAAATACTTGATTAAAGGATCACACATTCAGGGGGAAAGGTAACATAAATTTCCCCATACATACATATATATATTATATATATAAAGAAGAGATATGTAAAATTTTAGACAAGATGTGGCCATATCCTGAACTCCTTTTATGTCCAGATTTCTCCTGCATGGACCCTCAGTCCTTTCTAGATTGTTATCAGAACAACTCAAGTTCAGACCGACTGGCCCCGCTACCCTCAGACATTTAGAGAATGCCTTTGGATATAAACTCAATCTTGAAATTTATCCTCAAATTCCTATGTTAGGGTTGGAATGATACAATGCATAGGGTTTACTTTTTTTAAAGTCTCAAGACAAAATAATAGTGGCTGAAGCTAGGAGTGAGTATATGGGGGTTCCATAACAAAAGGATTTTTTTATTTTGTATTAAGCAAAGGTGGGTAGAAAAATTATCCCTGCCAGGAAGCTCAAAGAAAAACATGGTTCTTCAGGCAGCACCCATTTAACTGTTTGGTTTCCAGGACCAGAAAATGTTCTCGCTTTGTTTTCTTTTCTCCTGAATCAACCGGCCATCCCTGATGCTTTCTTTCCAGCAAACTGCCTTTCCCAACCCATAAACTGAGCATCCATACCTGAGGTTGGGGGCGGATTAATGGAGCTTCCATACTCAGCGCTCCTGACCAGTGTAAATACCCATAAAAACTAATATCAAAAGTTTTTATTGAGCCGCTTCGTCTCCCTGAGTGTTGGGCCCAGCGGGGCTGAAGCCACGGGACAAAGGAGTGGCGGCGGCTCCATAAGAGCGTGGGGTGCTCCAGACCAGCTCCGTAGGTCCCCAGAGTGGACCTGAGGCTCTGGAGAGGACATCCACGCCAGGTAAATGCCAGTGAGGCTCACTTTCCCTGGGGGTATATGCACTTAAAAGTCCATGGGGAAGGGAGCGGTGGGTGATCAGAAAAATCAGATGGGGTTTGAGAGAGGGTCAGCCACCAGGAAGTATGTCACCAGGCTGGTCAAACAAGGGTGATGTATTTTTTCTCAGTGTTTGAGATGATGTCTGTATTTCACCCACATGCCGTTTTACGTCCGTATTCAGAGTATGTGTGTGCGTTTGTTCAATGTGTGAAAGTGTGTGCATATCAAGGCACACATGTCGTTATGATTACAGCATATAACGTGCCTGTAAAAGTCCTGATTACACCTCAGTGTGTACTTGAAGGGATCCTGAGTTCCCCTTCCTCGGGGCTGCGCTGGTGAATTTCCTTCCCTCAGTTGCTTTGCGCATTTAGAATTCACGGCCCAGGTCAAGGACGTGTAAGACCTTACGGTTTGGGGGAGAAATGGACTCACGCAGGTCCAGGCCGTCCGTCGCCAGCTCGGGTTTCTCGCCGAGAAGGAAAGCCTGGAACCGGCGGGGCCAAGCTTAAGTGCAAACCGCCTATTTCCTTCAAACGCTCGAATGTCTTCAGTACAATTGTTGACATAATGAATACGCAGCTCCGACGCTGGTTTCCTGTTTTGTTGGGGGTGAGCATCCAGTTGGGGGACAGGGGGTTTGGGGAGGACGTGGCGGGTAGGACTCGGTTCCAGCAGTGGCAAAGACAGGTAGCGTCGGGGACAGAGACCTCTCGGCCTTTTCAAGTCGCAGCTGCCCGGAATTCCCCGGCTGTCGCGCGCTCTCCCAGAGCCCTGGCCGAGTGATGGGGCCCTCCCGCCCTGGGTGGCGTGGGCCGCGCGGCGCAGCGGGCGGTTCCCCCGCGGCGGGACCGCATACTGCGAGAAGGCGTTTCCCTTCTTACTCCTAAGCCCTTGAGTTCCCTCCGCTTCTAACTCACGCTCTGGTCCTTTATACGACGGCTGCGATTCCAGCTCCGACCAAAAGCAGAGTCCGTGCGGCACCGTCGGTGCAGGAAAGCTCCCCACGTCCCCGGGCTTCGGAACCGTTCAAACCTCCCAGAGCCAGAGAGGGCCCTGTTCCTTGCTCCAAAGCTGCGACAACGCTGGGGAGCCCCGGCAGCCGCTGATTCGGACGGTGCAGGGGATCCTTACGGATCCTGGCGACCTCCAGCTAGTTGTTCGAAAGCAGCGCGGGGCGGCGGGGGTGCTTTCCCCTCACACTGCTCAGGGACTGTCTGGGGAAAACACTGCAGAGCAGCGATATGGATGGGGCTCTTTCTAAGGTACCTAGCCGCCTTGAAAGCCCAGCGCCAGAGCGGCAGGAAGACAGCGGGAGAGCTGCTCCCCGCAAAACTCTTTCCTCTCAAAATCCACGGGATGAGCGTATCTTAACCGCCAGGAATTGAATGGCCTTCCTGGATCCTGCATTTTTTTCCTGATCTCAGTCACGTTCGCCCTTGCTCTCCGCAGTGCCAAATGACTTTTCAAAACTATCCCCACAGCCTAGGCCCTTTTACTGCCTCATTATTGTATCAAATGCCCCCCAAATCTACAAGGACAAATCGAGCAAGTGACTCAGGATGAGCCATTTCCCTGCCCACCAGCATGCTTCAGCTCAGGTTTCAGGACCTACCCTTTCTCCTTAAGAGAGTCTGCACACCTTCAGCCCCCTGTGGGGATGGGGATGGGGGTGCTGGCAAACTCGTCAGCACAGGCTAGCCACCCCCCACCCCCGCGCCCTTTTCCCAAATGGTCTAGAGGGGTGTGGATTTGGAGGTTCTACCCTGCTTGGGGTGTTTTTCCCCCTTTTCTCTTTCTCCCTCCCTCCTGGCCAGGCTCAGCCCCTCCACCAGGTTTTTCTCTGGGTCTTTCTCCCTTTGCCATTATCTCCGAGCCCTCAGCCTGCCTATGGTGGGAGGGAGAGGGTTAAGATGTTCTGCAAATGTGGCTCGTAAAGCTGCTTGGATACATTAGAAACACATGAATATCCTGAAATACAAAGTGTCTGTAAAAACCAACCCAGGGACGTTTATCCTAATGCTGGATGGATGCAGAGAAATAGTGCCAGGGAGCAGTGCTGACAGCCTCCTGTGAGTCAAAGTGAGAGAAGGTAAATTTCATTTGCTAATGAAAATCAAACTTGATTAAAACCTGGTTTCCTTTTGTCCTTTTCCCCTTCAACACTGGGAGCCGAGGACTCCATGATCAGTCAGGCAGTGAGTCCCCAGCCCAGAAAAACCTAGCCCGGGGCTTTTTCTTCTGCTGGAGTCTCAAAGGCAGCTGAGTCCCTGCGGGGTGCCCCTGCCCATCCCAGGAGGTAAAGGCCATGCCTGCCAAGGAGTTTTGGAGCAAGAAGTCTCCAGTAGCTCCCGCAACAAAGGCTGCGTCATTGGGCTGCCACCCTCCCATTCTGCCTGAGCTGCCGACTCAAGGCTCCTCCAGGGAAATCCAGAAGTGCCCGGGCCAAGCCTGGAAAGCCACTGCAGCTAGCTCCACTCCCATCCCTGCCACCCTCTTGCTCTCTTGGTTCTCTTGCTCCAGGAGTCATTTTTGCCTGCTTCCCCAGCCTAGTCCACAGGGATATAAGGAGAAAATTGTCATAGTCTGGGTTCAAGTTGCTTGTGTCTCCCTGCAATCCCTGGTGGACCAAAAAACAGAAAGCTCAGAGAGTCAGGTCCCAATGGGCAAGCAAGGGAATCTTGACCTTGCCATTGAGGAGGGAGGAAGAGCACGCCGAAGGTGTATGCGGGCTTCCCAGAGCACACCCCAATCTTCATTGCCCTCCAACCTTTCTCCACAGCAAGCTGGTTTGGCAGCTGGCTGGCTGGCTAAGAAATCATACTGGGAATCATTAAGGAATCTGTTATATCCCTCAGCAAAGAGAATGGAAGAGAGAAAGAGGGAGATTCTTCTTGCTTCAAAGTGGGTAGAAATTCTAGAAACTCAGTCCCATAATTGCTCAAATTGTATAAGTCATTCCCACTGCTTAGTGGCTACAATGAGATATCTAATAGGGCCTACAGACATTTAAACAAGGTGAAGGCATACCAGGATGCCATTGACATGCCTGGTAGAAAAGTTACTTTGTATATATCGAGGTACAACACAAGAAGGGAACAAGTCTGTCTCCCTTCAAGTAACCCGGTCTCAAGACTTGTTGTTTTTTAACGGATGGAAAGATGTTGGAAATGAAGACAATATCCAGATAATTTAATCACTTAAAATCTGCCACAAAGCTCAATAATAAAGTCTTAAATGCTTCCTTGGCAGGACACCAAATTTAGGGAGCAAAACCTAATTCGAGATCCAACCCAAAGCCTTCCCCCAGCGCCATCTCTCCCAGACAAACCTGCTTGTGGCTCCTCAGCAGACAAGATGAAATCTTGCCTCACCATTTTTGGTGAGAAGGGGCACAGCCGACCTTGGCAGGCTGTGAAGTGGGGAGACCTTCCTCTGCGTGCGGGGCTTCAATCTCTGGCAAAGGGTAGCGGGGGAGGAGGAATGCGGAGCTGGCCTTGGCCACCGTGTGTAAGGGCAGCTGCGCCCTGGCCAGAGGTGAACTGGCAAGGGCGCCGGCTGGTGGGGGCTTCTCGAGCTGTGTTTTCATTTTTCCGGCTCTGGCTGGAAAACAGAAGAGGCTCCAAGCCCGGGCGGAGAGCAGGGCGGAGGCAGAGAGAAGAGTCGGTAAACGCCGCCCCAAAATCTTCACAAAGGCAGCAAAAATGCTGGGCAGCCAACCGGAGCCAGAAAGGAGAATTCCAAAGGAGAAAGAAATCGAGTGAGGGAAGGTAGGCGGTGGGCCTTTTGCTGTTGCCTGGGTCTCCAGGCTTGCACGGCAATTCTTAGGCTGGCTAGACTGCAACTTTCAACTTGACCTTGGCCTCCAGCCCCGTCTGACCCGTAGGTAAAACAGCCTCAAGGCCCCAGTTCCTGGGGCCTCAAACGCTGTCCTGTCTCTTTGTCACTCTGAGTTTTACAATGCCACTTGGAGGGGGGAAGGGGGACAAATGGCAGGAAAGTAATACAAAAAATCAGGTCCCTACAGAGGGCAGTTCCTTCGTCGCAAATGTCCAGTTGGGGAGGAGGTAAATTGGGGGCAAATCAATATTTACCTAGAGCTGCTAAAAAGGCAAGAGGAAAAAAGCATACTCGGGGGGGGGTGCATAGAAGGTTTTATTGGGTGACACTTACATTGGTACAGGCAAGCCTGGGATCAGGGCGGATAAAAGCCCAAGCCCCCGCCACTTGGTCTGGACCCTGCAAAAGGCCCGGGGGACTCAGTGGGCCGCCCAGAATGAGCTTAGAGTCGAGCCTGCAAGTTCATCAGCCTGCCTGGGCTGGAAGAGATTCCAGCGTCCTCCCCAATCCTGATATTCTGCAGAATGTGCCCACTTTCACTTTGAATGCATGTTCTGCTTCTGAGCATCTAACCAGCTCAGAGCCGCGGCAAGGGAAATGGAATTATGCGGCCCTAAAGTTAACAGGACCCCTAGAATCCCTCACCACAATGTGGCAGCTACAACAGGGGTCTCTGTGTTGGCCCAGCACCACCCTTTCACCGTGCTCTCAGGAAAGAGTAACATTTCCCAAGCACAGAGGAACAGTTTCTCAGGCTGTATCTTGGGTGAGGGGGACTGGTCACCGTCCTCTGCAGGCTGGAGACTGCTCTCCCCAATCCTACTTGCCCAAAGATCCCCTTTAGATCCCGGAAGGGAGCTTCAGGCTCGGCCAGCGGCCCAGCTGGACCTGTTCCTCTTAAGTCCCTTTCAGCACGGCCAGTCCAGCTGGAGGGGACTGGGGCAATGGATGTGGGGGGTACATGAAAACGGAGCCCTCTATCTCAAAGTCACTGGAGGAGTAAGAATTGTTACCTGGTCAGAGAGAAGAACAACTGACTGTGTGCGGGTGCATGTGAGTGTGTGCGCGAGTCAGCGTGGGTGTGAGGGCTTATCCTGAGCCTACGGGCCTAAGTGGAAAGGCACGAAATTGCCCACAAACACTGTGGGCAGGGAAGACGAGGGGGGTTTCTAAATGCAGTCCCAGCTTTCTAGTGGAATGTCCTGGAACCCATGAGCGAGGCGCATCCACCCGGGCCGATAAGCCGCAAACGCCCGCCACTGTCCGTCTTTAAAGAGAGCCAAATCACGACGCTGTCGAAAGTGCCGATGTCCTTGCTACGGTCTCGCTTCAGAAAGACGCGTGTATTCCTGGAAAGAAAACAGCCCCAGGGGCCATAAGGAACACCCAGCCTGGACTTGGCTCTACCCTTGCCACTCTCCCACCCCCGGCCGCTGGCAGATTTACCTGTCCTGTCCCCACCACCAAGGGTCAGAACCCAAGCATGCGCCCACTTCCCCCTCCCCACCTGGCTGCGCTGCTCTTGGGTGGGGGAAGGGAACGACTGCGAAGGAGCTGCCCTTCCCTCCCTGCCCCACCCACCCAGTCCTCCGCCCCACCCGCCCGCGTCCCCCGCCTCTCCCCTGGGTGGATGGTGAGCGGTCGCGGGCCGGCGCTGGCGCTGGGGACTGCGCAGGCTGCGGCGGGGACGGAGGGTGCATGGCGCAGAGCCGGGGTTGGAGTCGTTCGCTTTGCATACGGCGTGGGCGGAGCGGGGGGTAGGGCCGGGCCAATGGGCGGCCGCCTGGCGCGACCCCGCGGGGCGCGATCCGCCCCCCTCGCTCGGGCGGCCCCGCATCGCGCGCTCTTCACTTCTTGGGGGCTTTTTAAAACAGCGCCACTGGGGTCTTCTCCATGCGGCTCGGGCTATGACAGCCTCCGTGCTCCTCCACCCCCGCTGGATCGAGCCCACCGTCATGTTTCTCTACGACAACGGCGGCGGCCTGGTGGCCGACGAGCTCAACAAGAACATGGAAGGGGCGGCGGCGGCGGCGGCAGCGGCGGCGGCAGCGGCGGCGGCTGGAGCCGGGGGCGGGGGCTTCCCCCACCCTGCGGCCGCGGCTGCGGGGGGCAATTTCTCCGTGGCGGCGGCGGCCGCGGCGGCCGCAGCGGCCGCGGCCAACCAGTGCCGCAACCTGATGGCGCACCCCGCGCCCTTGGCGCCCAGCGCGGCTGCCGCCTACAGTAGCGCGCCGGGGGAGGCTCCCCCGTCGGCCGCAGCCGCCGCAGCCGCTGCAGCCGCAGCCGCCGCAGCCGCAGCCGCAGCCGCGTCGTCCTCGGGAGGACCCGGCCCGGCGGGCCCGGCTGGCGCCGAGGCCGCCAAGCAGTGCAGCCCCTGCTCGGCCGCGGCACAGAGCTCTTCTGGGCCCGCAGCGCTGCCCTACGGCTATTTCGGCAGCGGCTACTACCCGTGCGCCCGCATGGGCCCGCACCCCAACGCCATCAAGTCCTGCGCGCAGCCCGCTTCGGCCGCGGCCGCAGCCGCCTTCGCTGACAAGTACATGGATACCGCCGGCCCAGCGGCGGAGGAGTTCAGCTCCCGCGCTAAGGAGTTCGCCTTCTACCACCAGGGCTACGCGGCCGGGCCTTACCACCACCATCAGCCCGTGCCTGGCTACCTGGATATGCCGGTGGTGCCAGGCCTTGGGGGCCCTGGCGAGTCGCGCCACGAGCCCCTGGGTCTTCCCATGGAAAGCTACCAGCCCTGGGCGCTGCCCAACGGCTGGAACGGCCAAATGTACTGCCCAAAAGAGCAGGCGCAGCCTCCCCACCTCTGGAAGTCCACTCTACCCGGTAAATGGCGCCCCCTCCCCAGCCCCCGGTCCTCCGGCTCTGCTCCAGCTTCCATCCCGCTCGCGCCTGGGTCACCGGGCACCCCTCTGCCTCTCTCCGTGGCTTGTACTAGCGCCGTTGCACCTATGGGAGCCCGACCTGGCTGGCTGGCAATGCCCACATTTCCCCCGAGTTGGGCTGGCCCCTGCTTCTCCTTGGGTAAGGGGTGACTGGAAGGGGGATCGTGGGGACCCCAGCTGGCTTCCTATTCCCTCTGCGCCCCGCCCTCCCCAGCCCTTGACACCGACCTAAGGATGGGAAATTGGCCTGGAATTGGCTCACCAAATTGCCGGTTTTCGTTCTCTCAAAAATAGCTTCAGTCTAGAAGCATTAAGTGTTGGGGCTTGTAGGATACACTGGGAAGCCATGCACGGAAGGGTTGTACTCTGAGCCGGGCGCTAAGGTGTGGGCCTCTAGACGATGGGCGATCGAGGTAAAGCCGACGCGCTGCGAGTGCGGGATGCCCCTGTTAGGGTGGTCATTGGAACACTGGGCGATTGCATTTCAGTGCAGAACTAACGCTCCTCGCCATTGCCCCTCCAGGCTTTGGCGCAAGGCCGGATAGTACAGCGCGTAGCAAAGGGCAGCCGGGCGCTGCGAGGCGGGTGTCCTGGCCCGGGTCTGATCCCTTCCTAACTTGCCTTCTGCCCTATCTTCCAGACGTGGTCTCTCATCCCTCGGACGCCAGCTCCTACAGGCGGGGGAGAAAGAAGCGTGTACCTTATACCAAGGTGCAATTAAAAGAACTCGAACGGGAATATGCTACAAACAAATTCATTACCAAGGACAAACGGAGACGGATATCAGCCACGACGAATCTCTCTGAGCGGCAGGTCACAATCTGGTTTCAGAACAGAAGGGTCAAAGAGAAAAAAGTCATCAACAAACTGAAGACCACTAGTTAATGGATTAAAAATGGAGCAAGAGGGCAACTTGAAGAAACGCTTCAGAACTCGTTGCTTTGCCCAGATAATGATAATATTGCTTAATAATAATTGAAGAGCAGGAAAGAGAAAGAGAGAGACACTGGCATTTCACTTTTCTAAGGGGGATCTTTTTCTATTGGTGGAATCTATAACTTTTTTAAACTTTAAGAGACTTTAAAGATTGACAGTTCTCCTGCTAACCCCACCAGACGGTTAAATGACAAACTCTGAAATCAAACATCAACCCCCCCAAATATGCAATTTCTGATAAGTTACGCATATACTGAAATCTCGTAAGTATTTATGTGACCGTTATATTTTAGGACTCTGTAGTCGATGGTAATAATCTGAAAGTTGGTTACAAAAGAAAAGGCTGTTGTAAACGTCTGCTTGTCCTTGGGTGCGCTCCCCCTTGCATGTTAAGTGACTGCTCAGGTAAACCTTAATGAAATCCCTACTGTTCTTGTATGTTCTGCAAAATGTCTCATGTATAGATTTAGAGGGGGAAAGAGAAGGTACTGAACTAAGGATCTTGGACTATTTACTTTGAAGGAAGAAAAGGAGAGGAAGCTCTTCAGAGGATCATTTGTCTTGGTAGTAAATACAACCAGCTGAAGTTTTGAGATTACAAGGGAACACCAGCTTGGGATTGTCCTTCTGAGAATAATTTAAAATTGCTTATTATAAGCATTTTTTTGTGACATTTGGACCATATTTGCTGCCCCAATAGCATTTATATTACAAAGGAGTTTGTATATTTTTTAAAAATGTTTAAAGCATCAGATGATTCACAGGATTCACTTTATGTCAGATCTCGTGGGAAAATCCCACCCCAACATGATGGATTTAGATTTGGCACAATTCATTTGAATTGGTATCTCCCAATATTTGTTAAACATTTTGTTGGAGAAATCATTTTTTTTTAGAAAACTCATAATGAAAATCCATTACTCCAAAACATTTAGATATCTACATTCTATATTTTGAAATATTAAGGAATCCGTATTTTTCCTTGTTTATTGTGTTATGAAATCGCATTAGAAAGTTTAGGAATTCATCTTCACGGCACATTTTTAATCAAGCACTTATTTCAACCAGCACATTCGTTTTGTTCATACTCACTATAAAATGCTATCTTGTAAATAAAGACATTCAGCACACTGTGAAATGTATTTGTGCACCTACTTTTAAAATATTTCTACTAAAAATTTTTTAAAGAAAACCTTACACTTGTAGATAGTGGTACTAATTCTGTTAATAAAATAGTCACTGCCATTAAAATCTGAAGGACATACTCGTTACTTTACTATGCTGAACGTGTACTGCACAGAAAGAAAAGGAGCGGGTTTGTCTTACACAAACCAAGGACCATATTTTTTCTATTATTATTCAGCTTTTTAATTTTGCTACAACTTTTTTTAAACAAAGGGAGAAGTCCCTCATAACTAAAATCCTAAAAGTGACAGTGCTTCAAGAAGGTTAAAGTGTCAGGTATTCCAAAAGGATGGGGGAAGGAGAAAGAAGGAAGAATTGGTGTAAAGACCCAGGCTCCATGTGGAAAATGAAAACCAGTTGTTTAGTATCAGTGATGCCTAGGCTGTCGTATTTTAAGATCTACTGTTGGGATTGCATGTGTCTGAGAGGGCAGGTTTTGATATTTGTTGAAATGGCAGGACTAGGAAAGGCCTTAAACCTTGACCTTGACGAAAAAAGACAATTTGTGACCTTGACTTTTGACAGCTCATGAATTGGCCTCGGCTGGATTAGTAGATCAAGGGCGCCACCTCGTGTTAACAAGCCTCCTTGTAATTCTTCAGCTTCAAGAGAATGAAAAGCTCTTACCTCCTTGACTCACTGTTTTAGGGATTTAGTACTTATTACTTTAACTGCAGATGAAACAAATTTGAATATATGTAAATTATAAGTGTGCCTGTATATATGTGAATATATATCATTTATGTGTATACATGTATACATTTGCATGTCAGTGCTTGTGTGTGCTTGTATATATATTTGTAGAACCTGTGTACAGATATAGTATCGTTTATTGCTAACAACCCAAGCATTGTAATTTAAGGTGATTTCTAGAGTTGACGTACAAAACGTACTTTTATGGATGAAGTTTTGCTCCTTTTCTTCAACAACTAAATTTGATTTGTCTTCACAGTGGCTTGCTTTGCATCAGATGTCTGCAGTTCTGCTATAAAACTGTACATTTTGTTACAGTCTAAGAGGTGTTCTTAAATATCCATTCTTTCCTGGCCCTCACCCTCCAAGGTGGTCTACCATCCTAATTAGAGTTAAGTAGGCATCTTTACAGCAAATAAAAAATGTTGGATGCCTTACTAACTTGAGAGCTCTAGAATTACATTTCAGAAATTCAGAGAAATCCACCTCTTAAAAGGTCAGTATGGAGAGATTAAAGATCTCAGACCTACAAAATGACCATAATATGGGTGCAGAAAGAGAGTTATTTTGGATTGCTCAGAGCTGAGTGCTACTGTGGTGTAGTGTACCATCTTCTTTTGGTTTTGTAAATCCACCATTTGAATTGTGGAGAAATGTGTGCATTTAATGTTAATGACAACCATCAAATTATTATCATTATTATTATATCATCTGTTTATTGACTCATTAGGTGTTGTCATAAATCAGGTTTAGCATCATAAATAATACATAATACACTTAATATACGCATACAGTAATATATTTTTGTCAAATCCGCATTATGCATATATGTATAAAACTGTGTGTAGGTGGAACAATTGGAGGAAGCCTTGGGATGTAGAATTTTGAGATGTGCATTAATTTTTCTTTGTATTAGGGGCGAGAAGAAAGTCATAATGAATCAAAGAAATTGATTAATCATTTTAGGAAAATAATATTGGTTAGTTACAAAGTTGACTGTTGGAAACCTCTCCAATCTTACCTGAAGGCTTAGAATTTATTTATAGATGGAGAATCATGGAAAGAATCTCTAAAGACCTCTCAAGAACAGGATCGTCTTGAAACAAATGTCGAGCGGCCTGGTGAAGTACAGTTTATTTTGCTGCCCTGAGGATTTTCACTCCACTTATGGAAACAAATGCAAATGGTGCTTCAGATCCACCTCAGCACATTTCATTCCACATCACTTCCTTTCTAAATGAGCTGCCATCGAGCCAAAGTAACAACTGTCTCCCTAAATGTTTAAAGTAGTGGAAAATCTTCCCAAAGCTGGATCAGACTGTATGTATGCGAACAGCTACCACGCGGACTCTTCTGTCGATGGGGGATATTTTCCTTTCCATGTGAGAAGTATTCTGGGTCTTAGGCCTGGGATGGCGGCCAACGACTGCGCTGCCGGCATATCACCCCTTTTACAAGCCATCACGACTGCAGGAACCTTGGGTAAAGTAATGGCCTTTATTTTTTTAATGTCCGGTTTATAAAAGTGTAATGATAGAAGATATTTCAGGGTTGTTGGTTTTGCTTTCTTCCCTGCTCTAAAATAGTTGTTGATAATGCCGATCTCACCTAAGTCCTCTCATTGACAATTCTCATACATCTGTCAGATAGCCTGAAGTGGGCTTGGGTTCTGATGACTCCCTAATGCCCAAATAGCAACCAGCCTAAAGCTTTAGATAAAAGACATCCAGAACACCAGACACCTCTTGAATAATAGGAACAGCAGTGTCAGACACTGATCCATAGGCATTTTTGCTGAATGCTGGTTCAATTATTATTTTTCTAAAAAGGAAACTCTTCCTGAATAAGGATTCTAAATATAGGGCTAAAAAAAGAAAACCTACTCTTTCCATCTGCTCTTAATACTGGCAAATTTAAGGTATATTAAGTGAGAAAATGTAAAATGCCACTGTGTATTCCACTGCCATTTATGCCTGATGCAGAGTTGAAATTATCCATTTAATTAAAAAAAAGAAAAAGAATTTTTAAGGAAGGAAATTATTCATTTTTTAGAAATCCAACCTCATTGAAACGTTTTCATGAAAATTCAGGAGGCAGTGAAATTCAGCTAAGGGTGATACATTTGTGTTCGGTTAGATAGCACAAATTTCACCGTATAATAAGTGTGCAGATTACACCCTGCTGCGTGTGTTTGGGGTGGGGTGGGGTGGGGGGGGGTTGGTAAAGATGCGGCATCCAGCTTGCTGGTTGTGAATTCGCGTTTCAAAGCGAAAGCAGAGGTAGTGGGGGGCTGCTAATCCCCAGACCGAGTCGGTTCAGAGGCTCCCTTCCGGACTTACGGACCTCTACCACGGAGACGCTAGGGCCTTACTGATTTATGCGCATTCCTTTAAAGTTGATCGAATGCGTGTCAGTAGCCCAAGACCTGAAGAATCAGAGAAATGTGCTGCGAGTTGCTCACATCCCATTTTTCATAAGCAAAGATGTAGCGTTATCCAAGAGGCCTGGGGAGATTTATGCCTAGGTTTTAGGACAGGCACGCTAATTAAGTTTTCATCTGCTCCGCCACCGGGTAAATAACAGCCGGCTTCGTTCTTTATGAAAATACCCGCTTTCTCCTCGGCGGCTTCTCTCTTCACCCATCTACCTAGAGCCTGGAACAATGCCTTCGAGGCATTTGCTATTTTTAATTTGATACTGAAGAGAAGCAGGAAAGACTGCGGCGCAGAAAATTTCCTCCGCGAAAGCAGCCAAGGCCTCTTGCCACAGTTGATTTCATTTCTACCCGGCTTTATCGCGCCGCTGCAAAATTGAATTCACCGGGCAGAAATAATTACAACGATTGTCAAACCTTCTGAGCGGTTGTGCAGCAGCCCAGGTGCGGGAATATGGACAAGTGGGAGAGGAGCTGCTGGCTCAAGGAACTGCTTGAGGTCGCGCCCATCCCGGACAGAGACGCAGCTCGAGATCCTCCACGCCTCTAAATGACCCGTTCTCAAAATGGAGGCGCAAACCCTTCTAGAACCCGCCTGGCTCGGACGGCTTGTGTGCTGGGCGGGATGCTGGATGGTAGGCCGAGGTCAAGGCGACGAACACCAAGGACCCCGCCGCGCGGACCCTGGAGAGCCGGGTCCCCTCGCGGGCCGAGCAGTGCTCAGCTGCAGGTTGACGTCACCGCCTCCCTGGCTGGCCTTCGCAGGGCCCTCTTGGTGTTATTTGATGAGGACAAGCCGATTCAGATGTTTTGTACGGGTGCCCCCTTTCTCCCGCCCCGCCCCTCCCTCCCCAAGAGAATAATCGGGTATTTAATCTCTCCCAGTCTTAATTCTTGGCAGCGTGGAAGGTGGTTTGCAACGGGAAATAAAACTTGACAGGAGCATTTTCTCTAAAAGGGGTTCTGGGACGGACTGAAAAGAAACCGTGTTTTTCTCTACCAAATACTTCCGCTTTCTAAGCCCGAGGCTGAGGGAGTGGGAAAAGATCGGAGGGATCGGAGAGAGAGCTGGGCATACAGGGCCACGTTGTCGATCCGCGCAGCGGAATACCCGGCGCTCAGGGTAGCCCCGGTCTCCGCCCAGGCGGGGAAGCAGCCTCCAGCCTCCGTGCGCTCTGCGCTTCTCGGCCGCTCAGCTAGGCTGTAGGCCCCGGCGGCGCCCGCAGCCCGAGACCAGGGCCTCGCTCACTGAGACTTGGCACGAGCGGAGTCCTACTGGCACCCAGGAGAGAACTCTGGCGCTGGCTGAGTGCGTCCGGGGTCAGGCGGAGTAGAGGGCGCTGGGAAAGGCTTGGATCGCCTGGTTTGAGCTCTGAGCCTTCTGGCCTTGGAGGAGTTGCAGGGACTGGGGGTGCAGGAGCTCGCAAAAGAGGTGGTGAGAGCAGTGCTGGGTGCTTTGTTCCCGGCGGCGGGGCCTGTGGCCATTGCACAAAATGGAGGGGGGGGATGAGGGGAGCGGCGTGGCCTGCGTGGCTTGTCCCGACTGCTATTGGGTGGGAGAAGCTGGAGACGGCAGTGTCTCCCTCCCCGCGGCTGAGAGAGCGCCCTCCCCTCGCGCCACAAAAGTCAAGTCCTCGGCGCTACCGCCGCCGGCTCAGTCAGAAGGCACGGAACGCACAGTTTGCAGGCTGGCCAGTCCCGCTGCAAGCGGGTTTCTGATAGCCTGGGTTGACAGATTGGAATTAGGGGGTCTTTCTTGGTTTCCACCTCCCTCACCCCACCGCACCCCACCCCCCATGTTGGAAAGGACAGGGGGTCCCTACAGCCAGGAGTGGCCCAGTCTGTGTCCCCATTAGCGAATCCTGGAGACTGCAGAGCCGCCGGAGGCCTTGCGGAGTGAGAGGCAGTGCCTGCAAGCCCAGGGAAACGGATGCGGTTAGATTGCATTAGGAGCCCTGGTAGAAGGCAGGGTTGGCCAGGCCAAGAGTACCGTAAGTGAGCAAGGATCTTGCTGGGGAGCCCCTCCCAGTCCCGGAGTCTAGACCGGGTCATTCAGTGCATGCCAGGCCTTTGAAAAGACCCCTGATGCTCTTCTTTTCCTGCCTAAAGCCTGGGCCCTTGACGTGAGGTGCATTCTGCCAAAGGTAAAGACACCTGACTTCACTGGGTTCTGGAGAGCTGGAAGCCCCTTCCCTCTGCCTATAGCTGGCCTCCGGCTGGTCACTCTACCAAACCCAGCAGTCAGCAGATGGTTTAAGCCCAGTCTCCAAGTGCACCAAAGAGGTCCTGCAAATTATCTCCTCTTCTTTATCTCTAGGAATGATAGGGCTGCAGCTGGACAGAGGAGAGGTGAAGTAGGAGGGGTTGTTGGTGGATCCTGACCATAGCCAAACTGCCTGGCAGAGTGGGGTGGGGGTAGGCTCCTGGGACAGGGCTGAGCAGGGCCTGGGGCTACTCTTTTTCAGGCCTGGAATGTGAGCTGCCTATGAGCTATGAGTAGAAACCCAGCCAGCAGTGGCGCTGCCCTCAGAGGCATTGGTGTAAGGGGTGCTGGGGCCTCTGTGAGCCACTACTGCAGGACTTGAGACCTGGAGGGCCAGAGCTGACCTTCAGGCTGGGTCGCCGCCTTTTGTCCTCTTTATTGCAGGCGCACTTGGCTCAGAAAATCCATTTGGGTAGTAGCTGCAGGGAATGGAAGCCAGACGCTGAGAACTGGGGCTTCAAAAGCCCCCCACCGTGATATGCTCCCACTCCATAGGGAATAAAATAATAATCTTAATGAGTCGGGAACAATAAAAGTAAAAATTGTTCTCCTCAAAGGAAGGAAATCCCTCTTCTCCCATCAGTTTGGGGCCTACTAAACTAAATAATAACCAGATTGCCTGGGTACCTGGACCTTAACCTAGGCCTGTGTCCCATTCCCCAATGGTAGGACATGGACTTCTACAGGTGTTTCAGCCATGGAGGCTTGAACATAAGAGTTATACCAATAACTAACCATGGGGTCAAGTTCAAGGCATTACCTGTTCCTGTGCTGCAGGAAAGGTCAAGGGAGTTTGGGGGAGGGTCCAGTGCCTCACCAAGGGAACAAATTAGCCTCTGCCTTGACCTGGTAGTAATAGAGTGGGTCTTCTGATATTTCATCTCAGCCTCAGGCCGCCTCCAGGCAGTGCTTGTGATGGACGGACCATGATCTGCTGATAGATCAAAGACCATTTCCTAGGAAAAACTACTGGGAGCACTCCCTGGCCGTCCCACACAACCCACATCCCCTGCTCATGATGGAGGAGAAATGTACCCCCAAGACATCTCCTACTTAGAAGGAGAGATCCCCCAAATGGAGGGTGGTCTTCGACTCCAGGAAGGGCGCTGGCAGTCACTGATTCTTGCACCTGTGTGCAGTATGGTTTATCAGAGCTAAAATAATCTTCCATGGAGCTTTCTAGAAAGGGGGTGAGACATTTGGGACAGAAAAAGTAGGAGCTCAGGTGAAAATAAGATAAAATTGGTGGTACCTTAAACTATCAGTCAGTTCACCAAGAAACAATTGTAGATATCTCCCAGCAAGATTTGAGTCCTCACCGATGGACCTGACCCCTCCCAGTCTAGCTGCCATTCTGGATTGCCCAGCTTAGAAAAATAGGAGCTGGATCAAAAAAAAAAAAAAAGAAGAAGAAGAAGAAAGAAAAAAGAAAAGGGGAAGGAGGGAGAGAGGAATGATATCATGGGGACTTGGACTGGAGTATTCCCAGGGAAGAGGTGAGAGACCCAGCTCAGGTTTCTGGTGGAGGAATGAACTAGGGGGAATCAGGAACCCAATAGCCCTTCTTTTCTGTGCCTCACCGTTCGCATCCTGCACTGGGCTTAGAAAGGGCATCGTAAGAAATAGAAGGTGCAGAAAGTGGGAGACCGGTCTTGAACGTGGCAGGGCTGGAGGCAGGTGGGCAGAGACTGCAAAGAGTCATGACCCGCTGAGGCAGTGATGTGGTGAATGGGGCAACCAGGCCTTGGTATACACATTATGGACAACAGGCTGAGCATTCAAAGAGCTGCAAGTACTGGCGCTGGGAATTACTGTTCCCTGAGCCAGTCCCAGGGAAAGAAACCCCACCAGTTGGGGCTGGGAACCCGGGATTCTGGAGGCCCTCCCAGTCCCCAGCTCTACTCTTCCTGGGAGTAAGTAGGTGTTAAGCCGCCTTTGGAGTGACGGGCCTTGTAGCTCAGGTCCTTCGAATTCTTTGCTGGAAACGCCCCTGGCAGGACAACCGCGGTGACAAAGCCTCACAATGCACTGGTGTGCACTGGCCTCACCGAGGCCACCGCGATCGGGTACCGCGACCCCTAGGGCTGCAAGAAGAAGCGGAGGCGGCAGTGCTGGGCAGACGCGCCTGGATACACTTTATTCCGATATCCCGCGGCCGGGGAAGGCGAGTGGTGCGCAGAGCGCGCGGATCCCGGTCCCCACCAGGGCGCACTCACCGGGCCAAGGAGGGTCCGAGAGAAGCTGCCTAGCTACCCCCTCGCCTTTTGAGCCAAATCAACGAAGCTTCAGAAAGACTTGGTCTGTTTTGCTGACCAAATCGCCTCGTTAGCCGTTTCCGCCTGACAAGGCTGGAGCGGGCTCCCGCCTTCTCCTCTCCCGGTGGCCATCTCCAAAAGCAATGCCGGGAGCGAGGGGGCCCAGCCCTGCGAGGGCCGCCTAGACCTTGAAGTTTAGAAAAACAACAAGAAGAGATTTAAGTGGCTCCCTCCCTTCTCCGCAGACACACACGCACCGTCAGGCCGCCACCACTTCCTGCCTTTGTTTTTCTTCCTCCAAAACATTTTTGGCCTCTTGCATTAGCCGCTGTGCGGCTCCGGACTGACGATAAAAGGAAATACACACCAAAGAACTATGTTCTGTAGATGGCCCGGCGCTGTGGGCGCTCCTGAGAAATATCAGCTTATGGGAAACCAGTTGCCAGGGCCAATGTCACAGACTTGCCTGCCGCGGCCTCTTGAAGGAATGCAGTTCGGACTTGGCCTTCCCGGGCGGTTTTACTCCCAGTTGGGTTCTCCCTGAGCTCGGTGGGCTCAGCTCGGCTGTTGAGCCTCCTGCAAAGCAGAAGAGTTAATTAGACTAAAAGCAGAGTGAAAACGAAGGGCCCGCAGCTCTGCCTCTCCTCTCCCAAGATTTGGTCTGGTCCTCAGAGCTGCGCCCACCTATTGCTCGCTGGCCAGCCTGCCTGGTGAAACATTCACAGCGCCTGTATATTCCGGCCAAGAGGGCCAGAGATGGGCAGAACTGGGAGTAGCGCACAGACGTGGGGGAGCTGAGCACCCCCTCCTGTCGCTGCTGCGGAACTAAAAGCCTTCAGCACGCTCAGGTATTTTCGCTTCTCCTGGCATTAAAAACCTTTCCCTCATCCACCTTTACGGCAGCGCCCCCCTCCCAGCCCCCTCCCAGGCGGCACTTCCCTACCGGTATCCCGCTTCATACAGCCTCACAAATTGCCCGGCAAGCAGCTCCCAGGATGCCTTCCTCCGACCCAGCCTTTTCTCCGGTATTCGCCTTTGTCTCCTGCCGACACCCATGGGATCCAGACCTACCGGTACCCTCTCGACTTGGCCCTTGAGGAGGGCATGGGTGACATAGGTTAGGTGCAGCTGCGTCCACTCCCATGCCGGCCTTTCTGCCAGGACCCCCTCTCCAGGCACAGAGGACGGGAGGTGAAGGAGCTAATTAGGAAAGGGGCTGAACGCAGCCTGGGAGGCGGCTTGGCGTCCCCAGCTGACAGGAGGGCCACCGCAGCCTGTCTGCTCAGGCACAAGCTGAAGTTGACTGCCAAAACTGCTATAAAACCGCAGGTCTGTCTAGAACTGTTTTCGGTTCCCCTAGACGCCCCCGGGTTCAATTATGGACTTAAAAGCCCTAATACAAGTGCAAGAATTTGTTTGCCTTCACTCGGGGGCGGGGCAAGCCCCGCAATGGTGGCGCCTTTGTTACAGCAAAGTCACTGAAACCCCTCATGCATTCCTTTTGTTCGAGGGTCGGGGTGGTGGGGTCTGGGTGGGCTGCCGGTAGAGGGTTTGGGACGGTCAAAATGAAATCAGGAGCGGCCCAAGTCCTGCTGTTCGCCAACTTCTCCTTCTCTCTTTTATTCTGTGTTCAAGAAAGATGCTGTGGAGAAACAAATACTTTGCTCCGTTGGTCACTGTTGGAAATCAGTTTTTTTCGCTGCAGGGCAATCCTGTCATTGTGATTTCCAGCTTTAGGAGGTCTCAAGCTCCCCTTCCACAACAACCTTCCTTCCCACTGGACATTCTCGTGCACATCACTGCCGCCCTCTGCACAAACCACAACGGACAAATGTTTCAAGTTGAAGATGCACGAATAATTTCAAGTTCTGCTCTCAGAGATTCAAGGGGAAAGAATATTCTTGCAGCAAATCGCAAATAAGGAGTTCATTAAACCGATGTGTCTGAGTAGCTTGATTTGTGTTAAGCAACCCTTGTAAAAGGAATGGTGGGAGCCACATAAATATTAATGCTAATAAATTAGTTTATTCCACTACAGAGTAATTACTTGATATTATTGATATTTACAGCAGGTATTCAAATGCAATGGTGGGCCATCATTTGGGGAAAATACATAATGAGAATATTTCCTTTCCAGTGCAATACATGATTAGATTTGTTATGGAGTCAGTTACAGTCAGCTCAGCAATAAATAAATAAATCGATGTTGACACTTAAATACCAAAGATCTTAGAGTTTATACTCTAAATCTCCCCAAGATATGTAAATACCTTCCTCTGTTTCCTAGACAGGCAAAGGTAAAAGGTTGCCCTTTTTCATTTTTTGATTTTTCTTTAGCGACAGCCCAGCTCCTTTTAAAAAGAGCTGTGGGGAAGCCTCAGGGCAGAGCCCCCTCCCAGCTCTGGGGCCTGCCTGCTTCTTCTGTGCCTCTCCCTTCCTTCACTTCCCCTGAAAATTGTGCATTCAATCCTGCAGGACCGCCAGCATTTTCCACCTTCTCCTTTTTTTGCCTTTTTTTTTTTTTTAACCTTTTCTCAAAGAAAGTGAGATTCACCCTAACTGCTATGCCTCTGTCTCTACCTTTAGCTGGAACCTAGCCTTTTCCAGGTATCCTTGCCACCTAAGGTGTGGGAGTGTGGGAAGCACTTCTTTTTTCTTTGGTATTGCGTTTCTTCTGGGGGATGAGTAGCAGGAAAGGCGCCGAACATTCTGAGTTTCTGCCCTGCACATCCCTCCGCTTTCTCTCTCAGGCTTTGCAAGGACGGAGAGGGGGCGTGCTATCTATTTCTCACCCACGGCTCCCTAGCCCTTGCACCCTCCACGCCACCCCCACTTCCCCAGCAGCCCTGAAGCTCGCACGCAACCTGGTGGGTCCCCTGGAAGGTGCAGCATACCCAGAAGGTTCCTCGGATGCCAGCGCCTCCAAAGCAGCCCCAGGCTCGCCTCAACTGCACGGTCTCCCGAGTCCTCGGCGCCAGAAGACCAGGCGAACGCGCCGACCGGTGCGCATCCGTGCAGCCCCTGTGCCTCTGGCTCTGAGGAGTGACTCCGAAGCCCGGTGGGCAGCGAGGAGGAGGGGGCTTTGCCAAATAAAGGGCGGGTGAGGAGGCCGATAGTGAGGGTGAAGGGAGAGGAGGATCCCGGGTAAGACGAACGAACGTCCTTCCGGGCCCTGCGGAACCCCGGCAAACCGCGGGGGAAGCTGCCCCGACTGTTGGCGGTTTAGAGTCGGAAGGCACTAAAGCGCTTCGGAAGTGACCATGAATGCGACCGTGTAATCAAGTCACCGTGCAAATCGGGCAAGCCACCAGGCCAGCACATCCACGACTGCGAACTCTGGCCCTAAAAGGAATCCGGCCAGGGTCGGAGGCAGAGTGGTTCCCAAAACAAACCGGTAATGGGAGGGGGGTGGTGGCGAAGAAGGGTGCGTGCAGGCGAACCTCGCGTAGACTAGATCCCGAGACCACGGGCCATGCAGCGACGGGCCCCCACCCGGCCATCCCCAGCCCGTGGCATCCCTCACCATGATAGTGGTGGGGGGCGGGGGCTGAGATTTCTCACCGGCCTCGGCGCCACTTGAGGGCCAGGACCGAGCAGCTGAGCGCAAGCGAGCGTGAAGGGGGCGCACCCCAGCCTCGCAGCGCACCGGGAGGCCCCCCAGCCAACATGAGTTACACCGCCGATTACGTGCCTTCGGTGAGAACACCGAGTGACGATCTGTTGCTTCCCCTGAGGTGGCTACAAAGAAAGGAAGCCGGGGAGGGAGGGAAGGGAGGGAAGGGAGGGAAAAAAAAAAAAAAGGAAAGAAAAAAAAAGGCCCGGACTAGCTTGCAGCTTGTCAATTTCAACATCGGGTCACATGACCAGCACCTCCCTGCTAAGGATGGGGATAGATTTCCACGTCAGCTTACGTCTCCAAATTTCTACTTCACGGATCCGCTTCAAAGAGGCAGCTGCAGTGGAGAATCATGTTAAGCTCGGCTACTGCGGAGAGCCCAAGGTAGCCCAATGATGGATTTTGATGAGCGTGGTCCCTGCTCCTCTAACATGTATTTGCCAAGTTGTACTTACTACGTCTCGGGTCCAGATTTCTCCAGCCTCCCTTCTTTTCTGCCCCAGACCCCGTCTTCGCGCCCAATGACATACTCCTACTCCTCCAACCTGCCCCAAGTCCAACCCGTACGTGAAGTGACCTTCAGAGAGTACGCCATTGAGCCCGCCACTAAATGGCACCCCCGCGGCAATCTGGCCCACTGCTACTCCGCAGAGGAGCTTGTGCACAGAGACTGCCTGCAGGCGCCCAGCGCGGCCGGCGTGCCTGGAGACGTGCTGGCCAAGAGTTCGGCCAACGTCTACCACCACCCCACCCCCGCCGTCTCGTCCAATTTCTATAGCACCGTGGGTAGGAACGGCGTCCTGCCCCAGGCTTTCGACCAGTTTTTCGAGACGGCCTACGGCACCCCGGAAAACCTCGCCTCCTCCGACTACCCCGGGGACAAGAGCGCCGAGAAGGGGCCCCCGGCTGCCGCGGCGACCTCCTCGGCGGCGGCCACAGGCGCACCGGCAACTTCAAGTTCGGACAGCGGCGGCGGCGGCGGCTGCCGGGAGGCGGCGGCGGCGGAGGAGAAGGAGCGGCGGCGGCGCCCCGAGAGCAGCAGCAGCCCCGAGTCGTCTTCCGGCCACACTGAGGACAAGGCCGGCGGCGCCAGTACGTATAAAGGCAGCGCCCTGCGCTTTATGAAAGGGGAGTTGGAAATCTAGCGCAGCACCGCTGTTAAATTTTTATATGCTGTTTTATAAGCATATAAGGTTTATGAAGGGCCTTTAGGTTTCCCCCAACAAAACTTTGTTATAAAAGGCGGGATCACGTGGCGAGTGCTGAAATTGGCCGTGAAATACCCACCGGCCAAGGCATGCATTTAAAAAAAAAAAAAAAAAAACCCTCCTTTTTTCCCCTTTTTTCCCTTCTCAGCTCCCAAGCCCGGCAGCTCGACCCCGCTCGGGGCCAGCTCGGCGCTGGGGAGCCGGAGGTGGGCGCCTGTAAATTCCCCCTGCAAGGGCTCCAGGAGTCTTTGATAGCGAGGTAATCCGGAGATTTTTATAAAAGCCATGTGTTGCGCCGAGACTCCAGTCCCGGCCAGGATTCAAAGGCTTGGCTGTTTAACGATGGCGCTAGGAGCGTGTTTAACAGATAAGTAGCCTGCTTAGCTCAAGCAATATATTAAAAGAAACAAATTAACCGAAAGTTGGCCTTTTTGTCCAAAGGAAGCCATTTTCCTCCGGCGGGGTGGCAATTACATGCCGCCCTCTGTACAACTGCATGTTACTCACAATTGTTATTCAATGTCAAAAGCGGATTTTAAAAATGTCTTGTGGGTTGTTTTTTTTTTTCCTTCTGGAAAAGAGGAGCAAGCCGAACCTGGGCACAATTTACGGCCCCCTCACCTCATTCCCTTTACCCTATCTAAACTAGCACCTCTGCCTTTTGGGGTGACTGTGGCGGAGGTACTCAGGGAAGGCCCAGGTCCCCGGCTTCTGCCGCCTCCCGGGAGTCTGAGGCTGGCTGCGGAGACAGGAGCTGGTGGCCAGGGCTCAGGCTCGCCGCTGACAAAGACCCGGCAGCCACCCCAGATGTTAACACCGAGCCGAGTCATGGCCGCAGCCGGGACAGACAGGGGCTGGAGGCGCCTTTACTGCCCCGGAATGGGCCGCCCAGGTGCTGTAAGGTGAAATTTCCGCGGGCTGCTGTTTGTTTAGTCTGGTGGGCAGGGAGGCAGCCGGCAACCTACACTCCGCTGCTTTGAAAGAGGCTTCAGCAGCACATACCAGCCTGTTGCTGTACAGGGCCCTCTTTTCTGCTCCAGGGGCAGTGGCAGCCGCTTCCCCGGGGGCCTATCTAAGGAGCTGGCTTTTATCTGGGGCTGAGATTCGCCTGCTGCCTGTCCTCAGCCGGCAGAAGGAGACTGCGGGAGGGCAGGGGCCTGGAAAGACCTTGAGGGGGCCCGGGCCGGGCGTCCAGGCACTGGGGCCAGCCTTTCTCCCTAACCCCAGGCTCTGGGATTGCAGCCCCTGTGCCTGGCTCAACCCCTGCCTCTTTCTCCCTCCACAGGTGGCCAACGTACCCGCAAAAAACGTTGCCCATACACCAAGTACCAGATCCGGGAGCTGGAGCGGGAGTTCTTCTTCAGTGTCTACATAAACAAAGAGAAGCGCCTTCAGCTGTCCCGCATGCTCAACCTCACCGACCGACAAGTCAAAATCTGGTTTCAGAACAGAAGAATGAAGGAAAAAAAAATTAACAGAGACCGTTTACAATACTATTCCGCCAACCCTCTCCTCTAAAGCCCCAGCCATGGAGATGAGGTTGGGGGCTTTGTATATGTGAGATTATATGCAGATTTTGCCCTTGACAAGGTCAAGCTACACGGTGACTTTTGAAGAGAGGAGATGTGCAAAAGAGGGGAGGTTAAATGGAGACAACCCCGCAGGAGGCAGCCTGGGACTCGTTTGGAGATAGGTGATTAAGATTCCTAATAATGAATGGATTCAGAGAGTTGTGTATCAACTGGAATGAATGGTTTGGGTACCCTAGTGGTTTAATCTTGAGTGGCGGAGCTTTGGGCTGGGTGTGGTCTCCGCCTAGGACTGGGCCCCCTGATGGGTCCCCCAGAGGCCGATCACCGCCTGGGACCCTCCACACTGAGCCTGGCCACCCCCAGAACCCCTGTGTCAGGAAGCTGCACACCCTCTGAACACAGTTCAGCTCCAGAAGGTAGGGGGAGGAATCCTAGATGCCCAGAATGGGGATGAGGAATGGCAAGCAAGGCCAGTGTGAAAGGTGGCTGGACTAAGGAGGTGGATATGAGGTAGGAGAGGCTGCAGATCCATGAAGAAATAAATCTACTATTCCAGGTGGCATCAGTGGCTCTCTACTCCTCCAAGCTACCCACCGCACCATACCAGGTCTGAGCTCCTAGCGCCTGCCTCCTGCAGCCCACCTGATGTTTCTTCCTACAAATCCAGGCATCTTCATCCTGGCCTGTCACACAGATCCAAAGTTTGTCACAAGGCGGACCCATTCTCCACCCCCACCCTCCCACACACACCGAGGTGGAAGACATCGAAAAGCCAAGAGGCCCAGGCTGACCGGCCTGCACTCTCCGCAGGAAATGCCTGTGGAGAGCGGGAGCTTGGCAAAGGCTCTGCCACACTTAATTGAAACTTGGATTTCCCTCAGCGTCTGGCAACAAAGCAGTGGGCCTGGCCTGCGGGTCCCCTGCTCTGAGGAGCCTGAGCCCCCCCAAAATGCCCCGTTTCAGTGTCATGCTCCACCCTCCACAGCCCCAGAACTGCACTTGGAAGCTTCAGGTGACCTTCCAAGAGCCCAAAAGCAGTTTGGAATTATTTTAAAAGATAAATATTATATTATATATATATTTCCCTGCAGGAACCAAAGCGAATTTTAAAAGATGCAATGTAGTAGAAAAAGATGATGAAGAAAATATTTAAAGGCTCTATCTGTTTACATGTTTCACGGTTAAACTCACTCACTGCTAAGAATATTTGAATGTACACTTCATACAGGGATGGTGTTCAAAAGATTTGTAAATAAAGGAACCATAACCTATTTTGATTGATTTTTTTTTTTTTTACCATTAATTGATTCCCTTTGAGGGATGTTGAAGAGGGTAGGAAGAATGTTGGGAATTTTTAAAAAATCTTTTGCAACATTTGGAAAGTGTTGGAGGTGGGAATGCTCAGAGGGGGTTTGGCCCTCCAGGGCCTGGGTACCCCAGCTGGGAAAGCCAGGAACCCTCCCATTGAATTTTCTCTGCTTCCCTGTGTTGAGAAATGTCCTGTGGCTCTGTTTGTAATGGGAGAGTTGACCCGTCCTCGGCTCTCAATACCGTGTATGTCGCAGCATGTATACAAGCGGCAGGGCACAAGAAAAATAAAGACGATGGAAACCTGAGTATCAGGTCTTGGTGTGACATTCCTCTCTCCATTCGCCTTTACTGCCCAATGTCTGCCCCCCCTCCAGTACTCCCCCACCAGTAAAGGGGCAAGTTACCAGGTTCTAGTGGGGAAGGGGAGGTGACTGAGTGGGGATTTAGCTTTAATAGCAGCCAGGCTTAGGAGGCCAAAGTGGCTGGCCATGTCCTTGTGGGAAGTGGGGTCCACGACAGTGTATCGTGGGACCTGGAATGAGGCTCCATCCACTCTGACCCCAGCCCTGGGAGAAGGCCTTGGGGCACGGGGTGACCAATGGGCCTGACCCCTTGCTGGACTTGCCCTCCTCCGGTCTGGGAGGCATGAAGCGGAAGTGCCTGGGGTGCCCTGGATTCTCCTTCAGCAAGAGGGAGGCAGGCCTGGGCAGCAGGGCAGAACAGGCTCTTCAGAAGCCTTTAAGGGTGCTTTTTCCCCACCTCTCAGTTGAGGTTGACTTTTTCTTTTGGGGAAAGAAAGATGCCAGTTTCCTTTTGTGAGCTGCCTTTGAACTTCTGCCTTAAATTTGGACATCACCCATAACCTTGAGGGGTAGGGCGGAAAGGCCTTTTGTTGCCCACCCCACCCCCACCCACCCCACCCCCACCCCACTCTCTTCCCCCCGCCACCCAGGCAGACAGGGCTGCACTCGGAAAGAGGCCCCAGACCCTAGACCGGCTCTGTTTATTTGTTTGTGTATTTGTATAACTGGCGCGACTGGAGAAAACGAGCTGAAAGGAGAGTGGGACAACCCCAGAGATGAATGTCTAGGTTGACAGACAGACCCAAAGAGACTGAACAAGGTCCCTCTTAGGGGGGTAGGAAGGGGGCGGGCAGGGAAGTCCCGGGTTTAGGGGAAAACTTCCTTTGGGATGGTTAAAGATTAACCAAAGTCTTGCAAGTTGCTAGAGAGCGTCTAACCAGCAGGACTACTCGCGGGCGGGCGGCAAGCGGGCGCGGGTTTGATTTCCGAGCCCTATAAAAGTCCATCCTCCGATGGCTGTGACAATGTGGTCGTAAAACCGTCCCAGGCCGGCCAATTTGCATATTTGGAATGCGCCGCTATAAACCCGCCTGGGGTTTTGCAGCAATTTCTTAGATGTAAAAATGAGATCTCAATAGCAGCGGGCTGGGCACATTCTCTCGCTCTCCCGCTCTCTCTGCAAAGAGACTACTTCCCGCTCACAGCTCAGGGCTGGAGCTCCGGCCCGGCCCAGGCGCGCGGCCTCCACCAGATGGCGCACTTCCGATCAATGTCAAAGCCGCCGGGGAGCCGGGAACCCCAGCGCGATTCTTGGCCTTTGTTCGCTTCTGATACTAAGAGCAGCACGGTACATCATTTCACTTGCCCCGCTTCCCTTCCAGTCAAAAGGAAGGGGGACTCACCTTCAAGAGGTGGTTGGTTTTGTAATTTAAGGCAATGCGCCTTCACTAGGCCTCGTGGGCGTCGCGGCGCGGAGAAGCCAACTGCCCCTTGGCAGTGCTGTCGGAAAGTGTCAAGGTAAGAGGCCACAAGTTTGGTAATTTCAGTCTAGCTGGGGCAGGGATGGGGGGGTGGCCGATGTCTGTTCACGCCTCGGCAACGCGGCTGGGTTTGTATGCTCCAAGGTGATGCAGTAAGCGTTTGCTCCACCCCCCCACCCCTCAATGTTCTCTAAGGTTGGAAAGCAGGCAGAGGCCTAAGTGCAAAAGTTGGTGATTTTAGCATCTTGTGCCAGCCTTTCATCCCAAGGCGATCTTTCGATTTTGTTGAATATTCAGAGTACAATAAACCGGGGATGCAAGGTGTCCAGGCAAAAGGGTTCTGGCTGTGCTTGGATCGTGGTTTGGAAGGGGGGGGGGAGGGGTGGGAGATAGCGGAACTGGAGAAAACAGAAAGTTTATCCTTGAAACAATAGGGTAGCTAATGGCCGTGGCCGGTCAGGAGGGCTTATTCCGTGGGGCAGACGTCTGGAAGGATTGTACTGGGTCCCGGTGCAGTGAGAGAAACATTTGTTCCAATAACGATCAATTCTGAGAAAATCGTATTTTATTTTTGCGGCTACCGGAGAAGCTGCCGTGTGTAAATACCTACGCATTTTCAAAAGTGTGGACCAAGTATCAACTGATAGACCAGTCCCTCCAACAGGGTTCTCATAAAACAAGTTTTAAATAGTCACAATTTACTTACATTTGGGGGACCAGATTAAAATTCCCTCTTTCTTCCATATTTAAATTTTTATTCCAACCTTTTATTCATTAGTTTCTTGAAATAGTTATTTTATTTTCCAAATATACTGTGGTTGAGTGAAGGAATCACAAGGAAGGTTGGTACTAAGTGTATGTGTAAATTTCACCTATCAAAAGCCACTAGTCTTTGTTCATTCTGGGTTCCCAAACTGTGCCAGGTAACCACAGGAAGGAGTGCAGACCAAAACGGTGAGCTGTTCTCTGCAGCGGAACCTTCACTAAAATCCCGGACAGACACTTCCAGTTTCAAGACCAGCTGTGGTTTATTGAGAACAGAACTAAAGATATTGCAATTGACGGGGTGTGGGAAAAGGCCTAGAATCTACCCCCTCCCCCACAAGACGGCATAGGCCAGCTCGGTGGTTGATTTAAGAGAATTTTTTAAAGCGGGTTATTTAGGGATAGACGGCACCTGATCGATTCAAAGCATTTCCTTTGCAAATATTGACATTTGTAAAGAACAGGAAAAGAATGTCATTGCTTAGGAAGAATTCCCTAACTATAAATTGATGTTGCTGTGTAAATTGTAGAAGCCCTGAGTTTCGGCTAAAGCCCGATACATGGAAGCACTGTTTATTTTTCATTTGTGGAGCCGCAGCACAACCCCACCAAATAATTTGAAGGTCCATAAACATTGAGAGCAGCCTCCAGATACAAATTTGTTTACTGGCTGTCTCAACTTCACAACTAGTTTTTAAAGAAGGAATTTGCTTCTCATAATTAAAACTTCTTATTCCTTGTCGATTGCAAGGGCCTACTCGGGAGCTGGAATCGGCTTTTCAAGGAGCTGCGTAATTCTGCCAAAGCACTCATTATTCTACAGAACTGAGGTTTACTTGTCCTTCTTAGACCTGGGGGGTGAGGGGGGCAGGAATTTTGTCACTCAGGTAGAAATGAGTGCTATTTATCCCCCAAATAAAATATAGGCCCTGGCGGCTGCCACGTATAAGGCGCCTGATTGAAGCAAGCAAGCACCGGCTTTTAGGTCAATGGCATCCTGAGGGAGAGGGAGAAATTCAGCAGCTGGGACTGAAGACGAAAGGATAGAAGAAAAGAAGGCAAATGCGCTACAGGGAGAGAGACAGGGAGGTGGCTAGAAGCAGACCCACGCAGCAATCGAGGTGGGGGTGGCCCTCGGGAAAGCCGCGGCAATCAATAAATGGAATATTTTATTGAGGAAGCTAACACCTCGGTGTTATAGTCTAGGGAGCCTGGAGCTCCTGGCAGGTCACAGATGCCGCGGGCTCCCAGACTGCAAGGGAGGGCAGAAGAGGCATGCAGCGGCATTTAACTTGAGTTTCCGCTGCATGGATATCTTCTCGCTTGAACCAGAGGTATCAGGCCCACAGTGCATACCCCGGGGTTCACCCGCAGACTCTCTTTGACCACCAGGCTGCTGGTGGGGATGGGATGGAGGTCCTGCGCAGAGGTCCCCCCACCCCCAAGCTTACACACCTTTTTACATTTAAAGAAACAGCTCAAACTAAACACTCCCATTTGTTTTATTACAAAGGGGGGGGGGGCGGGGAAGTCATGCTGGAAAAAAAACAGCTGGCTCTCCCCAAATGCTTGGGAAAGACCCAAGTGCCAATGCCATGGTCCCTGAAACCTGTAGCGGACCTCCCAACTCCTGCAGGCCTCAGGCCCTGGGGCTTTCTGTGGTGGAAACAGTACCCAGCTGAATCTGTAACGCTGGTTGGCACGTGGGTGCTCCTGGATCCCATCCAGCCCAGAACCCATTTGGCTGCCCTGCAGGGCCCTGACCCAGAGCAGGCACCCGTCTTCTCTTATCAGCCAAATTGGCAAGGCTTCCAAGTCCCAAGAGAGGTCTAGGAGACAATTTGGACCATGAACTTTACACTGTACATCCAAGAGCACCCAGAAGACCCAAGGAGGTTTTGATGAGACTGTGAACCCCTTGAAAATAATGGGTCAAATTGTAGGATTATGCAGATGTGCACTTTTTTTTTTTACAGGAGAGGAATCAGAACTTGCCTTCGGTTTTTGAATGAGGCCCTAAACTGCCAAAAAGATTAAGAAAGAGAAGTTTAGATCACTGTCTTTCACTTTATTTCCATAGCCCCACTACCTCAAACATACTCTCCAGTTACACGTTGCCTGGAAAGTTGCAATCTGCATTTAGTTGAAGAGGCACAACCCTGGGCCCCAAGTCCCGGCATTTTCTCCTCAGGGAACCCTGCCCACTACTTTCCACTAACAGAGCTTTTCTGAGAGATATGGGCAGTGCTAAGGGGCAAAGCTCCCTTCTCTGACGGTTCTGGCTTTGTGGCCTTTCCCCATGGCACTGCTAAGCGCAGCGATTCCAGTCCATTGCACCCGCCTGGGGAGCTAGTTAAGGGTGGGGCAGAGCCAGACGGGTAAAGGCAGGGGAAGCACCGTGACCCCGGCGCTCAGAAGCCTCTTGGCACTCAAATTCGTTGGCCTCATGGGTCTAGCCGGATGAGAATTTTCCCTGGCCTTGTGCGGGAGAGCAACGCAGAGAGGGAAGGCGAGTGCAGGATTCCTCAGCGCAGACCCGTGAGTTGACCCTCAGCGGCCTTGGCTGCAGCGCTGCTGCGGCCTCAAGACTCAGGACTGCAGAGATTTGGCTTTGTCTTGCTCTCTGTCCTACTCTCTCCCTCTCTCTTTTCTCTCCCTGTGCCCCCCCCCCCCTCCACCGTCTTCCTCTCCACCGGTTGCCCAGTACGCAGAATTGGTTGCCGCGGGGCGCCGAGGTGTAAGTGGCCGGAGCGCAGCGCGAGCGGTGGCGCGGCCTCCCGGGCGCGGCCCATGGTGTAGCTGCTGCCGGCAGCGACCACAGCTGCTTGAATCTCAGAAGGCAGAGCCACGGCTCTGCTGCCAAGTCTCTCCTGTGCACGTTCGGGATTCTCTCAGAGTCGTCTTCCGCCTCAGGCCGAGTTCATACCCGGAGGGAGGAGGCCAAGTGCGGGGCATCTCTGCTGGGGTGTTCAGGTCTGTCCCCATCGCGCACAGAGGCCTGAGTGATTTGCTTCCCCGGGATCTTGGCGTTCAGCAGGTCCAGCCCAGGCCTCCGCGGGGGCAGGAAGTGGCAAGCGCGGCAAGCCTTGGAGCACCCTGTAGAGCTGTAGCCTGGGGGCAAGGGAAAGATCTCCCAGATCCACTGGATTCGGCAGGAAAAGGTCACATTTCCTGAGATGTCTCTGAGGCCCGTAGTTGGGGCTACGGTCCTGGCCCGGTCAGCCGTTTCCAGTTGACTAGAAGTGCTCCCCCGGTCAGGGCCGAGGGAGAAGAAGGTCCCGGTGTCTGCTGAGCAAAGGCTCTGGCCGCTGAGCGCTCGGATAACTGGGCCGCGAGCCCAGCCGGGCCTCGCAGGGAACGGATTTCCTCATCGCGGGCCTCGTTAAATGTGCACACCGCAGGAGTGAGGGTTGCCCCAGTCGCGGGTTTGGAGGGGAGGGGTGAGGGAGGGAGGGAGAGGGGAGGGAACGGGGAGGCAGGAGCCTGGTGACACTGGTTCTTGTCATAGTCTCCCCGAGCTTGTGAACGCCAAGGCGAAAGGCTTAGAGCACCAGAAGAGTGTGGCAGAGGTGGCCGCAGGGCGTCCCCCTCCAGTGTCCCGCTCCTGGCAGTTCCAGACCCCGAAGGCCAACGCTTCATTTCTCTGAAGTGGCGTGTGAGTTTGGAAGCTTGCCCAGGGGATGGGGTCCGCTGGCCTCCGATGTTGGGATGGGGGTCTGTCTTTTCTGCCAAGGCTGCCCAGTCATTCCCCACCCCCCAGTCTTGCCAGCCCACCAAATTCCACTGCAGGAATCTCAGGGAAGACAAGCCAGGTGAGCAGGCATGTTCCAACCCACAGGGAGAGAAGAGCGTCGGGGGACCGAGGGGCCAAGGCTCGATTGTGGCATTTGGAGGATAATTCTGGATGGGATGTGAGGAGAGGAGAAATGGCATGAGCCAGCGTCCAGTCAGCTCTGGATGCCTGTCACTCTAAGGGTCCTGTTGGCCCAGGAACCTTGTCTACTTTTGGAAACTGGGGCCAACTCCAGGTCCAAGGTTGAAGTGGAAGAGTTTGAGACCACGACAAGGCCCCTTTAGTGCTCAGGGAGCTCCGGGGACCTGTGGCTATTTCTACAACAGGGATAGGGAGCACCCAAGGTAGGCCGGAGCCTGCACCATAAACACCCCACTTGTTAACTACGCGGGGCCCAAGGGCGCTTCAAACAGACCCCCGCAAGGGGACTCACGTCCGGGTAGGGGCGGGGCGAAACCAGGGGCCAGGTCCCCCACTATCCACGTTGGTGCAGCCCCTTCAGCTCCCGGCCTTCGGGCCGAGGTGTCGGGCGTGCGTCTCCCGGCCCATCAATACAGATTACATATTTATATCAATCGCGGGCTCGCAGGACGCCCTCAGAGAGCCGCCGGGCGCCTACGAAACCAAACTGGGAGTGGTCGCGCGGAAACTCTGGCTCGGGATTGGCTGCGGGCGCCCGCCGCGGTGCGGGGGGATTGCTAATCGTATTCAGCATGTTTTGCACAAGAAATGTCAGCCAGAAAGGGCTATCTGCTCCCTTCGCCAAATTATCCCACAACAATGTCATGCTCGGAGAGCCCTGCCGCGAACTCTTTTTTGGTCGACTCGCTCATCAGCTCCGGCAGAGGCGAGGCGGGAGGCGGTGGCGGCGGCGCGGGGGGCGGCGGCAGCGGTGGCGGCTACTATGCCCATGGCGGTGTTTACCTGCCGCCGGCAGCCGACCTACCCTATGGGCTGCAGAGCTGCGGCCTCTTCCCGGCGCTGGGCGGCAAGCGCAATGAAGCGACGTCGCCGGGCGGCGGCGGCAGCGGGGGCCTGGGTGCCGGGGCGCACGGCTATGCGCCCGCGCCCATAGACCTGTGGCTAGACGCTCCCCGGTCGTGCCGGATGGAACCGCCCGAGGGGCCGCCGCCACAACCCCAACAGCAGCCTCCACCCCCGCCGCAACCACCCCAGGGCCCGCCGCAGGCCACCTCGTGCTCTTTCGCGCAGAACATCAAAGAGGAGAGTTCCTACTGCCTCTACGATTCAGCGGACAAGTGCCCCAAAGGTTCGACCACCGCTGCAGAGCTGGCCCCCTTTCCGCGGGGTCCGCCGCCCGACGGCTGCGCCCTCGGCGCCTCCAGCGGAGTGCCAGTGCCCGGCTACTTCCGCCTCTCGCAGGCCTATGGCACCGCCAAGGGCTACGGCAGCAGCGGCGGCGCGCAGCAGCTAGGCGCTAGCCCATTTCCCGCACAGCCCCCGGGGCGCGGCTTCGACCCGCCGCCTGCGCTCGCCTCTGGCTCTGCAGAGGCTGCCCGGAAGGAGCGAGCCCTCGAGTCGCCGCCGCCCCCCACGCTGACCTGCGGCGGTAGCGGCGGCGGGGGCTCACAGGGCGAGGAGGAGGCGCACGCGTCGTCCTCGGCTGCGGAGGAGCTCTCTCCGGCCCCTTCCGAGAGCAGCAAAGCCTCGCCCGGGAAGGACTCCCTGGGTAAGCAGGTCGCGTCAGAGGGCCGCAATCAGGCGGGCAGACAGATAGACAGACCCAGGAAAAGGAAGGAGCAGAGAGCCAGGAGCCCGCGCAGCAGCCGGCCGGCCTTGGCCCGAGCTGCAGGCAGGCTGACCTTGTGAACTTGCTTTTTAATATTTGGGCGTGGGGATGCAGTAAAAATTCATGTCCGGCTTAGTGTCCCACACCAAGAAGTCCTCCGCGCTGCCCTATGCGTGCCGTGGCTGGGGACAAGGACACAAGCGAGCAGTCCCCCTCTTGTGCATGCCCTTCCTCCTGGACCCGACCGGAGCACCCCACGCCGTGGCGCAACGCGACCCACGCGGGGGGGAGGAGGAGGGAGGGAAAGCAGCTCGCCCGCTGATAGTGCGGATATTTGTAAAGCATCCAAAATAAGCTGCCGCCAACGCCAATAAATAAGCCCATTAACCCGCGAAGTTCGAGTTTACGATCCCCCATGCTTTTTTCAAAGTTGCTGGAGGGGCGGGAATCCTCGTTGCGGGGAGAAGAAAAGGCAAACCCGGCCCAGACGCCGGGGCCCCAAGCTGAGAGCCAGAGAAGGGCCATTTCGCTTCCCCTGGAACTCGGAATCGCCCAGACTGCACGTCCTGACTCCTGGAGAGATGTGAGGGAGAGCCCTTGACCCCGAATCAGCTTTTCGTGTCTTCACCGTTAGCCCAACTACACGCATTTCCTCCCTTCTCGGGAGGGCTTTGGGCAGCCAGGGGCCTGGGATGAAACACAGCCACACTGCCCACTCCCCTTCCAAGGAAGCACCCCAAGCTCTGGAGCTTCAGGAAATGCTTGTTTGCCTGCTATGAGGCAAGAAGCAAAGAAATGTGTTAAATTCAATAGATACAGCCTGGCCTCCCAAGCTGGCTCCTTCTGCAAGCGCCTGCAGCTTTATGCTAAAACAGGTGTTTGGGAAAAAGCAGAGGAAAATGTAAATTGGGAGAGTGTGTGTGGACTGTAGGCCCACTGGATTTTGCACATGCATTTCGGAGGCTATCCCTCTTGTGGGAGAACTATCCCTATTTTAAGAGAAACATCACAAATTCACCCTGTGTGCAGCCCGCGTGGCCTCGACTTAACCTTCCCCTCTTTATTCCCTTAAACACCAGGCAATTCCAAAGGCGAAAATGCAGCCAACTGGCTCACGGCAAAGAGCGGCCGGAAGAAGCGCTGCCCCTACACCAAGCACCAGACGCTGGAGCTGGAGAAGGAGTTTCTGTTCAACATGTACCTTACTCGAGAGCGGCGCCTAGAGATCAGCCGCAGCGTCCACCTCACGGACAGACAAGTGAAAATCTGGTTTCAGAACCGCAGGATGAAACTGAAGAAAATGAACCGAGAAAACCGAATCCGGGAGCTCACAGCCAACTTTAATTTTTCCTGATGAAGCTCCAGGCGACGCGGGGTTTTTTTTTTTGTTGTTGTTGTTGTTGTTGTTTTTGTTTTGTTTTTCGCTTCCAGAGAGCCGGTCCCCTCCCTCTGTCTTCGGCCTCTGCGCTAGGAACTCGCACCTGTGCCGGAGACAGTGACCCCCCCCCCCCCCACTCGCCATCTCGCCGTTACATCTGTGCAGGGCTGGTTTGTTCAGACTTGTTGTTTCTTTGTTTGTTTGCTTGGTGTTGGTTTATTTGTTGTTTTCTGGGGGAAAAAGCCATATCGCGCTCAGTACTATAGAGAATAGATACTGTTCTGTCAAGTGGTGACTGGGCTGGTTGCTGCCTGGGGTCCCACTGCTTGAAATGGCCCCTGTCTTCCCCCGTGGAGCTGGTTTCCTGCCCAGTCCGGGGCGAACCTAGCCGGAAGGCCGAGGTCCCACCGTTGGCGGGTGCTGAGGTGTCTGGCTTGAGGTCAATGGTGCGAGGGGCCACCACCCGGCTGGGCTGTGTTTAATCAGGGGATACTGGCCCTTGGGTTTCTTTTTTCTTTCTTCTTTTCTTCCTTGGCAAAGCAACAAGAAGGGCTTTACAGGCATGGACATACAGGTTGGCAAAAGAGCTTGACTTTGGCTGATAGGAAAAGCAAGAAAGATACAGAAAGATTATCTTTTCTTTCATCTGTAAGATATCCCAGCTTTAAACAACAACAACAAAAATGTCCAGGAGAAGGAAACTTCTCTTCCAGTTTGTGTAAGGTCTTGCATTGCTGATCTAAATTATTTCACTTACCTCTTCCTGGCTGTAGATAAATAATCTGATAGAGTTTTGTTTATACATGTGGCATTAGTGGATTTTTTTTGTTATTAAATAATTGTTACCACTGGTAACATGCTACAAGCACACCACAATTCTCCATATCTTGTGGAGATGTTTAAAAATTCACTTTCTTCTTTTGCTTTCTAAAATTCATGGAAGCCTAGGAGGGCTGGGGCAAGCGGAATAGGCTAGAGAAAGGGAGGCATTGTTTGGATTTCCTTTATACTGTGAAGTTACATGCATAAAAGGGTCTAACCTGTAGGTGCAGAAAAAGAAAAACTATAAATACAAATCTGTATAAATGTCTATTATTATGAAAATTGCCAATCTTGTTTTAAGCAAATGCATTCTATTGTTATTATAAATGTTAGTTCTAGTTCTATTTACTTCTAATCTTAAATCAGAATAAATTAATATTGTAATGCTGCTGTGCGTGGAAAAAAGATGATGTTTATGTTCTTATAGAAGAATAAAAGCTGTGGAATGAAGCTTTTAAATTTTACTTTTTTTTTTTTTAACTTATCTCCACCTTCCACTTTATCCCGTCCACCACTTTTACAACAGGAGGACTTGCCCGCGCCCCCTGCAATTACTTTAGGCATCTATTTAAATATTACCTAGACGGTCGTAATTTGTCTGGGTCCTATAGCCCTGGTGCCGTAAGGTTTGTCGGCTTTTGTTCAGTTTTATGACTTGCTAGTATATCTGGATTGTGGCTGTCTTGGACAAGTGGTTTCAGTTGAGAGAGGAGCTGCATAGACAGAGGAAGCCAAACAGGATTTCTTTTGGGAGCCCCGGGGAGATTCACAGAAGCCGGTTATTCTGCGGGTCCCCCGGTTTCAGTGACCTCCCGGGAGCAGGTCGGGCCCACAGCGTGTCACTAGAGCCCGTGGCGGCGGGAAGGTGAACTGGGCCCGGCCGCCCCCTCTGCCAGCGCGGCCTCCCCCACCTGGCCGATCTCCGCGGGGCCACGCGTTTCCTGCTGGCCCTAGGTGGGGGGGCCCGACGCCGGGGGAGGTGGGGGAGGGAGGGCGGGAGCGCGCGTCTAGGCGGGCGGGCGGGCGGGGAGGGAGAGGGGGAGAGCGAGCCTCGGGGAGCGAGTGCGGAAGGCCGCTGCCAGACAGGGAGCCGTTCTCGATGCTGTTCCTGGCGCTTTCTGGTCGACCCCGTCTACCACCGCTTCGCGCGGGCTCTCTGAGCTGAAGATCTAGGACGCCAGCGCGCACACTGCTCGTTCTCTGTTTTCTTCTCGCCACCCCCTTTCCTTCTACCTCTCTTCTCTTGCCTTCCCTCCCTTCCTCTCCCAGGCTTACCGTCCCGGGGCCGCTGGCTTTTCCTTCCGGGACTCATTTGAGGCAGCCAGGGACATGCGGTGGCGGCGGCGAGCGCAGGTTGGCGACGGGCCAGGCCGGGAGCGATCGCTGGGTTTTTCTCCTGGGCTGCGGGCGGCGGGCGGCCAGGCAGTGGCGGCCGCGGCGGCAGCGGCGGGAGAGGCAGCCCGGCACAGGCAGCACCAGAACTGGTCGGTGATTTAGGTAGTTTCCTGTTGTTGGGATCCACCTTTCTCTCGACAGCACGACACTGCCTTCATTACTTCAGTTGAAATCGTCTCCAGGTACCTGGACGCGCGGGGGCCGGTCCGGGCATCTAGGCCCCGGCTGTGCCAGGGCTGCGGTGGCAACCTCGGCTTTTCCCCGCGCAGGAGCCTCCTGCCTGCCTCCTTCCCAACCGGCTGGCCGCATTCCCTACCCCGACCTGGCCCCTGAGCAGGTACAGTCAGGTTAGCTGATTCCTTCGCGGAGGCTGGGGGCGTGGTAGGAATTCTGGGCCCTGGGCCATTCAAGGTCAGGGGCGCACGCTTCTATCTTGCATTGCCCCTGCTGCTGGCCTGCGCCAAGCGCGGGAGAACCCAGCCATTCCCCTGAGAGTCTGGGACCCCCAATGTGGGGGGAAGGGCAGCGAGCTCAGGAAACATCCACACAGCCCCAGCTAGGAGGGGCCGTGAGGACAGGGCCTGGGATCCTGGCCTTGTCACTTACCCTTCTCTGTGTAAGCACGCCCTCTACCAGAAGTCGCCTCTGACTCTTCCTTCTTTCTTTCCCTTCTTCCTTCTTCTTTTCCCCCTTCCACTTTTCTTCTTTGTTCCTTACGTCTTTCTCTTCTTCCATTTTCTATTCCTTTCTTTCATCTTCGATCTCTGTAGGTCCTGTTCTCTTCTCTGTTTCACCCTTTTCGTCTTCTACCCAAATCGGCATTCCGGAGGTGTCCGGTGCTGGTTTGGAGAGAACCTAAGGGGTCCCATGTTTCTCTGTGCGCTCAAGTTGCGGTTGGGGTTCGCCGAGGAAGGGCCCGTGTGGGGCGGCTGTCAAGCGCCGTGGGCCTGGGCCTGGGGTGCTTCTGCACAGACAAGTCCTCGGTTATGATCAAGACTGAGTGGCGGCGGCCTTGCGTTCCTTCTTGGCTGGGTCGGCAACGGCAGCCTGGGAGACCCAACTGTGTGGCGCCCACATTCCGTGGCGCCTTTGTGTGTGCACACCAAGGGCAAGGAGGCTTGCGCCAGTCTCATTGGAGACTCGGGCAGGGACCCAGGCTGAGGCTCACTCAGCCAGGCTCGTGGAGCCTTGGCTCCCCCAAAGGGCTTAGCCTGGAAACTCCTCGGTGACTGTCTAGGCCTACTGGCCGTGTTCCCGCTTTAACCTGTCAGGATGAGGGAGCACCCATAGGGCAAAGCCTTGCAGCTTGCTTGTCAGTGATGCCTATCAGTTTTTAAAATGTGATATGACACTTTGTGGCACTCGGTGCTGGGGAAGGGGGATAAGGGATCTCTTTCCAGCATCAGTCTGTTTCAAATAATTGGGAAAAGGAATCTCAAATTCCAGGGTCATTGGGATACAAGCTTAAGACCTTGCTCTAAGTTGTGGTCTACTGACCAAGACTGGCCTGACCATTTCTAGATGCCCTGTACTGAAAACAACCCTCCTACACACACACACACACACACACACATGCCTTCAGACTTCTGCCCACTGAGAGCTGTGCTTCCTCCCCAGCTCCAGCTGGGGACCCATGAATTGCACAGCCCCCTGCCCTGTTATCTGAAAGCCCAGCACAGCCCATTCCTCTCAGCTCCCTTCTGCCATTTGCCAGACGTGGGTATTGGATTTATTTCCAAGACTGAGATTTTCAAAGAAATCTAAGGCGAGAAGTGATAGTTTGTAATTATACCCGCTTATTATTTCTTTATGTGCCTATACTCCCTTTCACTTCCAAAATAAAAGCAGACTCAGAAGCTTAGATATTCTCTCCCTAAACCCCTGAGCTGAAGGGGAACAATATTTGGTTTTGTGGTGGTGTTTTTTTCCCCTTTCCTCCCTTCTGGGCACCGGTAAGGGCTGCTTAATGCTCAACGCCTGCTAATTATTTGGTAACAGTCCTATTTTAGGGCTAAGGCCATTTGAAGGAACAGACATTTTATTTTAAAAAAAAATACTAATAATGACCGGTGTCTTCTCTGGGTTCAAAAAATAGAAACGGTAGCCTGGCGCGCACAGCTCGTTTGCAGACAATTACAATTAAGGGTGAGAGTTTTTTCCAGAACCAATTTTTCTTGTTGAAAATCTCCGGCGCCCCGCAGACTGCCCGGTATTTCGGACACCTTCGGCTGCAGTGGGGGTGGGGATGGAGGAAGAATTTACAGGGAAAAGAAAATACTAGGGGGGAGGGGGTTGAGGCGGCCGGGATGGGCCACATCGGAGTTCATTGTGTCGGCCACTTCCTTCTTCCTGGCTTAGGCCGAGGAAGGGGCGCCCGTTTGGTCTGCTCCACGGCCTCGCCTCCTCGCTCCCGGGGAGAGCCTGGCATTTGGGGGGTCCCCTTCCTGGGTATAAGGTGTTTTTAGGGGATTGCTAGAGCTATTGGGGAGGAAGGCAAAAATGGAGATGGAAGCGCCCGAGGCCGCCCGCCTTCGCCGCCATGGAAGTGGGCTAATGAGAAACACACTTTCGCAGGCACAGTATTCACACGTGAATTTAATTACCCCGTTTGCAGGAGTCCCTGCTTTCTGTGTGGAATTGGAGTTTTCTTTTCTTTTTTTACTTTCTTTCCAATTAACAGAGAGCTACGGCCTTTTTATCTAAACCACCTCCTTCCCCACGTCTCTGAAAGGTGAGAAAAACCCTCCCTTAACTCAGTAAGGCCCAGGGATGGGATTAAAGTCAATGACCCGTGCCCCTCCTCATTTTAATTTCTAGCCCTGGACTTGAGCTGCAACCGCCTCACTTAGGGCCTTATAACTCTGCCGCGCCGCCCATCCGGGTGGTAACCGAGACGAGGGCCAGGAAGGGGACTGGGAAGGAAGCAACCAACCTCCTTGCCCTGAAGGTTTCATACTGGGCCCTGGGGCCCGCCGCTCCTATGCGGGCTTCCCAGCCACCCAAGCCGCGGGGTCTGCGTTTTCGAACTCGCCTTCTATTAACGCTCTTCCCAGCTCGGGTTCGGGAAGCGGCACGAGGCTTGCAGAGCCAGGATTAGAACCTCCGAGGCCTGGGCGTGGGAATGAGTCTCGGTTCTCATCAGCCTCGGAATCCTGATTCCGCGCTGAGGTGCAGCAGGACTCGCTGGCCGTGCGTGTCCGCGGGGTTCGGGGCCTTGAACGGAGTGCGCAACACAACTAGGCCCGCTCCAGCCCTTCTCCCCGGTGGCTGCTGGCCGCTCCCTCCTTGCCGGCTCCTGGGCTAGGCGCTCGCTGGAGGCGCAACCAACAATTTGGGGACTGTTCGGTGGTCCCGAGCTCCGGTCCGACAGGCTCCGCCGACCCACCCCAAACGGTGCTCCCCTCGGTGGCCCGCGCCTGCCCAGGCGCCTTCCCACGGGGCGGCAGCGGCTGTGTTTGGGACCGAGGCTGCGTTGAATTTGACTTTTTGCGGCCGACCGGGGGTAAACTCGCATCTCCCGGGGACCGCTGGGATTATTTACAGGGAGCTTGCCAACCAAACACAGCAGTCTAATTTAACCTTTCCAAGTCCTCGTAAATTTTTACAGCTGGGAGCCACAGCATGGCAAACGAAACTGTTGGTCGTTCCCGACTTCCTACCAGCCTGTGTGGCTTCTGAAACAATAACTCCTTATGAAATATCATAAATATAGATTTAAATACAGTAGAGCGAGAATGCGATTTGGCCGCTTTTTTATGGCTTCAATTATTGTCTAATTTTATGTGAGGGGCTCCGCTGGCCGCACTCGCACGGGGACCCGCGCCTTCCTGATGGCGTGATTAATTGTGATATAAAATAGTCCGCTTAAGAAGTGTGTGTGTCTGGGGGGTGGGGGGGAGAGGCGGTACAGAGGCAAGGCCAGATTTGATCTTTTAATCTTCGTTGGCCACAATTAAAACAAGCCGGATCGTGGAGCGGCGCGATCCCTTTGCATAAAAACATATGGCTTTTGCTATAAAAATTATGACTGCAAAACACCGGGCCATTAATAGCGTGCGGAGTGATTTACGCGTTATTGTTCTGCTGGGCGGGCACGTGACGCGCGCGGCCAATGGGGGCGCGGGCGCCGGCAACTTATTAGGTGACTGTACTTCCCCCCCACCCCCCTGGTGCCACCAAGTTGTTACATGAAATCTGCAGTTTCATAATTTCCGCGGGTCGGGCCAGGCCGGCCGAGCGCAGGGCACGGCGATGGCCACCACCGGGGCCTTGGGCAACTACTACGTGGACTCGTTCCTTCTGGGCGCCGACGCCGCCGACGAGCTAGGCGCGGGCCGCTACGGGCCGGGGGCTCTGGGCCAGGCCCCCCGGCAGGCGGCCGCGCTGGCCGAGCACCCTGACTTCAGTCCGTGCAGCTTCCAGTCCAAGGCGGCGGTGTTCGGCGCCTCGTGGAATCCGGTGCACGCGGCGGGCGCCAACGCCGTGCCCGCTGCGGTGTATCACCACCATCACCACCACCCTTACGTGCACCCCCAGGCGCCCGTGGCGGCGGCCGCGCCGGACGGCAGGTACATGCGTTCCTGGCTGGAGCCCACGCCCGGTGCACTCTCCTTCGCGGGCTTGCCCTCCAGCCGGCCTTACGGCATTAAACCTGAACCGCTGTCGGCCAGAAGGGGTGACTGTCCCACGCTTGACACTCACACTTTGTCCCTGACTGACTATACTTGTGGTTCTCCTCCAGTTGATAGGGAAAAACAGCCCAGCGAAGGCGCCTTCTCCGAAAGCAATGCTGAGAATGAGAGCGGCGGAGACAAGCCCCCCATCGATCCCAGTAAGTGCCTTCTCCCTCCAGATCGGCCACCACCTCCACGCCGGCCACCTGGATCTGCCGGTCCTCCAGCTTTCTCTGGAGTCTGCTTTCGCCGGCGCTGGGAGCTTCCTGAACGAGGGCCAAGAGCCAGAAATTGTTGTTTGGGACGCCTTGAATGGGGTCTCCAGTCCAGAAAGCAGTGACAAACAGGGCTCCGGGGGGAGGGCTGCCGCGAGAGGGGCGGGGCAGGGCGCTGCCAGCCCAGCCAAGACCCGCTGCCCCTCTCCTTGGCTGCCGAGTCCAGAACAGAGATAGTTTGGGCCGTTCTTCGAGAGCAGCGCGGCGGCGTGAGTCTCTTGTGCAGCTAGATTGTCCCGGAGCGGCGGCAGCAAGGGCAGCGTGGCCCGGGCAGCTAGGGGAGATGGCTGATTCCTTCCACTCCTCGCCGTCAGCCGGTGGTGGCGTAAATCCTGCCAAACACGAGGCTGCAGGCGTCCGCGCCAGGAGGATCCCCATCCCAGATTATGCAAATAACCTGAAGAAGTGATCAACGGCCTTGGGGTGCCGAGGGGCGTCCTGCTGGCCTAAGCTTCCACGACCTTCGAGGGAGATCAAATTAGGAGTGGGAAGCGTACAGGGAAGGTGGAGAGAGGGAAGCAGAGAGCTTCAGTGAAAGAAAAATGTCAATTTTGCTACACTAACAGCAGCAGCATAATCTGCTTCTGCCTGGCAAACTCCATTTCCAAGTTTCATTCTTTACAGAAAGTGAGGGGAGCGGAAGAAAGGAGAGGAGGGACAGGACCGAGGAGGAGGAAGGAGCGCCGCGGAGGGGAGGGGGGCCGAGGTTTTACTGCGTGCAATTGTAAGTGACCGTCCCTGCGTCCGTCTGCCAGGGTTCCATTGTGTCCGAGGCTCCACTGCCTTCCCTAACCAACTCCGCGGCGGCTTGCACTTCGGCCGGCGGGGTAGGGTCCGCAGGAGGTTTCCTACCCCCCAGTTGGGGGGTGCGTCCCTTGTTCTAAACCTGGTATCTCTCTCCCCGACAGATAACCCAGCGGCCAACTGGCTCCACGCGCGCTCCACGCGGAAAAAGCGCTGCCCCTATACAAAACACCAGACGCTGGAACTGGAGAAAGAGTTTCTGTTCAACATGTACCTCACCAGGGACCGCAGATACGAGGTGGCCCGGCTGCTCAATCTCACCGAGAGGCAGGTCAAGATCTGGTTCCAGAACCGGAGGATGAAAATGAAGAAAATCAACAAGGACCGAGCAAAGGACGAATGATGCCGTTCGGTTTCATTTAGAAAAGAGAGCGCGAGCTAGAGAGAAAGAGAAAGGACTGCCCGTCCCCTTTCCCCCTTCTCCCACCCCCCCACCCAGCCTCCACCACCCTGCACAAAGCGGCTCTAAACCCCAGGCCTCATCTCCCCCCTCCCTGGCAAACCCTGCTCAGGCTGGCTCCTTGGCCTGCCGCTTTTATGGAGGAGGTATTGTAAGCTTTCCATTTTCTGTAAGATGAAAACGAGGGGGACGTTTGTGCTGACAGCTGTGTGTGTGAGCATGTATATATATTTTTTTAAAAATCTACCTGTTCCTTACTTAAAGCAAAAGAAAAAAAACTACCTTTTTATAATGCACAACTGTTGACGGTGAGCTGTAGAGTTTTTAGTCTGTGTAGTTAATTTAATTTGCTCTTTGTGCTGCAGAGCGAGTGATCTGCTGAGATACTTGAACATTGTGTTTTATTGTGGTAATTATGTTTTGTGACTCAAACTTCTGTGTTGGGTGACACACCCGTTGTGATTGTGGAAGCTAGAATTCAATTTCAACTCAGGTTGTTTATGAGGGGGGAAAGCAGTTGCATAGAGTATAGCTCTGTAGTGGAATATGTCTTATGACTAGGCTGTTAACCTTGGATTGTAAACTAGCTGTAAGGATTTCCCAGTGAAATAAAATTTTTAAAATAATATAGAAAAGAGTTCTCCCATATGCATAGATTCATGGTTCTTTTCACTTTGGAAATGAAGACATTTTCGTCTCGACATACTCTATAGTCCTATCTTCTCCGTTATGTATATAGTCTATATATTAAAGAAAAAGAACATAATCAGACAAGTTTGAAGATTGTTTTTGCACCAGACAAAGGTGAGAAAATTTGGAGCTATACATATGTGCAGAAGATTACTACCTATGGTTTACGTTTAATTTTAATGGGGGGGATGAATGCTTATTGTAATGAAGTTAATTTTATTGATAATAAATTATACACTATGAAACCGCTATTGGGCTACTGCAGATTTGTATCCTCGATAAATCTGGGATTTCCGTGGCGCTGAACATACACTGTATATTTTGCAATAGTTACCTCAAGGCCTATGACCAAATTGTTGTGAGATATTTAACTTTTTGCCAAATAAAATATATTGATTCTTTTCTATTCTTTTGCGGGTCGGCTCTTTCACCTTCCTCTCGGGCCAGGGGCGGGGGAGCCGGGATACGGTCTCTGGGCGGGAGCCTGGCGGGGTGGGGAGGACCCGGCTCCAATCTGGCCCCTCCTGGCTTTCCGGAGCCGGGACCTGCGGAAGCCAGACCGGGAGGGCCTAGGCACCAGCAAGCAGGCCGACTGCAGTGGTCACACGAGCAGCAGGGGAAGGCCCGGGGACGGGAGCGTGAGGCCGGGCTCCCTGCAACGTGTCCATTGTGGGTGACGCACCAGGAGGGCTCTGATGAGCTGGGCTGGGGGTTCGCATATTTCTGGCCAGTAGCAGTGGAAAGGCCATTCTTTCATCTTGGCGCCCCCAAGATATTCCCCAAACCCGGGCACACGAAGTCTCCTGGGGCCGTCTTCCCTGGGACGGTGGGGGAAGTGCAAGACTGAAAGCTGAGAGCCCGCCTCCTAAGGAGGCTCCAAGGAGGGAGGCGGGAACCCGTATGCCCAAGAGCCCAACGTGGTCACCGGGGCAGATATTTGGGGGAATCGCAGGGAACCAAAAGGCAGACCCCCGCAGCCCCGTCACACCGGCTCGGGGGATACTGGACCCTGCGACTGCGTGCCCCTCCTGAGCGACAAGTCCTGGCAGAGGCAGGGCTTGGGCAACCCGAGGAGCCCCAAAATGCCATAAAATAAAATGAGGGCTGTTACCATTTATGGGGTGTAAAGGGCTGCGGGGGGAATGGCCACAACTTCGCAGGCCCGAATGTCTTCCAGATGTGGCATGGGCGGCTGGAGAGTACAGCCTCGACACCCCCTTATCTTCTCTTGCCCTCCCTCACCCCACATCCCCACACCCCACCCCCACCCTCACCCCCACTCTCACCCCCACTCTCACCCCCACTCTCACCTCATGACTTCTGCAAAGGTGACTGTGGGACGCGTAAAAGGGGAACCAAGGAGCCAGGGAAGAGGTGTCCCCTCACCCCCACCCCCCACCCTGCCTCAGGGTTGGGACGCCCTCTGTTGTTGCAGACAGAAGGAACTTCAAAGAATGGGCAGTAAGTGCGTGCCATAAAGGCCGGGTCTGCGAACTGTCTGGAATTCGGCTCTTAATGAGTTTACAACTGTCCAGCCTCAATTAGGATTTTCCACTAAAGCTCTTTCGTTTGCTCTGTCTGCCACCGATAAAGCGACTGCGGAAACAGCTGTATTTTATGGGCACTGCCCCTTAACAGCGTAGATTCCGGGCTCCACGCGGATCCCGTGGGGACTGGGCCCCCAGCCATCCTTAGGTACTGGGGCGCCCGGACCACTGCGCGGGCTTCAGCCGAAGTTCAGGGGGGCAGGAGCTGCAGTTCCAGAGGACGGCCAGCAGATGGCAGTGTGGCTCCACGCAAGAGACGCTGGCGCCGCCATCTCCTGCCGCCGAGACCCTAGGAAGTTCCTAAAATGTCGACCTGACGCGAGACTTTCCGGAATAGGAGCCCCAGATTTGAGTGAACAGCGGTCGTATATTTTCGGTGCTGTTCTCGCCGAGCCGGAAGCCTCTCTGGGAAATAAACACGCGAGTGGGACTTGCCCGATCTGCCTCAATTCTCCCCAACTCCAGCTTTCCCAAGGGCCCGGCGTTACCCTGCTATGACTGTCCAAGCATTGCGGGGCTCCAGCTCCGTGCGTGGGCACGGCTTCAGGGTCTCCGTCCCCAGGCCGGGGCAGGCCTCGGGGCGGCGGGGCACACGCTGCCCAGAGGACGGACACAGGGACGAACGCCTACGTCCCGGACCTTGTGACCCCCAAAAGGTGTGCCGAGGGCGCGCACATCGTGGCCAGCGGTCCCGAGGCCGAAGCCCGCAGACTGGCACAGAGCGGGTGAATCAGCCCTGCGGACTAGCCAGGATCCCGGGACTCAGCCGGCTTGTGTACGCATATAAAAATGGATGGGTGAAAATTGGGTACAAAGCATTCATGGTGACTGTCCAGTTTGAGTCCGGCGGCCGGGTTGGCTAGGATGAGGAATTCCGGAGGACGGGGAACTGCTTTGGTTATTCTAAAATAAATGTGATGTTTAAAATAACAATTATAGTAACACCCAGGATGGGAGCTCACGTCGTGGAAGCTGTCCTCATTTTCTCTCGCCGCCGCATTTCCTCGGCAGTGGACGTACCGAGTCTGCTCCGGCACCCCCACTTGGGAGGACAGGAGGGAGGGGGCCCCAATGCAGGTCCGCTCGGTCCCAGACCCTGGACGGGGAACACTCCCGGGGGCCTCCTCCGAGACAGCCCGGAGCGCGGGTGCAAGAACCAGACCCGGTGTTCGGGCGGGTTTCCGAGGGAAAACGCAAAAGCAAACAGACAACATTCCCAACCACTTCGGGGCCCTGTGAACACGCTGCGCGGTGCATTTATTTGGGTCGTAATAGTCTCCGCCAAGCCCACAAAATGTTTACGACCCACATGTCCGAGCTGTACTCGGTAGTAAAGCTGGGGACTGAATTTTGGCTGACATCTCTCCTGTTTTCTCTGTCATGTGCTCTCTCTCCGTCCCTCCCTCTTTCTCTTTCTCTCCGTGTTTTGCGTTTTTCTTTTTCTCTGTCTACATACTCACGTAGGTATTACCAAAAAAGCATGACTTTGTTTCCTTACAATAATACACAATATTTCGCAGCATCTGACTGTAAGAAGGGTTTTATGGCTTCCCCGAGAGCGGCCATAGCGGTGTATCCAAGCCGCAGATATAAAGCTCGATTTATGTAACGCCATATAAATGAAGAAGGAACAGATTGGTGGCGACCGCGTCTCTCCACCGATCTCCGCGGCTCAGGTAGGTGCAAGCCCCCTGGGGTCTCCGAGCCTAGAGGACCCCCGGCAGGGCCTCCCTTGCCCTTGGCCGGTTGGCGGCTGGCTGGCGGCTCTCCCTGCCCCGCGGACCGGGAGCGGCTTCACTGCAGCCGGTCATCGCCCAGAGAAGACCCTTCTCCAGCCCGTGCTCGATCGCACGCGTCGGGGGCGAGTTTGTCCCGGTGACCCTGTTGGGACCGTTTCCTGGTTGGAAGCACGCGCAGCGGGCATGAGGGGCGTGGGTGGAAACCACGAGAGAAACACATCGCCTGCCGCAGGGTGCCCCGGCAGGCGCAATTCGCTGCCGGGAGCTGGGTTCTTACATTCCTAGCTGGATTTAAATTTGAAATGTAAAAAGGCCTGCTTGTATTGCAAGAAGCAGGAATAATACGCTCTCAATTAGGTATTAACCCATGGAAAAGCCTTTCTCAAAGGAAAGAGAAATCCTCCTACACGTGCCAGCGCCCTGCCGAGCGTCAACGAGCATTTCTGTGAATATCACCCATAACTGAGTGCAAATTGTGTCTTTTCAGCCAGATAAATAGGGAACCGATGACTGGACAACACGCTTTTAGAAGAGGCCTTATTGAAAGTCTAACTTTGTCTGGCCTTTACGTTTTAAAACCTGGCCACAGATGGCAGGAGGGGAGAGAGAAGCCCAGAAACGAAAGGAAGGTTTCGGCGTCCTCCGGACCCGACCCAGTTGGCTGATTGAGCCCAAAAGGGCCGAGGCCTCGGGCAGGATCCGGATCCCCCGTGGCCCGGGACAAGGTGTAGCGCGTCCTGCCATGGCCACTTGGACACGCGCTCGCCGGGCAAAACCCGTGCAGGAATGAGTCTGAGGCGCGCGCACCCCGTCTTCTCTCGGCTCGTTCCTTCCCGATCCCCCCGAAATCGCTCCCCACTCGGGCTGTTATTCGCCTCGCTCCGGGCAGGTTCTACTTAATACGCCAGCTCTATCCGCCGCTCCGCCCGCCGAGTCTAGACAGACAGCGACGGCGGGGCCGGGGTCCTTCTCCTGCGTCTTGCTCTGTCACCCGAGCAACAATTTATTGGTCTAAAGCCGTCTAATTCCGCCTGTTTGATGTCCTAGCTTTCTTATTTGCTTCGTCGTCCTTTAACTTTCTTAGTTTTTTATTTCCTGCCAAAAAGCGATGCTATTTGCAACATTTGGATTTTTCTTCCTGTCTTATCCCCTCCATTCCCCACCTAAGACACGTTATGATCCTAAGCCACCATAAAACAGCATCCCCGGATATTGCTCCCTCAGATTCCTGTAGCCCCAGGCAAGGCCCACGGAAGCCCACCTGCCCCAGCACCACCACCCCCCACACACAACCCCCACACCCCCGAGCGCTGCCCTATCCAAGCCCTGGCCGTCCACTCCGCAGGAGATGGGGTTCCCCTGAATCCTGGTCTGAACCCTCCCGTGGCCTTTTTTGCTCCCGGGACCCCCTGAGAGGGTGCGGTGAACCGGGGCCGCCAGGATCCTCTGAAAGTGATAGGAAGGGCTTTGTACACAAGGAACCAAACTCCATAATTTAGAGGAGAATTTCCGGGGCAATTCCACTGTGAGGTAGGGTTTATGGTGTGCAATCGAGCTGGGCAGTAAAAAAGCATCCTGAACCAGCAGCCCCACTCCAAGCAAGGCCTGGGCAGTTTATGAGGCGATCAGGGAAAGGACTCACCCTGCCACACTCCACCGAGGGGTGGGTGGCAGGGACTTTGGCCAACCCTGTGCAGGGGTAGGTGGGCTAAGAAAATAAGAGACTGAGTTGGGAACTTGGCTAGCAAGGAGGGAGGCTAGCAGGGAGGGAGACTATTGTGAACTTCCTCTCTTGTGAGCTGGCCCTTGGAAAGGTGAAATTTCAGACCTGGATGGCCATTGGCCATTAGGGAGAGGGCCATTCCTTTTTTTTTCTTTCTTTTTTGTTGGGGGGGGGGACATTCCCTAAAGAAATGGGGTTCATGGTGTGCTTGAGCCCTTGAGTATCAGGCCCTCTCCTCTTCGAAATGGCTCTAAAGAGTGCATTGCCCCTAGACACCCAGACCCAGCAGAGGTAGTGGATGCAGGACCCAGGGGTGCTTGGAGTGAAGGCTACCAGAAATTTCACAGTGCTTGGGGCTCCTAGAAAAGTTTGGGGTTTAGAGTTCCTTCAAGTTAGGGGAAAGGAGACCCGTTCCAGGGAAGCCAGAGCTTTCAAGAAGGACAAAGAAGTGTCCAGCAGTTTCTCAGGTTGCCAGAGGCCAGCCAGATGCCCAGAAGCAAACGCACAGAGTCTGCAAGGCAGCGATGTCCAGGAGGAGGGAGGGGGACCCCACATTAATAAATCTGTTGGCAAATGAGGTTCATTAACAGATAAATATTTCACTGCTTCCTTTAGGGCTGATAAACAGTGCGCCGCCGATTAGGAAAGGTGGCTGGAGAAGCTGACTTTTTTCCAACCACATGGTTCCAGTTTGCAGGGGCGTTCTCGCCCCAGCTGGAAACGACGCTGCGCCTGCCTCGTCCGGATCGGAGTCCAAGTCCGGCCTTTCCCCGCCGTACCTGAGTGGGGGTGGGGGTGGGGACGCGGGCAAAGAGCCTATTTGCCCAGAGCTGAGAACTGCCCGCAGAACAACCGTGGGGCAGGTGGGGACGCGGGGCGCCGAGAACCGCCCAGGGCTAGGTCAGTGAGCAAAAAAACGGGACAGGAGGAGTGACAGGGGCCGCCGGGGTTTGGTCCCTTCTCGGTCAGTGCGTGTAGCAGGATCTGCGCTGGGCCAGCCCAGACCGGTGTCCACAGGCCCTGGCGCCCGGATTGGCGCCCGGAGGGGCGCTCCCTGGGGGCCTGGGAGTCTGTTTCCCGCAGGGCGCCGCCAAGCCGGCCCGGCGCGGGCAGATTCGTTGGCTACATATTTGAGCCTCTTCCCCTTCCATTCTAGGCGGCCGCGGGCCCCGCGGAGCGAGACCACCTGTGAGGACTGCCGAGATTGGCGGAGGCCGTCATGTGGGCGGTCACGTGCTGCGGCGAGCTCCGTCCAAAAGAAAATGGGGTTTGGTGTAAATCTGGGGGTGTAATGTTATCATATATCACGCTACCTCGTAAAACCGACACTGAAAGCTGCCGGACAACAAATCACAGGTCAAAATTATGAGTTCTTCGTATTATGTGAACGCGCTTTTTAGCAAATATACGGCGGGGGCTTCTCTTTTCCAAAATGCCGAGCCGACTTCTTGCTCCTTTGCGCCCAACTCGCAGAGAAGCGGCTACGGGACGGGCGCCGGCGCCTTCGCCTCGTCCGTGCCAGGCTTGTACAATGTCAACAGCCCCCTCTATCAGAGTCCCTTCGCGTCCGGCTACGGCCTGGGCGCCGACGCCTACGGCAACCTGCCCTGCGCCTCCTACGACCAGAACATCCCCGGGCTCTGCAGTGACCTCGCCAAAGGCGCCTGCGACAAGGCGGACGAGGGCGCGCTGCATGGCCCGGCCGAGGCCAATTTCCGCATCTACCCGTGGATGCGGTCCTCAGGTAGGCGCAGCCGCTAGAGCGGCCGGGAGGGCGGGGAGCGGGGAGCGCGCCGGGCCGGGGAGCGCCGAGAGCGGAGCCAGGCGGCTGTGAGTCGGCGGCCCCGTGACTCCTGGCGGCGCTGCCTTTCTGGTTTTAATTAGAGCTGAGGCGCCATTGCGTGGAGAGCCCGTAGCATTGTATGTAAATGAAGCTCATAAAACTTTTTATGACCCAATTAATGGGTTCCATCCTCGTAAATTTATTTAACTTCATTTGCCTTGGAATTCTAATATTAAGTTTGTTCGCTCTTCTCTCGTTCTCCTCTCTCCCTCCCTCCTCTTTCTCTCTTTCAGCCTGGCTTTTCTTTCTCAAAAGCAGGGAGAGCAATGCCCTCCAAAGCCCTTCACAGGCCTGAGGGGCCATTTCAAGGCCGGGGACTGCAGGGAGCGGAGAACAGAGTCAGAGTGCCCTAGGAAGGTCCGGGGATGGGGGCGAGGGCTGCTGGGGAGGGAGGCGCCCGGGAAGTGCTGGCTGCCCGAAGGTCGCCCACTTGCCTAGCACGGCGGGGAGGCAGCCCGGCTTGCCTTAAAGGGCACCAGCGTAGCGTTTCCCACTTATCCTCACTCTATATTTACAGTTTCTCTTTGTCAGGGTGAAGCAGGACATTGTGGAAGCGTAGCCGGCTGGAAAGGGCGGTTGTAAAGTCGGGCTTCTAAAGCCTTGCCTCCTTACACAGTTGCCTGTGCGACTGGCACCACACTTGGTGTCTTGTGAAAACACTTTGGGAAGCACAGAGTGGAGGGGGACGGGCACCTCCGCCAGAGCTCGGAGGAAGGTGCAGGGTCTGGGACGGCAGCATAGCTAATTAACTCCCTATCCTGTTTGTGTCCCTGTCTGCGTGTCTGTCTGTGTGTCCGTCTGTCCTTCATAGGGCCGGACAGGAAACGGGGCCGCCAGACCTACACGCGCTACCAGACGCTGGAGCTGGAGAAGGAGTTCCACTTCAACCGCTACCTGACGCGGCGCCGCCGCATCGAGATCGCCCACGCGCTCTGCCTCACCGAGCGCCAGATCAAGATCTGGTTCCAGAACCGCCGCATGAAGTGGAAGAAAGAACATAAGGATGAGGGCCCGGCCACCGCCGCAGCCCCCGAGGGCGCAGTGCCCGCCACCACCACCGCGGCTGCTGCCGACAAGGCCGACGATGAGGAGGAAGAGGAGGAAGACGAGGACGAGGAGGAATGAGAGGCCTAGCATGACCCTGACTGCACGGGACAGTCGGGAAAGCCTCTTGAAGAGACTCACTGGTTTTATTTACAAAAATGAGAGGGGAAAAACAAACAAATAAAAAAAAACCCAGCCCTCAACCCATCTCCCACCCACCCCATCACCTACTCCGGCTCCCAAATCTTCTGGACTGGCAGCCGCTGAGACTGGGTCCCCTTGGAGAGACCCCCTGCCTCTGAGGACCCCCAGCAGACACCCCACCCCCAACCCCAGGCCGCCGGCCTGCGCTGGCGCGGCCAAAATACTACCTAGCACAGGCCTCGGAGTGAGGCACCCCCAAACTACCTATGGGCTTAGGCCCAGCGGGCCTCCTCTCCCAGGAAGCCCAGACCAGGTCCCAACACTGGCAGACACCTATCACCACCACCCCCATACCCTCAAGGACTTTTCTCAGTACTACCTAACTTGCCCCAAACTACCTATTTTGTGCTCCCTGGCTGCCTGCTACCTAGTGCCGGCCCTTTCCCAGCCAGCCCCCTGCTGCTTCTGGTGGGCAGCCTTTAGGGTTCTTGAGGCTGTGCAAAGAAGGAGCTGGGGTTCAGGGACTAGGGCATTGGCTTCTATTTAAATTAAAAAAATAATATATTTATTCCAAAGCATTCGAAGTGCTGCAATCTAGTATCCCTCCTTCTCCAGCCTGGGCACCCCAAGTTCAGGCCCATCACCCTGGAGGGGAGCATTCCTGTGCTGGCTGCAGACCTCCAGGTTAGCTTCTGCTTAATAGGACTGCGGAAACGTTCCCAGCCAAGTTGCCTCTCCTTTGGCCCCTGTGTCCTACTGTCCAGCCATGCCCAATATATATACCCTAACTTTTCCTACAATAGCAAATACTGTATATTTGAACAAGATTTTTTGTGTGTCATTTATATAGTCTTAGAGCTCATTTGTAAGGCAATATCTTGACTTGGGAAGGATGTGTTATGGGGTGACTTTGTAGCATGGTGTGTTATCTTGAGCTAATGCTGTAGTGGGGTGGGGAGGCCTGAAGACCTCCCCATATACCCTTCATCTCCTCTGTTGTCCTGTGTCCCCCTGGCTCCAGACTGGGGTTCAGGTAGGCACGCTTCCTGTCTTGCCCAGCTAATCGTGTTTTATGTAACAGAAAAATAAAGATGCTTGGTGACAAAGAAACATGAACTGCTTTATCCTGGGAGCCTAGGGAAGGGGGGGGTGCATGGCTGGAAGGCAAACCCTGGCTGTATCTGTGTGTCCAAAGGGGAGGTGGGCAGTAAAAGTGTCCTAGTACCCCAGTGTGAGTGTCCATGTATTGGTGTGTATGTATGTATGTATATTGTGTCCTTTCTCCCATATATTTTTGTGCTTTTAAAATGGATGTGTATACTTATTTTTGTATGTATGTATTTTGCATTGTATGTATTTTTACGAGTCCATAATTGTGTGTCCATTTCTCTGTGTATGGATGTTTGTCTGGTTTGTGTGTGCACAAACATCTTCCAGATCCCTTGAAAATAGAATTTTCAATGGGTACATCATATTCCATGCTTCTCCCTAAGAACCTCCATAAATTCCATGAGCTATCCCCAACCATCCTTTCTTCTAGAGCTGTGGGGTGGGAGCGGGAAGCAAAATCACCCTATAACTGATCCGAGATCCCTCAAAGCCTTGAACCTGGCCCCATATAGGAGATTGGATTTAGGGCGTCTGCCGCAGGCCCCCCACCCCGCATTCAGGCATGGTGAGAGTGCCCCAGGGTCTGGCAGTGCCGCAGAGGGGTGCAGGGAGGGGCAGGGGCCGCAGAACCTAGCTGCGCAGCCTGAGCGGGGGTGTTGGGGGTGCAGGGAAGGAAGAGGGGCTGGGGAAGGGTTGAGGGGAAGTGGGGAGAACGCAGAGCAGCCTGAGCTCTGCTGCTGAAGACCTCTGCTCCAGTCTTCAGTCTTCTGCCTGGGCTGGGTCCCCTTCTTACTGCCCTTTTAATAAAACCCGATCCAGTCAAGTCTACAAAATCCGCGGCCCCAAATCAGGGCAGCCTCGGTGGTAAGATGGCGCCGGTGTAAGAGCTGCCTCCTCTTAGTGATGGGGAAAGGGTCATAAATCCGTTGTTGTTTATGAAAATTTACAACTTTGCAATACAACTTTATGAGTTGTTCGGCCCTTCCATTGGCCGCTGTCGGTCATGTGGATGGGAACCGTGAACATGAACTTTTTTATAATTTCCCTTGCGAGAATAGAGCCGCATTCTTTTGCTCCGCTTCGTCCTGCCTGCTTCGGAGCTCTGCCTTCCAGCCCAGCTCGGCTGTGCTTTGTCCAGCGATGGCGAGCGAGGGGAGGCTCCGGTCCGACCCGGCCCGGCCGCTTGCGCCCAAAGTGGGGCGTGCCCAGTTCCCGGCGCCACGGGCGGCCGCTTTGCAACTCGCAACCTGGCTAATTTCCTGCGTCCTCTGGCACCAGGAAGGAGGACGATTCGTCTCCCGGCCGCCCAAGAGACAGCTGTCAGAGGGGCAGGAGCTTCTGGGACCCTCCATCTGAAGGTGAGACATGTAGGGAGAGGAGACAGGAGCAAAGGTGGTGAGATGGCAGCCGGCGGCGGCAGTGGGAGAGGGTATCCGGGGTGGCTTTGGAGAGGGGCACGCTCACCCTTCACCCACATCCAGCCTCTCACATTCGCCTTGCCCCATCATCACACAACGCATACATACACACACACACACACACACACACACACACACACACACACTCCCCCACTCTCCCCCCCCACCACACTTCCTGGCTCACCAGGCCAGTGAATGCCCGCCTTCCCTGCGTTGGCATAGCGCCCTAGCAAGGGGCAAAAGCAATGGGATCTTCTCCCTTTCCCCGTAGTGGCTCCACAAAGTCCAAAGGGACGTGTTCTCTGCACCCGTCGGTCCCTCTAGTTGCTCGGATTTGGATTTTAATTTTCTCATTCATAACCCAAATGGTTAGAATGAATTCCACAACAGCAGGAGACAGTTCCCGACCTGGAAAGGTGACAAGAGGTGGAGGGAAAGTAAATTTGTCAGGCATTTTTAATAGCACGAACACAGCTCCTTCTATTCCGTGTGAATTGGTTTCTGGGGAGAAAGAACGGGGTGAGGGTATCCGGACTTACTAATTCAGCTAGAGTCCTCCGCTGATTGCTTGCTTCTCTTCGGTGGTTTTCCGATGAAAGAGCTGTCTTTAGCGGGAGCAGAGGGATTAGGTGCGCGGGTGGAATTCTGTGTCGGAAGGGAAGATGGGGTTAATTGGCTGAGTGTTGCTTGGCGGGAAGTTTCCGTACAGAGAACGTTGCGGGATTAGTGCGAGCTAAGGTTGATGGAAGAACACAAACCGGGTCTGGCGATAGGGAGAACCCCCCCATCCCACCCGACGCTGAGGGCACCAGACCGCACATCCCACCCTCTGTGAGCTGAAAGAGGACTGTGGGGCGGCCTGGAAGCAGGCCTCAAGGGCGTCGCGGGCGTGCGCTTTGCGTGGCGCGGTGGCACCCACCCTGGCTCGCCTTGGGCACTCATGGGTCCAGATTTGCCTCGGGAGCTCCCTAGATAGCGAAAAGAAACGAGCCCGAGTATCTGGACTTGAGTTTTTGTTTTTGTTTTTGTTTTAGGTTATTGTTCTCCAATCTTAGGGTAATTTCTTGGTATTCATTAGATAATTAAGAAGGGGTTGTGGATGTCTGGGACCTTCACTTGCGCTAAAGGTGCGCTCCGGCAGGATAAAGCGCCGCATTTGCATGGCAGGGCCGCGAGCCGCCAGACTGCAGGCTGCAGCCAGCGCATTATTTATTGCGACCGCGCCGGGCGCTCGCTGCTGCCACGCTGTGGCCGTCGCCGGGACCGACGCCAGATGCAGCCCCGCGTTGTGCAGCCTGGCGCGACCGCTGAGCTGGCCCCTCAGAAATTTCCCCATCAGGCCGGGGAGAGGGGGGCGAAGTGGAGACCTGGAGGGTCTCTCGGGGCCTGACTAGCAGGGAAACCTCCCCCGCCTTGGCCACTCCTGACAGGGGCAGGACGCCGGACTAGACTCGGGTGCCCCCTCCCCCATGGAGACTGGTTGCACAGGCCGCCTGGCACATCATGGCTGCTTCTGTCCAAACTGCGCGTCCCAAGGCGCCTCGGGGGCGCATGCTGGTTAGGAGAACGCTTGGCTTTGAGATTCTGAAATCGGAGAGACATGTAGTTCTGAGGCCTGCAGGCTTGGCTGGCCCTGAGGAGGATTGGCTATGGTAAAGAAAGCGATCCGTGGCTCCAGCAAGGGCCTGTGCTGGGCAGTGGCCGCACCTGTGTGCTCTGGGTGCTGGGCTGGGCTAGCGATCCGGGCCGGACTAAGGTGGCCTTCGAGGCCCCACCCAGCCACCCACCAGGGCATCCTTCTTGTCGCTGGAGGTCTAGGAGCTCAGTGGGCAGCCCTGGGCAAAGATGGACTGTGGGGCCCTGCTCACATCCCACCCCCCTTGAAGAGCAGCTGAAAGGTAAGTGGACTTTCTGCTTGGCTTTGACTAAGAATAGAGAGCGCTGAGTGGTGACCATTCTCACCATCCCAGGAGAGGCTCCTGTGTCTAAGGCTCCTGTTCTTGCCAAAGTGGGTTTTGGCTCTTCGAGTGTGTGTGTGTATGTATATGTGTGTATATACATTTGTATGTACACAGCACATGGAGACACACACACATATATATACTTCACATGAAATAGCACTTAAAGCTGGTTGGGGAAATAAATTGGTCAGCTGCCGATGTGGTATGGCCCAGCCTTGGCAAACACATAGAGATTTCAATTTAATATAGATATTTTTCCCATCTTAGTGCCTACAAAGGCTAGAAATACAATATTTTTGGCTCTTAGCTGAGAAAATCAAATTCTCTCGTTTGTTGGGACAATTATTAGATCTAGAATCCAGGTTAAAGCATAACAAATAATAATAACAGTAATAAACTGTCACCAGCCTCAATGCTGTGTGATACATGGAGGAATGAAAGAGAAATTATAGATGTAAACATTTATCAACATCTTCAGACGGTTGTTATTTTCACTTTAAAGAATAACTTGCTTGAAATCGCTGTCATCTGATGTCTTATTTAAGAAACAATAATTCGAATATAATTTTCTTGTAACATAGCTTAAAGAAATAATTCCCTTTTTAATATTTTGAATCCATTTTCATCTATTGGTCCTTTCCCTAAAGAAATGAGGGAAATGTCAAATTCTATCCTCTCCTGTGAGGTCGGTCTTTATATACTCAAAAGAGAACTTCCCTGGGCTGGATCGACTGGCGCAAAGGCACTGGTTTCTGGGTGCGTCTTCCATCACCGGCAGCAGCCGCTTATAGGGGGTCGCCGCGTGGGCTCTGTGCAGGCAGACCTTAGGCCAGCCCCTTCCCAGTTTTTCCCTTTGGGAGTAAGGCAGTGGAGGAAATAAATCGAAAAGCAAGGAAGTGATTAAAGAAGTCGTTCTCAGATTCCTGGTGGGGTGGGAGGCATTGCCAGCCCCCCCAAATCCTGAACCCCATCAGCCTGCATTCACCCGGCTTTTACAGATCTTACAAGCACCTTTGGAAATTCAGTCAAATCATATCAATAGTCTTTCTTCAGCCACCACAGAACTGAGGATTTTAAGGCTAATTCAAGGGGTTTTACAAGCCCAACAAAACAGTGTCGTAAAAATGCCACTGGAAGGATATCACATTTTACAAAATGAGATTGATCCGTGTGCTGTAAAAGTCAACTCTCTGGAAGGCACACCTCTCAAAGCGAGAGCAAGCAGCGCACGACAGGTTTTTCATGTGCTGTCTGGGGATAGCCGGGCCTGGGGCAGTGGTAAAAGCAATTCAGAGGATTTCTGGAGCCAGTGAGACCACTGTTCTGCTCCTGAACGACTGCGGGCAGCAGACCCCAGAGCCGTCCCAGGAAGGACAAGAGGGACGGCACTCCCAGGATAGTGTGGGCCATCGGGCGCCCCGGAAACCAAGCCCATCAATTATCCTGCAGTCTTGGGCTGCGCAGCTATCCTGTGTACACTGGTTTCAGCCAGGGGCTCTGTGTTTTCTGCACCTCTGGAAGGAGGACAGATTCCACATCTGGATTCTGATCTCAGTTCTGAGCAGCCCGGGCCGCAGAAGGCGAGACTCAGAATGCTGGGCAAGGGGAACAGGGACCATGGCTGACTTTGGAGCTCCGTCTCACTGCTGCTCTTTTCTAGACCCCCTTCTTGTTAAAACCATTGATTTCTATCCTCCCAATTTCCGATTCAAAGGCAGGACAGGGGAGGGCGCACAGTTGGCCGAGGTGCTTTGAAGCCAGACAGGCGCAGGCTTTGAAGGTGAGCCTGATGGGGCCCAAACGAGAGGTGTTGTATGTGGGAGAAGGGAGCTAGGCCGCCCCTGTAGTCACATCCTGGCCAGTGCAGGTGGGCTTTTCCTTCTCTCCCGCCAGGCCCAGGCTCCTGGTGGGGTGGAGAGAGGGAGAAGGAGAGGACACACAGATTCCTAAGGCGTAGGAGTGAGAAGCAGGGAGTGAAGGCCTGGTTTCTCAGAGCCCCCTTCCCAGCTCAGGGAACCAGGGTAGGGGCACACAGGAGTGGGCAATTTAGGGCCATGCTGGAAGGGCAGGCCGGTGGGGTGCAAGGCCAACCTTGTCACTGCTCCTCCCTGCACGGTGCTGTCAGGTTTCTTGTTTGGAAGAAAATAACAGGAAAATCCAGCAAAGCAAAAAAGGGAGGAGGAAAGGGCGGGCCTGGCGAGGCCTCTACAGCGGCCCCGGCTCTGGTATCCCTACTCGGACCTGATCTGCGCGCCCCTGCCCGGGCGGTGCCCGCCTCTGGCGTTCGGGGAGAGAGCCGGCCGGCTGGCGGTGCGCGCCCATTAATCTGCCCGGCGGACGGCGGGCGGGCGGGCGGGCTGGGGGCTGTTTGTAACTTTGCTGCCTCGGTCGCCGCGGTCCCCGGGGAGCGGGCTCCGGCGCTCGCTCCCATTGGCCGCCGCCGCGTCAGCTGGTGCGATTTGCTGCTGTCGCTTTTGGCGTTCGGCCATCCAGAAACAAACCAGTTCGATGACTACTAATAGTTATAGCCAGATGTACTAATACACAACAAATCACAGTCCTGCAGAGGGGCGCGCAAATGAGTTCCTATTTTGTGAATCCCACTTTCCCTGGGAGCCTGCCCAGCGGCCAGGACTCCTTCCTGGGCCAGCTGCCCCTCTACCCGGCCGGCTATGACACGCTGAGGCCCTTCCCGGCCTCGTACGGGGCGTCGAGCCTCCCGGACAAGACGTACACCTCACCTTGTTTCTACCAACAGTCCAACTCCGTTCTGGCCTGCAACCGGGCGTCCTACGAGTACGGGGCCTCGTGTTTCTATTCTGATAAGGACCTCAGTGGCGCCTCGCCTTCGGGCAGTGGCAAGCAGAGGGGCCCCGGGGACTACCTGCACTTTTCTCCCGAACAGCAGTTCAAACCCGACAGCAGCAGCGTGCAGGGCAAAGCCCTCCATGAGGAAGGCGCCGACCGGAAGTACACGAGCCCTGTTTACCCGTGGATGCAGCGGATGAACTCCTGCGCGGGTAAGACATTTCCCTGCAGTACCCCGCCCCCATTCCCTGGCCCCCAGAGAGTGGAGGGAGAGAGGGAAAGGGACAGGTAAAGAAGGAAGGAAGGAGAAGAAAACGGAAAAAGTGAGAGAAAGTGGAACGAGAAATAGAGAGCAAGAAAGGAGGAAAGAATGAGCAAAGTTTCTTTGGCTCTTTTCAGAGATTAAAAAAAAAAAATTCCCAATGGGCAACCAACCAGACTGACAGAGAGAAGGCAGGGCACTAGTGTCCATATAATGTGGCATGTTAGGAGAAGGGGTGAGTGGGGACTCATTGCCAGGCTGTGTGAGACCCGTGTCAGGAGCAACCTGAAGAGAGAGGTTGCTCTCTTCAGGAGGGGAGAAGAGAGAGGGGAGAAGAGAGAGGGAACCAGATGGGAGGGAGTGCCTGCCCACGCCACATCCTGGTAACTCCCTGCTCAGATTCCCAAGTCAAGAGACTCTTCTACACGGCCTCAGTTATAACTCCCCGTCAACCCCAACCCTCTCTCCTTTCTGCCTTTCAGAAACCCAAATAGAGTCCTCTTCCAGTATTTCACCAAAGCCACATACCCAACCTGAGATCTCTTTCTCATTCTTTCTCTCCCCACCCTCCCCTCCTCCCACTTCCACTCAATTGCTCACTCAGAGCTAAGTTCTGCTTCCTTCTGCACCTCTGCTTGAGCCTCACACACCCGGCTGGGAGGGACCCTCCCCACCCATGGGTCTTTTTGGCACAGAACACATAGTACAATGCAGCCTACATTTCCAGATACCCCAGACTGCCCCAGCTGCACGTTTTTGCCCCTGGTTTCAAAAACTCCACAGGAAATCCTCTTGCCCTTAGAGCAGGAAAAAGCCTAATGTGGATTTTTAAATTTAGTTGTGGTGTTTTGTTGAAAAAAATCCACTTGTTTTCCAAAGGAGCTCAGCATTTCTCAGAGGGGCCATATAATTTGGGGGGGTGGGGGTGGAATTCGTAAGGATTTGATAGACTGACCATTTGTAACTTTCCAAGGAAAGTGTTGAGTTTTGACATGCCTGGCCACAGTAACATCCTCAAAGACAACCATGTGTGAAGTCGTAGTATCCACAGTGCTTACAGAATTGCACACCCATCTATCCCCAGAAACACACACATACACACACTACAGCCAGCTTCCGAAAAAAATAGGACCTCGGTGCCCCAAATTAAGAGTGCTCAGTCTATGCTTTCCCTTGTAATGGCTTTCATGAGGAAGATTTTTGAAAAACAACAACTTCCCATGGCAAGTCGTTTTAGGTGGAAAACATCTCACTTGGTATGAAATAAGCTTCTCCCACCCAGCGCGCGTTCAGCCCCAGATATAGTGGGAGAGACTGGAGTGGAGGGACGCCGGTTTTCAGCCCAGAGCCTCGGGGAACCGGGAGCGGGGCCAGCGGGTTCGGCCGCCCAGACCCTCGCTTACCAGCGCGGGGTCATTTCTGCTCGCAGGTGCAGTGTACGGGAGCCACGGGCGCCGAGGCCGCCAGACCTACACGCGCTACCAGACGCTGGAGCTGGAGAAGGAGTTCCACTTCAACCGCTACCTGACGCGGCGCCGCCGCATCGAGATCGCCAATGCGCTCTGCCTCACCGAGCGCCAGATCAAGATCTGGTTCCAGAACCGCCGCATGAAGTGGAAAAAGGAGAATAAACTCATCAATTCCACGCAGCCCAGTGGGGAGGACACAGATGCGAAGGCGGGCGAGTAGAAGTCTGGGCAAGGACCAGGCCAGCGCCGCAATCTCCCTCGGCTTTGCCCCCTTGACCTCCTCTGCTCCCTAACTTTTCTCCACCCGGAGGTTTCCGCAGCTTCTGGGGAGCCCGGAGCTTTGCAAGCGCCTATTTCTTACAATCCCCACCCTCCCCCTGCACACACATTCTGAGCGGGGAGCGGGGCGCACTGCATACACACAGTCCCGTTCCCCAAGGCTGCCCAAGTCGGCTCAGGGCCCCAGGGCGCACCCCGAATTCGGCTCCAGCTCTTGCGCCAGCGTCTCTGCGCGCTCTGAGCTCCGGGCGCCGGGTCGTTGTCAGTCTCAGGGTTGCTGGGGAGGAAAAATCCCCGGGCCAAGACCCGTTTGGGATTTGGGCGTCTCTGCCTCAGCCCCTCGCTACCAAGTACTGGATGGCACCGCCAAATCGACTTCAGCCACTGGAAAAAGGGAGGCCAATGGCTACGGGCCTCCCAGGTCGCCCCTAAGACAGAAAGGAGCGCGAGGAACAAAGGGGGCCCCAGAGTCAAGGCTCTCTGGCCCGCGCGCAACCGCCAGTGGAAAAGAAATCGCTTCAGCCGAGGCAAGCCAACGTGGGCGCTGGTGGAACTTTACAGTCCCGAGAGCGACCCGGCTCTCGCCGGCTCCCGGCTCCAGATTTCCAGCTCTCTGCCTCCGACAGCGCCGCCACCGCAGCAGCTTTCAAGACCTAGTGAGGGGACCCAGGGACATGGGAGCGGCAAAATTCTCGGCTTCCAAATGTGCCAGGGGCGCCTGCGAAGCCCGGCCTCCAGTAGGGAGGCCCCCCTCGCCTCTCAGCTCTATTTGTGATTTACTTTCTTCTTCCGAAGCCCAGGAAAATAACGACAGAGCTACTAGGCACTGTCTCGAAATGCTTCCATTAGCGCCTTCATTTTACAACTGGAGGTCTAAGCAAGACCCCAATAACTTGGCCCACGGATCCCCAGCTCCTAGGCAGCTTCTGTGGCGTCAGGAAACCTGGGACCACTTGCTGGGTTCACGGAGAACACTCCGACTTGGGGCCCGGCAGCCTCGAAGAACCCGACGCAGTGGGGAAGATTCTCCCAGGCTGGATACTTAAGCAAATCAAATAGCAAGCTAATGACACGAAAACCATATTTACACGAAAGAAAAATAGACTCCAGTCATAAAAGAGTATGGAATTTGACCTCGCTTCGGAAAAACACTACAGAAAGCTATCTTTAATAGACGCCTGTCATTTAAGAGCGGCAGGGACACTGTCCCTCATGCACTAGCAAAAACAGAGCCATAATTGTAGCTGCTGCTGCGGGGCAGGATTTATTTCTCCAATTGGCTAAATGGCTTCGCCCCTTCCCCGAAGGTGATAGCTGTATTTTCAAAATTCAGAGCTGCCTGAGGATGCGCAGAACCGAACCCAACCACGACACAAAATAAGAGGGGCTGAAAATTGGGGGAAATAAAGTTCTTGAAAACAACAAAATCTAAGTCACCATTCCCCCCCCAGTCTTCTGTATCCTCGCCGGGCGCGCGATCGGCAGCTGATGGCCTCACAATTGGTACATCCTAATGGAACTGCGAGGGAAATGCAATAATTTTGCCATAATGGGCTGTAACCTCGATTCGACCCCGGCCCTTGCAACCCAGGGTCGGAAGCTGGGCAATGCGTCCTGCCTCCAGCGGGTGGCGCTCGAGTCCGACTGAATGGCGGCAGCGGGCGTCGGGCACGCGCCCGGGGTACGCGCGCCACCCCTCTCGCCTCCACCCAACTCCCCCATTAGTGCACGAGTTTACCTCTAGAGGTCATCAGGCAGGATTTACGACTGGACAACAAAAGCACGTGATTCGAAGTCGTACCCCATATTTGGGTGCCTACGTAGGAGGGAACCAAGTACATGTCCCAGTCATTTCCATAATTCATCATAAATTGTGCAAGGGTGCTATAGACGCACAAACGACCGCGAGCCACAAATCAAGCACACATATCAAAAAACAAATGAGCTCTTATTTTGTAAACTCATTTTGCGGTCGCTATCCAAATGGCCCGGACTACCAGTTGCATAATTATGGAGATCATAGTTCCGTGAGCGAGCAATTCAGGGACTCGGCGAGCATGCACTCCGGCAGGTACGGCTACGGCTACAATGGCATGGATCTCAGCGTCGGCCGTTCGGGCTCGGGCCACTTTGGCTCCGGGGAGCGCGCCCGCAGCTACGCGGCCGGCGCCAGCGCGGCGCCCGCCGAGCCCAGGTACAGCCAGCCGGCCACGTCCACGCACTCGCCTCCGCCCGACCCGCTGCCCTGCTCCGCTGTGGCCCCATCGCCCGGCAGCGACAGCCACCATGGCGGGAAAAACTCCCTGGGCAACTCCAGCGGCGCTTCGGCCAACGCCGGCAGCACCCACATCAGCAGCAGAGAGGGGGTTGGCACGGCGTCCGGAGCCGAGGAGGACGCCCCCGCCAGCAGCGAGCAGGCAAGCGCGCAGAGTGAGCCCAGCCCGGCGACGCCCGCCCAGCCCCAGATCTACCCCTGGATGCGCAAGCTGCACATAAGTCATGGTAAAGCCAGCCTTTTTTTTAAATCCACACGGCCTCCGAGGCGCGGCTCTTGGTCCCCGGTCTCCTCCGTTCCCTTCTCTCCCAGTCTCTCTTCCTGGTCTCGCCTTTCCCAGCCCCGCGGAGCCTCTCCTTGCGTCCTCCCTCCCCTTCTTCTTCCTTCTCTCTTTCTGCAGCGCCCTGCGCTCGCAAATGGGGGGATAAACCGCCACTGGCTGGGCAAGTTTAAACGTTAAAAGGGGGGGAAAGGAAAAAAACCATCTGGAACTCCAGAGCCTCAGAATGCGCTCCGAGGTCAGACCAGCCGAGCAGGGCGCAGAGGTAGAGAGGATGGCAGTAAGGGCCGTGAATCGGGCTTGTCAGGGCAGATAATTTATGAGAAGAGCTACGCTGGGGAAACAGCGTTACTAATTAGAGCCCCCGAAAAGGGGCTTGCGGGGGAAATAATCAAGGCTAGAGCTGGAGGGCTTCTGAAGTTTGGGGGCAGAAGGGAGAGAGGAGGAAAAGGAAGAAAAAAGAAAACAGGCGCCCCAAGCGTGCAGGCTGGAGCAGGAGGCGGCTCTCAGGGCTGGAACTTTAAGAGAGTGACCTGGAGGCCACTTGGGCGCTCAGGAAAGGGCTGTGTTTTGGTGGGTTTCTGAGCGGTGGGCGCCCAGGCAGGGCTGTGCCCCAGCTCCGGGCGCTCGGGGCAGGACTAGAGGACAGAAGAGCGACGAGGGAAAGCCGGGCTTCCCTCTCAGGACGTGGCTCCAGCCTCAGATGGGCCGATTGTTCCCAGAGTCCAAATCGTATTGTTTTCTTTCTAGAAAGGAAGAGGGAAGGAAATTCGGGAGGGATGGGCTGGCGAGGTAGGACTTGTTGAGCTTTTCACCCCTGTTCCCTATTCAGGACCCTGGCTCATCCAGCTGGCGGACATTGGAAGCCAGGGGCTGAGGAGTTGGTGGCTAAAGCGCTGACTTTTCTGTTGCAGACAACATAGGCGGCCCGGAAGGCAAACGGGCCCGGACGGCCTACACCCGCTACCAGACCCTGGAGCTGGAGAAGGAGTTCCACTTCAACCGCTACCTGACCCGCCGAAGAAGGATTGAAATAGCACATGCTCTTTGCCTCTCCGAGAGACAAATTAAAATCTGGTTCCAAAACCGGAGAATGAAGTGGAAAAAAGATAATAAGCTGAAAAGCATGAGCATGGCGGCGGCGGGAGGGGCCTTCCGCCCTTGAATATTTGAGCATTCAAAGTACTGAGCAGTATTAGCGGATCCCGCGTAGTGTCAGTACTAAGGTGACTTTCTGAAACTCCCTTGTGTTCCTTCTGTGAAGAAGCCCTGTTCTTGTTGCCCTAATTCATCTTTTAATCATGAGCCTGTTTATTGCCATTATAGCGCCTGTATAAGTAGATCTGCTTTCTGTTCATCTCTTTGTCCTGAATGGCTTTGTCTTGGGAAAAAAAATAGATGTTTTAACTTATTTATATGAAGCAAGCTCTGTTACTTGAAGTAACTATAACAAAAAAAAGAAAAGAGAAAAAACACATAAAAAAGTCCCCCTTCGACCTTGTTTAGTGCCAATGTTGTGTGTTGCACTCGAGTTGTTTAACTGTGCATGTGCGTGGAAGTGTTCCTGTCTCAATAGCTCCAAGCTGTTAAAGATATTTTTATTCAAACTACCTATATTCCCTGTGTAATTAATGCTGTTGTAGAGGTGACTTGATGAGACACAACTTAACTTGTTCGACGTGTAGTGACTAGTGACTGTGACAAAAACTGTGACTCTGAGCGGTGTGTCCCTGGTGCCTTTGTAGGACCCTTTGCACGAACTCTGGAAGTGGCTCTTATAAGCGCAGCTTCAGTGATGTATGTTTTTGTGAACAAAGTTACAAATATTGTCCAAGTCTGGCTGTTTAAAGCAAACTGTGATCCAGCTTTTTTTTTTTTTTTTTTTGTATTTGTTTTTAAGGAAAAAAATACTGACTGGAAACAAAAAAAATAAACTTTCTATTGTAAGTTCTCCTGGTCTGGTTTGTGCCAAAAAGCAAGCCATCAGTGAGTGGCTCTTTCTGCTTCTCTGCCTCCCTGTCCAGTCCTGGAAGCGAGTGAGTCTGTGGCTACCTGAGCAGCTCACTTATGCAAGGAGGCCTCAGACCAACACCCTGACCCCAGCCTCTCTATCAGAAAGTTCAGGGCAAAAGGTGGGAAAAAGCTGCAGGCGGTTCCAAAGCCTGAGTTCACCCTGCCCATCTCTGAGCAAAGCAGGTTAATTTGTCCGTATAAAAGAAAAGAGAAAAGAGAGAAAGAAGGAGAAAAAGCCCAGGGCTTTGTTAGTGGCCCTCCAGGCCCATACAGGTCCTGCCTCTCTCCTAAGGGGGTTCTGGGCCTCCACCTACTGGAGAAGCTGCTATGCCAGGTTGTGACCCCAAACCTTCTGCCCTTAACCCACCCCAGCACCCCTTCCCCATGCCTTGCTCTGAACCCAGTTGGCTTCTTTTGCTACAATTAATTTGCTACAAATGGAAGGTTACTTACCCCATCCTAGCTCGATTGGAAAACTCCTCAGAGCAGCTAAAGTGCAACTAGAGATTTGCACATTTACCGACTGCTTACACTGATGCCGTCTTTCCTTTTAAAAGTTATAAAACAGTAAACTTTATAAGCCCCAGTTCCGGCTATATGACATTTGGGTGCCAAATGAATAGGGTTTTGTCTATGAATTAGATCGTAAAATCATCCATAGCACAGACAGATCGGCTCACTGGCTATAAAACGTCACGTGGGGCCATTAAAGTAAGTTTTATGGTTTTGGGGAGTTGACATCCAACATTATATACCACATAACATATAATCTCACTGACGCTGGACTCCATTTGACTCTTTTGCAGGCTACGTGTGCCGCCTGGTCATTCAAATTGTCAGTTTTAGGTCCAGAAGTGTCCAAACCACAAGTTCTCAAAACTCTGAAAAATGGCTCCCTCCGAGTTAAGGTAAGCTAGCCTCCTGAGCGCTTTCAAGTTTATTTGTACTCTGAAAACTTTTTTCCTCACTTTCTCTCTTTTTCTCTCTCGTTCAATAACTCTGAAGCTGCCTCTTAATTCAAAGGGGGCAGGGCAAACTTTTCCTCTGCCCAAATTGGCAGCGCCAAGAGCAGCTTTGCGGAGACACCACGGTGAAAAGCGCCTGTGGCCGTGCCCCAGGCCTAACTTTAATTGCTGCACAACCGCGGACCATAATGACTTCCGCTGCTCTCGCCTGCGTGCAAAAAGATGATTTTGTGTGTGTGCGCGCGCGCGTGCGCGCGCGAATGGGCCTGTGTGTGAGATTTGGCAGGACCATTCCCCACCCACACCCCACACCCGGGGATCTGGCCAGGGCCTGGCTTTTTTGGAGTCGCGGAGCCCTGGGGTAGGGCTGGAAGACAGTGGGGCGCCGGCTGCGGGAGCGCGCGGAGGCTGCGGGCGCCGAGGGCCGCGCTGCGCTGGGGAGTTTGAATGAAAGGCCCGAGAGCAGGGCCGAGGCGGGCTCTGGCAGGATTCCTTACGGTACTGTGGCAGTATTTCTTCGCGGGCCTAGGTCATTTGGCAGGGCTCAATTGAGGCAGCTGCCTTCGGGGCCGACTTTCAGGCTGGCTGGAAAGAGCCATAGGGTGGCAGTGGCCGGCGAGGCGCGGACTGCGCCTCCAGGCTGGGTCCCTGGGTTGCCAGCCCCAACTCAGGCTGCGAACCGAGTTCGGCAGGACGCGGGGGACCGCGGGTCCCCAGCTAGGCGGGACCTCTCCTTAGCACCCTCTCCCCCCCGCACCCTGGACCAGGCCTGAACCTTGTTTGCCTGCACCTTCTTTTTATTTAGCTGGGACTGTTCTCACCCGCCTGTGAGTCTGAAGCAATAAACTTTATGGCCGGATTTAACTTTAGTCTTTGAATCCCAGGTTAAATGAAAGAGGTTAAAGTGCTTTCTTTTTTTTCCGCCAAGCCTTTCTTCTCCCTCTCTTCTTTCCTTTTTCCTCTCCTCTTTTGTAGAAATAAAACGTCTATGCCTAAGACCCTCAAAGACAACTTTAGAGTCCCGCCAGATAACATTAAATATTAGCGAAATTTACTCCCTTTCAAAATACAGGCAAATTTTCTCTCTTCCAAACTGCGCCCTAATGTTTGGAGGGAAATTGAGGTGTCTTCAATGCCCAGCTTGAAAGTCCCCAGAACCATTAGGTTGTTTTTTCTGACACGTCATAAAGCATAGTTTAGGAAAGAAATGGGTCGTTTGGCAGTAGATTTCCGCCTTTCTTTTGTTTTGCTCTTTCTGTTTGATCCCAGGAAATTTACATAATCTATGATTTCCAAAACAGTCCCCAAAATGGTACCAACTGGTGAAGCAAGGTGAAATAAAATTTTCCTGGGTATAGTTCCAACTTGTCCCCAGCCACCACCTCTGGCCCCAAGCTGGCAAAGCTAAGTGACTGTGAACCCTGTGGCCTGTCCTGGAGTTTTTCTCTGGGTGGGTACCCACCAAGGATTTAGCAGATTTCCCCCATCCCATATGAGGAATTAAGCCAAATTCTCCAACTGGACTCAGAAATGAAACAAAAACAGAACCCCTGTCTCCAAATGCTTTTTGCCTCAGGAGCTGGGTAGTTTTTTGTAAGTGCTAGATATTTACTAACTGCTTAAAATGAAAAATTTTAAAGCATAGATTTGAAATTTCAAAAAACTTTATTGTGCATAGGCCACCTACACTCAACATAAGTCCAACAGATGTCCCCAAAGAGAGAGGTCTGAAAAGCAAAACTGGGAAGTTGTGTGTGTTTTTTTTTTTTTTTTAAAGAATCAAAACCCTGCCAAAACTCCCACTGCTCATGAAGAGTGGCAAGGGGAATTTCCAACATCATTTTGTGTGACCTATTAAAATGGCCATTGAAATTCCAGAATTCAGGAATATGTACCAGTATCTTCCTAGGCACCAGAATAGAAACTCTATTTGAATGTGGTAGTCTTTTTTTATTTTGTGTGTCTGTGAGAATTCTGGATTCTTTGTTTCGCTGCTCTAAGTTTCAGGTTCTTTATTAGAAAATTTTGGCTCAAGATTGTATTGTAGTTACACATTTGGTGATCTTGCTTGAGTGATTTCTTGGTGACTAAAAATAGAAGAGAAAAGAGTGTTAGGGATGCTGGCAGGTTAGTGTGAGTAGCTTGTATAGAAGACATTTCTACTACACCTCCGTGGCCACAGTCCATCCTGGGGTTTAGGAATGGGCAGGAAGGTTGTTGGACTCATACCCAGTGTCACACGACGTAAAGAATCTTTCCCATGAATTGAAAAATTCCAGGTAACAAATATTGTCAGCTTGCTTATTTCTGCCTTAGGTAGAATTTAGGAGACCAGGCCAACCCATATGAAGCTAAAGAATTTTTAAAAAAATACAGTACCCAGTTAGACTCGTGTGAGTGTTATTAGAGGGTTTTTTGGTTTTGTTTTGTTTTTCTTCCTTCCTGTTTTCCTAGGAAACACAGGTAAGGAGAAGGGTTGGTTATCCACTGAGTTGGTAGATAAGTTATTTCTTCCTGTGCACGCTTTTGGATTGCTTTTGCAGAGAACTTAGGGGAAAAATCTCCGTCATTGAGGGCTTTATGAAGATATCCAGCCTCAGCTGATGGCAGACGTATGTGTGTGTGCACCGTGTCTTGTAAAAGGAGAAGGCATCCAAAATGTGCAGGCCCCTGTTTGTTTCCACAAGCTAAAGAGACAATATTTTCTGAACTATAAATATAATAGGAAGTTTCTGGTCACACTTACTTAGGGGTTTCTTAGGGTTTCCATGCGCTAATTTCACAACATTATGCCAAGATTCCTTTCCCCTTCTTCTTTGTTGACGGCACTGGGAGAGCAAGGCAGAATTTCCTACCAGAAACGGAGTCCTGTTCATTTGTTGAGAGGCAAAGAGGACTATATCCAAACAATTAGTGAGGGAAGAGCAAATCGCATCCTGAAAGATGGGCTATTAAAGAGGAAAATAATCCCTTCAGTTTAAAAGATGCCCTTCTCAGCCTCTCCTCCTGCCTTGGCTCTGAGGTTGCTCTGTGGCTTGCCCACCATGGAGAGTGCAGAGTACCGTGGCCCCCTTCCTTTGGCTTCTAAGGGGGTTTCCTTCTGTTCGGTGGCAAAACTGGAAACAGGAGCCCCACAGGGCTGAGGGGTTCAGTCCAGGCTTCCACCCACATGGGAGAGGGGGTCCACATCCTCGCCATTCTTAAGCCTCAGAATGGGAGGATCTTTGTTTGGTATTTTTCACAAAGAAATCTGTCCTTCTCCTGCTAGGTCCCTTCCCCACAAAGTGGTCTTTTCAATAATAATATTTGTTATGAAGGTTATTGGGTAATTATTGCGATTTTGTGAAGCAGCCCTTGCTTGAGGTGACGTCTGTCATCGCCTAACAAATGACGCCCGCGCAGTTCACTGCCGGGTTAAGTAAATGCAGGAGAAGATAAATCTGCACACCCTAGGAATCGCCAGCAGAGCACGCTTTAGTACAAGTTCACAGTCAACTTGCCTGCCTGGGCCAGCTCTCCCAACAATTAGGGCTGCGTCTTTATTTTTAAATAAAGAAGAAAATGTCTCCAATTCCCATTGCCTGTTTTCTTCCCATTTTCTCACCCCTCTCACATTTGGGGTTTTTTCCCCCATCCTACTCCAAATTTTCCTTGTAAATGTAATCATGAGTGGTTTCAAGTTAATCTAGTTCCTATCTGAGCACTTTGACAAAAAAAGGTGGGAGGCTGATTTGACAGGACACACAGTTACAAACACACAAAAATATACATCTCACCCTCTATTCTAAAAGGCAGTGGGAGAAGCAGGGCACCCCTGAGATCCTAGGGGGCCCCTTCCCCCTGAGAGAAGAGGACAGCTTTGTGTATCTTTGTGGTTAGTGCGTTACAACTGCAGGTCAAAAAGTTGAGGGTCAAAAGTTTACATTGTGCAGCACTCTTAGTCATCTGCCCAGACAGAGTTTGATGTCAATGTTAGAGTTGCGATCTTGACTATCAGCACAAAAGATAAAATGGCTCGGAGTGATGCGTGCATCACGGTATGGACTCCAGGTGAACCCTAGTGGTTGAATGACCTCAATTATGGAGGAAAGGATAGAAAATTCCTCTTTTCAAGAGTAATACATGCTGTATTTCATCTTGAATTATCACCCCCATTCTGAGGAAATAGCAGCAGGTAAATAGCATAGATTACTAAAATACCAATACCTTAGATGCTGGAGAACCAGGGGTCCGCTTGTGGGATTGTCACAAAACAAAAATGCACAAAACTCAGCAGTGGGCATTTAAAAAATAATATAGCAAGCTTCCAATGTCCCATTTTAGATTCAAAGACAAGGGAAGGGAGCAGAAAATCTTTATTTGAAAAGGGTGATTTTGACTGGCCTGTTTTGTTTTGTTTTAGTACATATAACGATCCCTAAAGTGGGTGAGAACAGTGCAAACACAAGCACTTCTTTCAAAATGTACTCTTCACAGTTTCCAAACATAGGGACTGCTTTTTCTGAAACTGCAACCAACGAATGCGAAGCGTTCTCTGAGCTGGGAAGGGGAGGGAAGGAAGTGGAAAAGGACAGGATTCCCCGTACTCTCTACTGGTGAGAAAATGATTATTGGTGCCATGAAAACGTCCCGGTTCTTGTAAATTTTTCATTATCTTTATTGTTGAACCTCAACCAAATGTAAGAGAAATGCTGCAATCTATAAGCAAATAACAAACTATAGAGAAGCAGCCATTTGAGCAGGCAAGTGGAATCAACAAATGCCAGGCCACTTTGTAAAAGACTACTGTAACAGACTTCTATTCTCAAAAAATACTTAAAAAAATAAGTATTTTAATATTTAAAATTATTAAGTATATAAGGGTGGGAGAGTGGAAGAGAAACAGAATAGTGTATTAAGGAAGCAGACTGGAACCATGCCTCCTGTGTGAGTGGCGATTGGAGAACTAAACAATATTTTATTTTCCATGCATCTAGATTAGCTGTAAGTGTTGATGCCATTAGAATCCATTTTCTGGGGACATATTTTTCTTTTCTATGTGTTGACTTTCAAGTGATCGAGGAACGATGACATTTTTCTAGGTTTTTCTTTTTAACTTCGGAGATAATACAACTGTTCAGAATGTAGACTTTTGCAGGGACGTTTAAGATCATCTGAATATATTCTGGTCGATTGGATATAACGGTGCCAGGCATGTTCAGTGGTAAAGTGGTAAAGTAAATATTTCCCAAACACTGTCTTCATGGAAGTAAGCAGGTTGCTTCCACTGTGCAATGTGTAAAGTTTTTACTCTGGCCAAGAGCTTGATGCCAAATGGGGGTTTGCCAGATGAAAACAGAAGAAAGGAAACAACTGTGGTGATTGCAGCTACAGCAGTGAACACTTCACCACATCTGGGCTAGTGAAATGAAGGAAACCAAAACCCCTTTTATTACTTACCAAGACAATTATGTGTCTCTTCCAGAAAACCTTTTCATTATATTGTAGGTTAAAAACATGTGACACACACCTTGGAAACATGTCAGCTTCAATAATCAGAGACACCTTCTTAGCAAAGTCTTTAAAAGAAAAAGGAGCCTGCAGTACTTACTGCTTTTAAAGTGCTTACTTCTTTGTTCTGAGGATTCTGATCTTTAGGCCTCTCACATAATCCTGTATAAATCTAAAATGAATTCCAGTCCTTATTCCTGGCTTGTATTCGTTGTTTTAAATGACTACAAAGAAATTACTCTCATACAATTAGTTGGTCAAATGGCTGATAAAGTGTTGGCCCTCTAAAAATGCATGCCTAATAAAAGGTGATGGGGGCATGGGGGTGGGGGGAAGCCCTCAGATGCCATCATCAGGCATTTTGAAATTCAGTGCTCCAGAGAGAAAACAGGCTGGGGGACTCTTGCTCTAAAGAACAAAGGACAAATACAGTCAATACATTCCATAATGTTTACATTTCCTTTGGTTTTCCCTCTTGGTTTTCCTTGAGGAGTGACCTGGGCAAAGAACCCTGCTCTCTAAAAGACACTGTATAGACCTTTTAGAAGCGCAAAGTCCAAGGCCGAGGTGAACTTCAGGTCAGCGCGTCTAACAAATATGAAAATGTCGGCTGGTGAAGGGCGCGCCTTGTGATTTAACAAAGACTGTCAATGTGTAAGATTAATAAGAAACAAAATGCACACGGTGTCACTGTTCGGTCACTTTGAAACTTGGGACAGGGTTGCATTCAAGAAGGAAGGCTGTTTCAAATATATTCAAAATGATTCAAATCAGATTCAAACCAGGCTGCAAACACTGCCTCCCTCTCACCCTCCCTCTCCCTCAGACTCCCTTCCCTCTCCTTTTCCATCTGGGATGCAAGGACATGATGAAAAGTTATTTTACTTAATGGGATTTTAAGAAAGCTTTTGTTGGGAATACATGTTATTCCTGCACATGAAAATGAGCAAATGTGCTTACCAGCTTCCCAAGGAAAGGACAACGCTTTCACCCTGCTTGGGATGGAACCAGTTTGTGTGCGAAGATTAGCACACTCCCTCTTTGCTCGATTTTAAGACATCCCATCTTTTTTCGGGCGAGATGCCGCTGGTAAACTGCAGTTAGTTTATGAATTGAGTTAGCGTCTTTCTGGCTTTACTTTGGTGTTATGCTAAGGCAAGAGGTGTTTTAAAAATGTTTTTCAAAAGGTTATTTGATTCAGTGGAATGATGCTATGGCTTGCAAAGTGAGATTGTAGAAGGATCAGAAAAGGTACTGAGATTGTTTATTACAGCCATAAATCTTGCAGTAAAATGTCAAAATGTCGGTGTGTGAGATAACACTTGGTGGTCCTGGCTCCGTTTGTGTTTATGATACGAACCACAAAGACAAGTTACAGGCCTTGGGGGATTCTGTGTAAGCCCATCTTCCTAAAGTATTAGAACCGCATGAAACACAAGCGCAGTTAACTCGTTTAGGTTAACCATATACAAAACAGTGTTCTTGTCTCGTTAATACTTTAAAATAGAAACTCGGCAGAAGGTTTTGAGGTTAAACAACGTGAATTTTCTGTTTTAGTGTCTGTAAATAATATTAAACAGACATGATTAAAACCCTAGTACTCAAGGTTCATGACAGGAGGAGGAGGGGAAGATTTCATTTTTTTTCTTCCAGATTTGTAATATACACATATAACATATTGTATGTCATAAGTATATATTATTTACATTATGTTATATAATATATATAGTATTTTTTTCTTGTTGGAGAAAGATACTGGTTTAGGCAGCTGTATCACAGGATAGATTTTCCTCCTAGTCTAGAGAGGATGTCTAGAGATTATACTCAGCGCTAATTTCTGTCTGCAGCTCAGATTTCATTAAAAACAAAAAATGCTCAGAGTGCCTCTTGTCAATGGCCAGCACTCTTCACACACACACACACACACACACACACACACACACTCTTCCCCAATGTGAAAATTTTCTTTGTACCACTTCAGGCTGATTCCAGTTAGAAAGCTAACACAATCCCTTTTTTAACCGCTTTCCCTAAATTAGTTTAAAGATTAGTCCCATATAATGGGCTTTATGTGGCTAAGCATTAAATGACTATCCATCAAATGGATGTATTCCAGCATTTAGTAACTCATATGAGCAACTGATATAAATGAAGATAAAATTGACACTCCTTTTGAAGTGGCTCCAGGGTTAGGCTGGCACTTTCCTTGTCTGCGCTCCACACTCAGTTGTGAGAAGGCTGTTTATACTGCTTTTTGAAAAATCAACTAAGGTGCACCAGCTAAGAAATCCTTGCTTTGCATGCCAATATGAAAGTATTTTTAGAATGGTGACTATGCTGGCTTGCATTGCTTCAATCAAGGCTGAAACATAGAGGATCCAGGTGTGTCTGATTCAGGAAAGGAAAATACATACCACGAATAAGACATCAGTATTTACTCCAAAAATCAACATTAGGTGGAATTAAGTAATTTATTTGCTGATAATGGCGTATTTAGTTTACCCATCAAATTTCAATTACGGAATGGCAGGCAAAAGTCCCCTTTTCCCCACTTTCCGAAGCTACTGATATCGTTACTATGCTTATATCAGCAGTACAGAAATTATACATTGCATATATAATTCTAACCTGATATACAGCCTAAGAAAGCAGCATCCAAAAGAATAAACGTAAAATTCTTAGCTGGAAAAGAGCTGCCGGCGATCAGGCCGGGCACGTTGCCTTTCTATCCTTAGCTTGTTTTTAGTTTGAAAGATTGTTCTGAAATAGAAGTTGTTGGTTTCAAAGCTTGATGTTGTGGAGGCACTTTCTATCCTTAGCTTATTTTAGTTTGAAAGATTGTTCTGAAATAGAAGTTGTTGGTTTCAAAGCTTGATGTTGTGGAGGCACTGCTTCTATCCATTCCCGTTCTCGAGTCATCTTCTCTGTTACAATCGCACCTCGTAAACAGGGGCACGCTGAGCTTTCACATTGATACCTCCACCAAATAATAACTAGTAGTAAGGTTCCAAATTTTCTTGGGGGGAGGGCGTCTTTCTCTAAAGAAAGAAAAAGGAAAAGTGTTTGCCCACCCGGTCACATTGAAATGTCCTCACTTTACATTCTCAGACACATTTCTCTCAGGTGCCCACCCACTCACCCACCCTAGGGCTCCTGCCGGGCTTCTCATTGCTCGGGCTGTCCCGGTCTCCCGCGGACATAGCGACCAGAATGTGGGAAGGGGAACAGCGGTGAGAAAAAGGGTCTTTCCTCCTCATTCCTTTTATTCCGGACCCAGCAAAACAACAACAACCAAAAAAACCTCAAAAAACAAAAACAACCCCCTTCGTTCCGGCGCCCTTCCCTCCCCCATGGGGAACTTCAGGCCAAGCTGGTTTCGAGGTCAGCGTTGGGCCGTGACCACTGGGCCATCCCGAAGCTCAAGCTAGGGTAAGGGCATGCACAGGGCCCAACCTTCGCGTCCAAGAGGACCAGCAGCGGGGCAGACCCCGAATTCCGAGCTGGACTCAAATTTGGGGGTGACAGGGTTCCAAAACACCTCCTCCCTCCTCTCGCCCGGGACCCGACAGCAGCATCCATCACCCACCCGCGAGCTTCCTGATCCGGGTCCGCGCGCGCCGTGCGTCCATTGGTGGGGGTGGATCACGTGGGGGCACGGAGCGAGGCGCGCGCTAGGCCGAGGCGGAACGCGCGCGCGCGCGGGGGCAGGAGAGGAGGGGCGAGAACTTTGGCGGTGGCGGGAGGAAGGGGGAGGGGCGGGCGCTTGACAGCGGGGGGAGGGGAAGGGCGCAGAGGAAAGGGGGGATGGGAAGCGAAACAGGAGGGGGAGGGGCCTCGGCAAGCCCAGAAAAACGACAACGCGAGAAAAATTAGTATTTTTGCACTTCACAAATTAATGACCATGAGCTCGTTTTTGATAAACTCCAACTACATCGAGCCCAAGTTCCCTCCCTTCGAGGAGTACGCGCAGCACAGCGGCCCGGGCGGCGGAGACGGCGGCCCGGGCGGGGGCCCCGGCTACCAGCAGCCCCCGGCGCCCGCGGCCCAGCACCTGCCGCCGCAGCCCCAGCTCCCCCACGCGGGCGGCAGCCGTGAGCCCCCCGCCTCCTACTACGCGCCGCGGGCCGCCCGCGAGCCCGCCTACCCCGCGGCACCGCTCTACCCCGCGCACAGTGCTGCGGACGCTGCCTACCCCTACGGCTACCGCGGCGGTGCCAGCCCCGCGCGGCCTCCGCAGCCCGAGCAGACCCCAGCGCACGCCAAGGGGTCCGCTCTCAGCCTGCATGCGGGTCATGTTTTGCAGCCTGGGCGGCAGCCCCCGCCACCGCCCCCACCCCCGCAGCACCGCGTGGCGCCCCCTGCGCCCCAGCGGCGCTGCGAGGCGGCCCCTACCACTCCGGGCGTCCCGGCAGGGGGCAGCGCCCCCGCGTGCCCGCTGCTCCTGGCCGACAAGAGCCCGGCGGGCCTGAAGGGCAAGGAGCCGGTGGTGTACCCCTGGATGAAGAAGATCCATGTCAGCGCCGGTACGTGGCGCCGCTGGGGAGGCGCGGGGAGGCGCGGGCAGGTTGAGCTGGGGCCTGGGTTCGAGGGTCCGGACCGGGGTCAGGAGGGAGAGGCCGAGGGGAAGGGGGCCTCAGGAGGGGAGCCCCCATCTTGCCCGGGTGCACTGGGGTGTGGGTGTGCGCACCAGCCTCTTGATCCCAACGTGAGAACCCTTTTGTACCGGGGGTCCCTTTATCGAGAGATTTACGAGACGCCAAACTGTTAGGGCAGTAATTATAGTCCCCATAAATTTAATTGCCCTGGCAGAGGCTTCGGGCCATGTGTCTTTGAAGCTTTTCTTCAGCCCCGATGCCCAGCACCATTCTTTATGGCTCTCGGGCGTTTCTCGTTGTCAATAGCCTGTGAAACATTTTCTTTGCCGTTTTATGTATCTTGCGTGAACTTGGTGTCAGGTTATTATATAATGATGATGTCCAATTGCTCTTCCCCACCCCACCTTCTCTCTCCTCCTCCTTTTCCTCTCTTCTCTTCCACTCCCTCTTCCTTGGCCTTCTCCCGGATTCCGGGAGTTCAGTCAACCCCAGTTATAACGGAGGGGAGCCCAAGCGCTCTCGCACCGCCTACACCCGGCAGCAAGTCTTGGAGCTGGAGAAGGAGTTCCACTTTAACCGCTACCTGACCCGGCGGCGCCGCATCGAGATCGCCCACACGCTCTGCTTGTCTGAACGCCAGGTCAAGATCTGGTTTCAGAACCGGAGGATGAAGTGGAAGAAAGATCACAAACTGCCCAACACCAAGATGCGCTCCTCCAACTCGGCCTCGGCCTCAGCAGGCCCTCCAGGGAAAGCACAAACTCAGAGCCCTCACTCCCATCCCCACCCTGGCGCCTCCACACCCATTCCCTCCTCCATATAGTCTCTTGGAGACCTAGATCAGTTTCTCCCTTACCTACCTTTCTCTTCTCTTCTTCTCCCCCTTTCCTCATCCACCCCTCTGAGTCTGGACCATAACAGACACCAAAACAAAACCCGACTTGGTGAAAAGGATAACAAAAAAAAGAAGACATTATCCCGGTAAGAGTGTGTACTAGTTGCCACCCAAGAAAGGATAAATGGCCAGGATGCTTGCTGGTAGAACAACCTGCTGGCCTGAAGAAGACTACCAGGTTTGAGTACCTGAAAAGGACCACTTGGCATCAAATTTCTTGAGATTGTTAAAGTTAACCATGCTGACTAGGGACAGGTACATGTATGTCTATTTGTTGCAAGCAGAAGAAAACATACCCTTTTCCCACCTCCTGTATTTCCTTCTCCCTTATTAAGGCAGCTCATACAATCTTGTATTGAACTGAATAAATGAGCAGACATTGTGGACCTCATAAAATTATTTAATTCTCAAAATATATAGACCGTGATGGTAGATGTGACAAGTTAGTTTCCCTTCCTTGCATTTATTTAAAATACTGTTATAGAGATATTGTGGACTTATTTTGGGGCACATTTTCGGGTGTGAGGGGAGTGCATTTAGACCCATGTGCAACTGTACAAATTGTGGTGTGGCTATATAGAGAGCCATGTGGTAAGAATAAACTCTGTTTTTAAAAAAATACATTAAAAATATAAAACACAGATTTGTGTGTTTCCTAAGCTTTACATTAAAAAAAAAAAAAGCAAAAAACCACTAAAAGTCCTCTGGATTGAGATTATTGACCTTGCACATTAAAATCTGGTAGATGGCTTGAGTTGGATTCTCTTGGATTCCGACTGCTCACATAATTTGTGTGAGTGTGTGTTTTCAACTTGAGCTGAACTCTTGTCAGGCTTGACCCACTGTGGGAAAAGTTCCAAGGAGAGGAAGGCTCTTGAGCTCTAAGAGGGCTCTTCTTCTTCCCAAACTTGGCCAGGCTTTCAGGCTTCAAGTCTCTGTAAGGCATAGAAGCGTGCCCTTCCCCGCAATGAAAGGTGAAACCGCACAGTGCTGCGGGCCCAGGAGTTTCTGCAGCTGTTCTGCACACTGAACTCTGAGCACACTTGGAAAGAAATGGTCCCTCTGGTATTTATTGCACCTTCACACTTAATCTGCCTGTTTCCCTGGAGATAAAAAATAGTTTGGGCAAAGGTTTAAGATTGCTTTTTGTTTCTTGGCTGTTTTTAAGGTCGTCTTCACTAACTACAGCTTGGAGCTTTTTGTTTGCTTGTTGTTTTTTTTTTTCTCTCTCTCTCCCCTCTGCTCTCTCTTAAAGAAGAATTTTCAACATAATCTGAATTTTCCCAGTATATCCTCCAAAGTTTCCTCTGAGGGAAATAAACAAACAATGACATCCCAAAGTGCACCCCAGGCAAGGTAGACCTGATAGGGGTGGATCATTGCTGGAAGAAAGCCCAACTTTGAACTAAAGTCACTTTCATCAAGTCCGCCAAGATCTTTCTGTTCAATCCTAGAGATCGAAACTCAAAAGGTAGAAAATAAGAACCCATCTTAGTATCCATGACCCTAGTATTTGTTTATCGATTTAGATTTGCTCATCAATAAAGGGACTTCTTATAACAAGATGCAGAAAACAATGCACACAAGCTCCGAAATATTAAAACTGTCATCTGCCCTTGAATGGGTGCAGGTTTTAGTTAATGTAAAAATTTTAGCAGAGATGGGGTCAGGTGGAGCAGTCGCCCACCTTTGCAATAACAGATGAATTTTAAATGCATTTTTCCATGGCAAAACACTTAGCCAGTGGTCAGTGCTGGTGCCTCTCTTGCCCCCGCTCTCCTGTGATACAGGCTAGAATGGTCAGCTCTCTACCTACAAGTCTTGGACCAGTTCTGAGAGGAAAGTGGTGGATACCAGTCTCTGAGGGGCCTCTATCCCTGTTCATGAAAACTCAGCGCAAACAAATATGTACCTGCCATCCCAAATCAGGCCAAACCTGGCATGAAGTGCATTTTACAAGGTGTGAATGGGTGCCAGGGATTTCTGGAAGCCCTGCAACTGCTCCCCGTACTACATGCACTCGTAAAATGAAATTAAATCACGCTGAAAATAGCAATTTTCCCAGGAATCATTAATCACCTCATACAATAAATACTTCTTTGTAATTCAACAGCAATTCTGAAAGGCATTCTCTGGGAAAAGTCTGTGGAGGAGCGAGGGATCTTCTTGCAAATAATGTGGGCTCGGGCAAAGACGCAGCATCTTGGCTGTCTGCTCAAAAACTGCCTAGCTTTTTGGTGGAAATTGAGAGGCAAACTGAAAAACCTCAAATGGCAGATTATCATCATTTAAGGTAAACTCTCTTGTATTTCTCCTTTGTGAGGAAGGAAGGGTGTGGGGATATTCATTGGCTTCATGCTGGGGGCAATTGTATGGGGGGGGGGCAAAGGCGGTGACTTTCTTTTACTAGCTCTTATATTCTACCAGGAAAGAAAAAGAGAGCATGAGATAGTTTTCCCAATATTCCATGGCAAAATGACATTTTTGCCTGAACTGTCTTGATTATTAAGGTATTGGTGAGATTAACAAAAACAAAAATATCTAAATGATTAGGTCATTAAAAAAAATGTTTTACCCATTTCAGATCTGGCTTTTAAGGAAGCTTGTTATAACAGCTCAGAAAACCCCATTTTCTGTGCCAAAATTGTGCATTGTCTGCCCTTTGCTAGGGCAACCATAAGAGTTCACCCAGAGGACAAATTTTCTGTCTCATTAATTGTTGTTGTTGTTGTTGTTGTTTTTAAAGCAAACCCTATTGGCCTCTCAAACCCTTGACCTTTAAAGACAGTATTTTGTATAAGCTCTGTAATTCTACCAAAATGGGCTTTATACATACTCTTCTCCGTTTTCTCTATTTCTCCTTCCCTCCCTCCCTCAATTACACACACTCATCTGCTCTAGTCACAGAGCCAAGCTACAGATAAAAGTTTGTCAACATCTGAAATCAACCTAAATCGGATGGGAGACACTTTAATGGTCACAGTTTGAATTAAGTACTTAACACTCTCCCCCCTGAAGAATAATGGCACTTTACAGGAGCTGTTCCCTAGTTTTGTTGAAATCTACGATATACTTGGTGTTTTATTACAGAAGGAATTCAACTGTGACAGGCATAGTAGAGTAGTTAATACCCAGGCTGGGGCTCACGGGAAGATTACCTAGATATATGGGGGGCTTGGGAAGAGGGACAGCCCTCTGCATGGCATCTCTGACTGTATACGCGGTCATCCCAAGGTGTCTCTATGTCTGCCATCTCTCAGCCTCCTCCTCCTGGGGTGGGTACCACATCTCCCCTCCATGTCCCTACTCCCCTGAGCTTCCAACCAGTCCTGATCTCATCAGGAAGAACTGCTTTCCCTCAGCAGTTTCAACACAGAAGCACACCAGCAATTCTGTTTAAAATTGCATAATAGAAACACTCCAAAGAATCAGTGTAACAAATAGAAGCCTAAAGCTTCTCTTCTGAATGGGTGGGTTCTGTTCAGGCAATAGGCCTTCCTTTGCACTCCCCTGGTCTCTGTATTTCTGGACAAGGTCCTGCATGGATCATAGTCTCATCAGTCGCAATTGCTGATCCGTTTACCCCTTGTCTATATTATGCATGGGCCCAAGAAAATAAATCTGCTTCTACTCCCAAAGAGTCTGGGCCAGAAACAATAGGTGGAGGGAGAGATGTGTTCTTTCACCTTGATAGCATCAAGGAGGCTGCTGGCACTTTTGCGAAATCTTCTAGACTGGAACTTCTGGCTGGGAACTCTAGCATTCTTCTCAAGGCCCTAAACTCATAGAGCAAAAGTCCCTCCCTCCCTTCCCCCACCGCTTTTCCCTGGCCAGTCCCACTGTTTCTGGGGTTGATTATTAGAGCTGAAAGGAATTTCCTGATTGAGAGACTATCCAAGGAGAAAGAGACCATTTTGGTTCCAACTCTCCATTTACAGATGAAGAAACTGAGGCAGTTGAATGATCTCTTTGCCACCCTGTTCTTTATGTTAATGAATGGTAGGCTGAATAGAGCCTTTGGTCTCTCTCTGAACATAGGGTAGATACATAGGTATCTTTCTTCTGAGAAGCCTGTTCTGCCTATAATGGAAATATGCACCTAGGCTTCCTAGAGATGGATGGCCACAGGTGTGTGGTGGTTGGGGAAGAAGGTTGGGTTTTTGCCTGATTCAACTGCTGAGAACCAAACCGCGGTAATCAGGGCGCTTAGACAGGTGAGCTGGCTGCTAGGCTCCGGAAGGTCTGGCCATCGGGCGCCTGCGAGAGTGGTGGACTGTCCACGGTCTACAATGCTCATAGGGCGCGAGTGGCTAGTTCTCCGTTCGCCTGGCTCTTGCCCTAGTATGTCGATGGCGGTCGCTCGCCCAGGACCCTGGCAAGGCTCCCGCACTTCCGAATCCAGAGGAACTAAAAAAGCCAAACAGGGACCCGGTTGCAGCAGATAAAGGTGTAGCGCCTAGTGGAGGGAGATATTGAAATTCTAATCTTTTGGGGTCACGTGACTCATTAAATAATTAATGCGGATTGTCAGGAATGGATCTGAGTCGTCAGGGCCTCACCAGGAATGCATCTCTCAGAAGTGAGACCCCAACTTCCTATTTGATTTTTAAAACTCACGCCCTCAGATTTATCTCCAAAGGCTTTTAACCCCCTCAGGAAGGCAGGAAGGAGCCCTTCAACAGGGAGGCCTGGAGCCGGCAGCCCCTCGCTGGGCCCTGGGGCTCTTTGCGCCGGGTTTCTGCGGGTCCCGGGAGCGCGCCGCGACCAGGAAGCGTGAGTCGGGGCTTGGGTTTTCTGCGGTCACATCCTGCTTTGGTGATGAAGTGGGACGGATGCGCAGTTGGAAACGTTCTGATTCACACTGGGGAAGGCAGCAGAGATACCACAGGACCGGCGCGCGGCTTTGTTCAATTTTCCCGGCGTTCATAAATCACCCGCGCTGGGCGAGCGAGGGAGCAAGCGAGCGCCAAAAACGCGGAGAGGGAGGCCGCGGCGGCCATTGCAGGAGAGTCCTGGGCACGCATCTCTGTGTGACTCATTAGTCTGAACGATTTATGGGGAACTGCAGCCGTGACTATTAGACTTGGGGATAAGGAAATAGCAACAGTAATAATAACCATAATAATTACAATACTCCTAAACGCTGCCGGGGGGTGGGAAGGGGGAGGCCTAGAGGATCTTTCTGGGGAGAAGCTGAGTTGTGAAGTGCCAGGTGGCCAACCCCCACCTTGCTTAGGATCACTCGAGAGCCCCAGGAGACACAGAGGGCAAGTTTGAACTGGATAAAGGAGAACAGCGCTGTGTGGATTCTGAGCCCCAAGTGTCTACTAGGGTGGACTGCGGGTTGAGGTGGTGGCAGAGGGCAGCTGCCGGTTTTCGGCCACTTGTTCAGCGTGCTAGGGGCCCCAACGTCGGTTATTTGGTAGCTCCCTGTTGGCACTATCAGCAGGACTGCATGGAGGCGGGACAACTAGCAGAGGGCTCCTTGGGGCAGGCCCGATTGGGGGCGGGGTGTGGGGTGGTGGGGTGGTGGGGTGGGGGAGTTACTGGGGACTGAGTGAAGGTGTGCGGGAGGCAGGGGTAGTGCTGTGGAAGCAGTTGGTCTCACAGAGTCCGAGCCGAGCTGGAAAACCAGGGCCTAGCCTGGGGGACAATTCTTTGTCCCTTCCCCAGTGCCTCCCACCCTGAGAAAGTTGGCTAACGACTCAATGACCATTTGCTGGTCAGAGAGCGACAGAGGGCTGCATATATCCTGAGGGATGAGACTGCAGCAGACTTAGGGCGCATTGAGCCGATTTGTGGGCGCTGCTGAAAATTGGACTGGACTGGCAGTTCGGGTCCGGTGTTGTCGGGTGCCTGCGTCCTCCCGTGTTTCCAGCAGCCGTAGTTGGCCTGCCCTGAGCAAGTGGGCACTGCGGTAGTCCGGCCAGACCACTGGGACCAGGAAATGGAGCACCCAGGACTTGAATGAACCAGAAGACAAAACCTTCCAAGACTGCCTGTGAAAGGAGTCGGGGTCTGATTTCGTGCCAACAGAAATGAACACTGTTAGTGAGGTTTCAGGAGACGTGATTGAATGCTCCCAGACAAGGCTTCCCTTTGTTAGCAAAAGAAAATAAAGCGTGCGTTCACAGTCCCCATGTCCGGGTGTGCGGGGAGCTCTCTTAGCTGAGCTCGTTGATAGAGCCGTGCGGGTCGAGCAGAGCGAGTCCGGAGGAATCGCAAAGCCTCTTTCACCTTCCCATCTTCCTCCTCCTCCCCCATTTTCCTCCCTCCAAACCCCTCCTAACCACCCACCTCACTCCACCCCCACCAAAGAGAGAGAAAGAAAAAGGATAAGAGTGTGGATGCGGAGATGGAGTGTGTCTTTATTTTACAAAAAATAAATCACCATCTTCAGGTCATTCGTAGACTGGAACCTTTCGAGCAATGAGTGTGACGCATGGACGAGCGACCTGGCGACTCCCCCGTTCCCGCGTCACCCCAGGGGCCACCCGGGCGCGCCGCGCTTCCAACTCGGGTCTTCCAACTCCCTTTCTTCAGCCACGGATAATCCTCTGCTGTTTATTTGTCCACAGAGCACCGGGACACTGGAAAAGGCGATTCACCGAGCGCAGGGAGTTGGAGACAGTCCCTGATTCAGACTTAAACATCTTTAGAGGTGAGTGCCGTGCCAAAACTCTTCTCTGCGCCAGACTTTGCGCGAGGCCGTGGGGAGGAGTTTACCCTCCCGGGCTCCCGGCAACTACAGCCTATTGAACGAGATTCTGGTCAATATTTAACTTCGGAGGAGTTTTCGAGCTGGGTTCCCTTCAGGGGAACGCCCCGCGAATGAGGGGCTTCAGGCAGACAAAGAGTCTGCTCCAAAGCCGCTGGTGTGCAGGAGGGGACAGTTGCAGAGGCCAGAGATGGGGCGGGAGGAGTCAGGGTGTGTGTGTGTTTGTTTCCTTCTGCAACAAACCACTATACCGAACAGCAGGGCAAAATCAAGTAGAGGCCACCGCGGCGCGCTGCGTGGGCCGCTCTCCTTGTTGACTGCATGCAGGGACTGCCGAGGCTGTGAGTTCGGAAATGGTCGTCATTTGCAGCACCCAGTTGCGGAAACTAGTCTCGCCGTCTTGCAGTTTCTCTTTCCTTGCCATGAGGAAAGTTTTACCTTTCCTTGGCATGAGGGAAGTTGTTGTATTTCGAATATTTAGGCCTTTGGAGCCAGCGGGTCTTGCTTCCTGTACTGGGACTGATAGAAGTTCTTTCCATGGGAAAAACACGGGTTTTCTATGCCTCCGCGTTTTCTTTTCCTATGTGGTACAAGAGAAAAGCCCTTAAAATTCTTTTCAAGTTCTGCTTTAATTTGTTCTTTTAGTTTGGGATGCAGGGAGGTAATTACTGTGGTTTATTACCTTGTAAAAGATCCATAAATTACATTTCTATTTGGGGGAGGGAGCTGCTAGAATAGCTTTCAGAAGCTTGGTAAAGGGAGAATGTGAAGGAATGGGTTTGCTTTGTCCTTTCAGGAATTACTTATTTTTAAAAAGTTTTCTGAGAGTTTGTTTTCTATTCACTAGGCTTCAAACTTCCCTAAAATTAGTTCCTCAAGTAGATAGCAGGTTGTTAAGTAATTGCAACATGCTATTCAGTGGCGCTCTAAGGCTGATATGGTGTTCTGGATACAGTTCTTTTTTTTTTTATCAGATAGGAAGTAAACAGAGTAATGGTAAAACTGGATTACTTTCTCAGCTACTGTCTGTCTGTTTATACCAAGTATAGATGAGCATTTCAGGAATTTGTAACTAAGTGTGTATATATGATTTGCATTTCTGCAAAATAACCAAACCCTGCATGTATAAATAGCTGCAGGAGTTTGGAGCTAAGTTATAAAGTGATACACACATCCACATGTGTCCAGAGAACTTGGAGCCCATTTACACTTCAGTTGCACTCAGAGGAAATATCTCATGTTAAATAATGATCTATCACCTCCACAAAAAAAGTGGGCTTAGAGAGCCTTACGTGATGCTATGTAGGAAAACCACTAGAGTTAACTAAAGGGAGAAAAACGTTAAGTGTATTTTTGATAGAGAAATCAGATTGCAGTGTTTGAGTACAGATATATCTAATCTGCCAACAGCTTTGCAAATATTGACTAAAGGTCTGTATCCTTGGTTGCCTACTCCTTCCAAGCCAACTTTCCCCCTCTTATGGCTCTGGTGGCCTGAATCCACAGCATGTCTCCACAGCCCTGGCAAGGCTAGCGGCTGGTGAATTGAGTAGAGGGGGACTGGCAGCTGGGTTTCCCCGCACTCTCTTCTTGCTCTCTAGAACTGAATTTTAAAAGGTCCACAGCCTTGCTCCAGGAAAATGGATTTCAGGGTGGTGAAGGAGGAGGACTCTCAGCTGCTAGTTCCTGGGCCAGCCTTGCCCAGCCTGAACTCTCCCTTAAGGAAGCAATTTTCACATCAAAAGTTAAATTTCCTTTGATTTCCTCAGATTTCCCCTTCTCATTCCATCAAATCACCTCATCCCATTCTAAGCCATTAATTGTTAAACAGCAGTTGGAACATTAACTGAGTTGTTAATTGTGGTAAGGAGACTCCAAGCTGGAGCTGAGTTGCCACTGGGCCTTGCTGGAGTTAAGGCATTTCTCTGAAGTACTACCAAAGGCTTTTTCCATTGATTTATGGCCTCAGGAGTTTGCTCCATATTGTTCTGAGAGTTCTGAAGGTGGACCATTTTCATCTTTGGGTTGAAGCCTTTGCAGAAACTTTAGTTGGGAAGGGGACAGTTTTCCAGCCACTCTAGCAATTCTTCCCTGAACGGTTTGGAGTGGAAGTGGGAGGAGAGGACAGTAAGGATGAGTGGAGAAAGGAGAGTGCTTCTGGAATCAGTCTTTGAATCCTGTCCCCTATCCCTCCAATCCTGATTTTCACTTTGTATTTGCCCTTTCCATCTTGTGGTTGAAGTGGAGGGCCTATGACTCAAGTCAGAGCTGGAAAAGTTCACACAGAGGTCCTCTCCCAGCTATGCCATAGACAGACCTTATTGGAATACTGCCACCAGCTTAGGCCAGGGCTCACTTCCAAGGGTTTAAGTCTCCTCCTCTTTTATTGTCCTTCTGATTTGGACACCCCCATGACCTAGGCCCCTTACTGAGGGGCTTATATTCTCATCAGTCCCCTTCTGTTCCTCTGCAGGGGAGGAAAGAAGGAAGGATTCATGCACAGTCTCCTGCAGCTGCTACAAGTGAGTCTTCACACATAGACAGCCATAGCCAGCTGAAGACCCACTCTAGAAGAATAAAAGAATATGGCAGGGGAATTTCATGGGCCTCAGAGTACTCCCAAAGTTCTGAAACTAAGGCCTAAAAAGACGAACACTTTAGGCAACTTGTGATGTGATGAAGTGGTGAAATCAAGGGCCAATGTCATGAAGCAGGAGGCAAAAGTAGGGTTGGGACCTGAGAGAGAGAGAGAGAGAGAGAGAGAGAGAACTTATTTATTTGAGTTAGGTTCATCCTGAGGAGAGTTGGTCCAGTTCAATTTCTCCTGGTGGACATGGGGTTGTCTTAGGAGAGGGCCGACAGACCTGCCTTCAGAGAGGGTCCTGGGTTGCCTTGTAGGTTAACTGAAGGGACGTGAGTGAGGTTTGATTTTTTTCTCTTATAGAGACAATTAGATAATTTCCTCTTACGTTTTTCAGCTTTAGAAACCTGTAATTTCATGTATCACTCAGCTATGCACTGAGGAAATGCAGTAAGTGCAGATTTGGCCAGGGTACTGGGTTCCTCCAGTTTTGTAAAATCCTGACCCACCACTCTAGAGCCAGGCATGTTCTGCCTTGTGGACTCCCATCAGCCAAAACTAACTGGACTTGGAGGAGGTGTTTCAGCCTTTTGTCAGGTAATTATGGGCCTTTTTGGTTTCTTCAGTGGCTGTGGTGTATGGCGTGGGTGTCAGCAAACCTATACAATGGCAGACCATGAGAGCGGCTGCTGATCAGGCCAGTCATTTCTGAGTTTTCTTACAGAAATGGGGCCTGACCCTTGCCCTTTGATGTGCGGGCCAGTCAGCCAGGGGAGACGGGGTGTTTGGGTGTGCTGGGCTCAGCTTAACCCTCAGTGGGAGGCTGTAAGGAACGTTAAATAGACGCTAAGAATACAGGCAGTATTGCTATTCCCTTGTGTTGTGTTTGGAGTGTATGTAAAGAAATAAGTGGAGATAAGTAATTTGGTGTGGCAAGCCTGAGGTGGGGGAGGGGACAGGACCCCAGCTTCGAACTGCCAGAGACAAAACTCTTCCCAACTGCTGGTCAAGGTCCCGCACCTCCCAACCCCCAAAACTAAATGTTCTGTTTGGAAACCTAGTTCCTTCAGTGATTCCCTATTTCAAATAAAAGGATTTAAGTTGACGTATGACCACGTGAGCACATAATACAGCGCATTATTGTGGCATTTGGAGCGGAGACCCGGGAGGGCTTCGCCTGTGATTACGTTTTTCTAGATTCTCTACAGAGCGAGAGCTTACCGCGCCCCCCCCCCCCCACGCACCCACCTCCTCTTTCTCCTTTCCCTTCTCCGGAGAGCGCTCTCCGAGCGGGTTGCAGTTTTTCGCCACGTATGGAGCGGTTCTGGCCAAGCTAGCCGATGGGACAAGAAGCCACACCAGGAGGATGGAATTTATTTTAAGGTATTTCCGCTGATTGTGCATATCTAGAGTGAATTATGGCTGTGAGAGACAAAGGTCAGGCAAGGAGACCCAGGCTTGTGGACAGGACCCTCAGCCCCTTCTTCCTTTGTTTCTCATTTTAGAACAGAAACCATGTGAAAGATCCCCAGTAGCACCTAAGATTCTTGAGTTTAATTCCCTGGAAAATGTGGGGTGTAAGGAGGAGGCACTTGGGGGCTACTAGGTGGGCTAGGCGCCTCTAGTGTGGGTGGCTTTGTCCACTGAAGTGGAGCAGGTCTTGAATCCCAGGCAGGAGTTGACCCTAGGGGAGGGATGGTCCCGAAGTAGCCCATGCTAGCGCCTGGTGGGAATGGGGGCTGAGCGGCGAGAAGGGGAATCTCTCCTAGGTTGGCATGTTTGCTGGCCCGCACAGAGGGTTAGGGCTGACCTGGGTAGCTGGAGGAGCTGGGAGAGGGAAATCGATGAGTGTGCAGATGTACTGCCATTTTATTGATGTTGCTTTGGGTCACTTTGTCCAGTGTTGGGTTGCAGGGCTTGCTTCCCTACACCCGGGACTGAAGTAGCCGCCTGACTCAGAGGGCGCACCATTGTTTCTCTAAGAAGATCTGCCTAGGGAGGGGTGGAGAAGGGCAGCTCAGATCTAGGAAAGGCTGCGGGATGGGAAGTGGAAAACCTGCTGGATGCTTGGAGGTTCGCTTATTCTAGCATTTGGGAGACAGAGGAAGGAGAGAGCAGAGACTAGGTTTGGGATATCAGGCTTCATCTGTGCTCCCGGCCTGCTACCCCTGCCCCCCACCTCCATAAGCTTCCAGCCGGTTTGGATAGTTGGAGGACTGGCTGGTGCACACCGGGCTGGAGCGAAATCCGGAGGTAGGATCCGCAGGGAGAGCAAGACCCCACGGCTGGTTTTGGCGATAGACATTTCTTTGGCTTCAATGCCCTAGAAACGGTGCTGTACCCCGGATGGAGTCAGATGAGAGTTAAACTATGTGCTTCCAAATTAGTGGGAAAGCCCGAGCTAATTGGGCTTTCGGGACCCCCGCACCCGTGGGAAGGGTGGAAACTCCCTGGGAAGGTGAAGGAAACTCTGCTTCCCTCCGCACCTTGGAAAGGGGCTACAAGGCGTTGGATTTGGATTTGCCCAAATGTGACAATTTTTTTTAACCTTATTTCCTTCTGTACTTGAAAAAATAAAATATCAGTCTTCCCCTACTTGAGCGGGATTGCTTCCCCAGAACGGAACGGCCGGCCGCTTTTACCCTTCCTTGCCGCGGTCCTTGGCGGTAACCGTATTTAACTGAGACCATTTCAAGTGCTCTAAAACACCCCTTGGAAATAAAATGTAAGCTTTAATTGCTGTTCAATTACTTGTCAGCATTTCATATGATTTATGACCCAGTTCTGGCGCATTTTTGACCCAGTTAAAGACTCATAAATAATATAGCTTCACTAGAAAGAATCAAAACCGGAGTAGAGGTTTGTTAGAGGCATCTTTTTATTGTCGCTTCAGTGTCAGCAAGCAGAATAAATATCTAACGTGAACTCTTCTGAGCTGCTTCTGCATAAAAGCATGCACAGTGAGAAGGCAGTAGTCATATTTATAGAGGGCTAGTTGGTTTTTCCTTGCATGAAAGAGCTAAAGCCCCACCCCATTACAGCTAAATTATAGCTATGAAAAAGGCTGGTCCTTTTCTGCCCTCAAAATGTCGGCCTCATCCTCACAGGCAAATATATTTCCTCAAAAATTGTTCTCCCCATTCTGGGATTTCCATGCCTCTAATTGACAAACAGTTATTTCTCACCTTCCTCCCTGGTTGCAGAGAAAGTCTCGGAGCAGCAGGAGGCCCTCCCAGACATTTTCACGTTTATGATAAAAACCTAACCCTGCACGTTTGCTGATCCACATATTCTTGTAGGGCTGAGAGCAGGTTTCCTTCAAATCCTTATTGGTGAGAGATCGGGAAGTGCAGAGATATGGGAATCTGAGGAGTCAAGGGGTCCTCTCAGCAAAGAAAATCATGGTGGCTTTGGCGGAGCCGGGAGAATAGCTGTGGGATTTGCCTAGGAAGGACAGAGCGCCGAGGAGGCTTTGGTGGATTTCTGGCAGTGGGAATTAGCTGGTTCTATTTCCCCTTTAAAAACTATACCAAAAAAAAAAAAAAAAAAAAAAAACCACCCAAAAAACAAAACAAACAAGCAAACAAAAACAACCAAATGAAACCAAAACAAAAGTACAGCCATTATAAATTTTTACTTTTCAAATCACTTCCTCTGTGTTTGCTCCAAAGCAAGTCTTTGGATTTCAGCAGAGAGGCGGGAGGCTGGGCCACCCAACAGTCTGTTTGCCAGGAGGCCAGACCCTAGTATTGAAGTTCTCGAGCCCCACTTCTGTCCTGCTGGGGTCAGTGGCCCAGAGGCCACCTACTCTGGGGTGGATGGAGGACCTGGTCCAAGCTCCTTCCCCAAGTCCCCTTTGCTCCCGGGGCTGGGCCGGTCCAGCCTCCACGTTTTGCCCTGCGTAGTCTTTTTCCCCGTTGGAAAGGTGTGTGCCCCGGGATTCCCGGCCCTCAGTCAGGCGCTCTCGAGACTCTCGGCTGGTATCGTTCCCTCCCTGGGCAAGTTCTCACGGGCAGGCTGGCCTTCCCTGCAGCTGGCTTAGTTGAGAACGCGGCAAGAGACGTGTCAGCAGTTTGTAGGAGAAAGTATGGGTTGATTATTGACCCACGCCTTCTTTCTTCAAATGCCATATCCGACTGGGCTGGTTTGAAGAGAAAATGCCGGCGAGCGGATTTTTTTGTGGCCCGCTCTGGCCTCCTACTCGTCCTGGCTACCCCTTTCATGTTGTGTCACTGCAATATGCCATAAGGAGCAAGTGTTTGCTGTTTTGTGCTCTGTTTACAGCTTTGGGGCGCCGAGTCATAAATCTTGCCTAGCCATAAATGACAAAAACCATTGGTATGCATGAGGCCACCCTGGCCCGGAGTGCTTTTTGATTTCTCCCTTTTCCCCTGGCTTTGTTTTTACTCTAAGGTGACACTTTGGCTCCCTGACAGTTTAAACATACTACTTATATTTTTAACACTTTCTTTTGAGAAGGACCTGCCGCTCACACCTTGGAATTGCATTCAAGTTCCATTTCTCTTTATTTTTTTGCCACACATATCCTTGCAGAATTCACTTCTGAACCTGGGGAGCTGAGGGAAGTTTTAAAGGGGAAAAGAAAGTGGGGATCAAACTTCAAGATTAGGGTCTCCTGGTATGCAGACCGTCCGGTGTCCTGGCTTCCTGCCTCTCTGCTGAAATCCAAAAGACTTACTTTGAAACAAGTGCAGGAAAGGTGATTTAAAAAGTAATTTATAATGGCTGGGTTTTTTTTTTTTAGGGGGGGGAATATAGATTTTAAAGGGAAAATACCACTGGTCAATTCTCATCTTCCTTAAAGTTGTGGCAAATCACATGCAAACTCGGATCTGTCCTTTGCTTAGCTCGGTGTCCTCCCACCCCACCAATTCGGAAAAAAAATAGGTGATGGATGTAGGTTTGGGTTGGATTTAGATTTTTCTGTCTTCCCTGTGAGTGAGCTTCATGTCTGTGGTGTGAAATGGGCACATGAGGCTGGAGACCCATGTTCCCAGGCATCCTAGTTGTAACCCTGCCCAGAGGGCTCCGTGTCACTGCCTGGACTAATATGCATCGTCCCCAGGCCGCCTTCCTCTTGGCTGCCACAACTTCAATGGTTTATGCCTAAAAACATAACCAAAGACAGCCCAATTGGCCCCTGGAGAGGACTCTGAAGAAATGAGGCCATATCCTAGTTTCCCAAACACTGGCTTTGGGGTGCCTGGATTAGGGGTAGCAGGCAAAGTTAACTGCCCAAAGTCTGGGGAACTCCCTTCTCCTCGTTCTCTCTCCCCTCGTTCTCTTTCCCCTCATCCCCTAACTGGAAATGGCCAGGGCACAGAAGGTTAGGAGGTTTCTCAAACGGATTCCTAAGAAATAGAGCCCGGCAAGAGAGCCCCTTTGTGAGAGCCGTTTGTTCTCATTAGCATAATTTTCCTGGACTTTAGAGACGCCTATGAGAGAGGAGAGGGAGGGCGTTGGGGGGTGGGGGAAACTGCCCTCCTCCCGCCATCCCGGAGCTCCCTCTCTCGCCTCTGCCCCTCCCCTCGCCTCAGCCCCCAGCCCCCACGCCGGCCCGCGCTTCCCCAGCCGCCTTGGCCTCCCTTCCCGCCCGCCCCCAGCACCCCCCTCCGCCACCCCCGACCAGACGCTGCTCCGCGTGTAATATTCATAAGAAACGTACCCAAGTCGGTGCCACTAGCTTAGGCAGAGCCCCGCGCCGTGCTAGCGCTTATCTCCGGGCCGCGGCTGCTGCCCTCGGGAAGGGCAGGAGGCGGGGGTGTGGGGGAGGGGTGGGTGGGTGGGGTGGGTGGGAGGGGGGGTCCAAGCCGCCCCAGTCCGCCCTGGGCTAGCCGTGCCGGAGCAGCCAGGCGGCCACGCTCTGCGCGGCGGCGTCCGGTCCTCGGGGTCTCCCTCCCGCCCGACGTCTCGGCTGATGCTGAGGGTCGGTGCCCATCCCGCGCCGAAGGGACCCGGCCGGGCTGCGGAGCCGGGCTGGGGGCTGGAGCTCAAGCCCCAGCCTGCGCTCGCTGCGCTCGTCAGAAGTTAAGGTAAGCAGGGCCACAACCGGCCGCTCCAGCGCTGAATGGCGGAGTTTACGTCTCGGTGATTTATGGCTGCAGACTTAAATCTCGGTTCAAGAAGAGTTCACAAGCCGGAGCTTCCTTCCCGGCAGTGACTGATATACCCTTACACTTCGAGTTCAGGCCGCTTTCCCATCCCCGCCCCCACTCCTTCCCTCTCCCTTAGCCCAACTTTTCTGGGTTGGGGAGGGTGGGAGGGGAGGGCAAGAGGATGTAGGGACTCTTATCCGACGTTCCCTCTCTAACTCGGGGTGAGGGCAGGCTGGGGAAGAAAAGGGAGAGGAAAGAGGGAGCCGGGTCTGAAAAAAAGAATTGAATTTGGGCAGATCTTTGGAGAGAGACAATAGGGCTGTCTTCCTGCACTCAATTTAGCTTCCACAGTTCTCGCTCAGTCCTTGCACCTGGGGGTTATTGTCTAGAAACTGATCTTTGGGGAGGAATCTTAACTCCAGCCTTTGCTTGGGAGTACAAAGCAAAGTTTCTTGGTTGGCAGATCTCCAACTTCTTTGCTAGGTTGCAAACTTTGGGGACTGGGTTTGTGTGGGCCCAAGGTGGTTGTCTGCTGACCTTAAACAATAGGAAAGACTTAGGTTGGCTTCTAAGAGAGCAATTAATATTTTAAGTTTTGGGGGTTGCCTGTATGCTGTTCGTTTTTAAAAGGTGTTTTTGTTATTTTTTTAAAAGATAATACCCAACTTGATGAAAAGGCTTAAGTTAAATAAGCAGCAAGCAGTGTATTTTGTAATAGTGGATTAGCAAGTCACTTGAAATATTGGCCATTCAAAATCAATTTAATTTTTGTTTTATCTAATATCTTTCTGTTCAAGTGTCTTGGGTAATTTTCTTAACCTGATGTTTTATTTTACACAAGCCCAGTATCTATAAAATTTATAAATTAGCACTGCCAAATGCAATAGGAACTGTTTTCAATGAAAGAACAGGAAATTGAGACATTAAATTACTATCCAGTTTTGAAATTTAATTTTATCCTTTATTTGGTTTTGATCATGGTATATAGAGCTTCCTATCTATTTCCAAAAGAAAAACAATACTCCAGGGCTCAAGATCATGCACAATAACTCCGGATAAGGGATGCTGTAATTTTTAATTGAGGATCTGGAAAATTAATTGTGCCTGCTTCCCAGATGTTGGTCAGATTGCTGGCTTAATAATGAAATCCAAAGAAGTTCATTACTAAAAACAAAATTATAATTATCCATTGGTAGGTATGATTACATTATTTTTATAGCAAACAAAGTGCCTGCTATTTCTTTGAAAACATGAATAACTCTAGGACTCAAATACATATAGTTTCGGGTATGAAGTGTAAACCATTTTCTTCATGAACTTGTCATTATAATTTTGCTAAATGGCCAGAGGGACTAACATTCTGAGAGAGTATTTGTGTGTGTGTTTATATGTGAAACCCACATGGAACTTTTGTAAGCTGAGAATCAGAGGTTGGCCATGCAAATGTTGAAGACAAAAGGGCAATATGGATTTACTTCTCTAAGCTGCTTTCTGAATAAAAGAGGGTTGAGAAAGCCTTCCAATTGCTTTTTAGATTTTCAGGGTTATCATTTACTTGCTGTTTCTGAAGCAGGTAAATAGGCCAAGTGAACAATATCAACAACACCAACAGCACACTAAGATCAGGGAAATCTGGCAGGATTTTATGGCTTGTGCTTCCATTCCTCGTCTGGAGCCAAATGACCCCCATACATCAAATTACATTGCAGTTTCTAAGACAGAACCTATTATCGTTAAGTTGGAAGGAGAGTTCAAGCCGTGGTCATGGAGATGAACGCTGGTTTTTCAGGTTCCTGGTGTCTTCCCCCACCCCCCCCCAATCCATCATGTTTTAACAGGTAGAATTTGATAGTTGCCTTGAATACAGCACCTCTGCAAGGCAAGAGGGTCTGAGAGCCTTCTGTAGTTGGGAATAGAGGCCAGGGTTGCTTACCAGGAGGTACCCAAGAAGTAGAAAGAGGAAAGGAGTAATGAACTGTCCTGGATCTGAATGGTGATTTGTTAGAGGGGGGTTGTAATTGATCCTCCCTGCCAACCCCCCCCAACCCCAGGATGCTCCATCCAAAGTTTTCTCCCTGCTTGGCCACAAGGGGCTCATTTGGAAGAGTGGGTCATATCCCTGCACAAGGGTAGATTAAGTGCCTAACAAGCTCAGCTTTTGAAATCCTGTAGGGTCTGATAGGGCAATTGCCAGCAAAAGCTTTGTGGAAACCTCTCTGGTGGACAGGAAGGTGCGAGAAGGGGCTGGAATGGAAGTTACCCTGCCTCAGGGTAACTAAAAGTTACCCAGTTCTCCTGACAAATAGAAGTCCTAAGTGGGGATTGGAGAAAAATTGATGATCCAGGCTCCCTCTTTGCCTCTTCACCCTCCTCTAAGACCACCAGAGAGGAGGGAGTTGCGGGGCTTACTGGACGAGGCCAAGTAGCAGAGACTAAGGCACACCCCAGGTTCCTCCTTTCCTGAAAAAGAAGTATGCCAACCCTGTTCCTTTCCGGCCTGTTATGTCTTTCTCCTTTTAGACCAGCTCCCGAGGCCCTTCTTGCAGCCCTCACTCACTCTCTTTCTCACTCCCCGGAAAACCCCCCAACTCCAGACGCGAGTTAAGCAAATATTTGTAGCTGCCAGTAAATTCCAGCGGCTTTTTATAGCGCGGCTCCCTGCGCCCGAGGCCAAGTCGTGCTGCTCAATATTGCTGACCACTTTTTCTTTTATGGCTTTCATGTCACTTAGCTATTGAGAGTAAGATGGATTTGCGCGGAGCCCTCACCGCGCTGCGCTTCTCGCCCCCCCAGGTCTGCGCTGGGCGGCCATTGGCGGCGGAGCGTCACGTGACCGCGGGGGCGTGCCAATGTGCGCCCTCACGGGTGTCAAGCCCCTGTCAGAGTGTGCGATCAAGATCTTGAAACAACGCGATGCAAAAAGCGACCTACTACGACAGTTCGGCGATCTACGGTGGCTACCCCTACCAGGCAGCCAACGGGTTCGCTTATAATGCCAGTCAGCAGCCGTACCCGGCATCCGCTGCTCTGGGCATCGACAGCGAGTACCATCGACCTGCCTGCTCACTCCAGTCACCCGCCAGCGGTGGGGGCCACCCTAAGGTGCACGAGTTGAGTGAAGGGTGTTTGCGCACCCTAAGCGGGGGCCCACCCAGCCAGCCCACAGGCCTGGGCGAGCCGCCTCTGCCCCCACCGCCGTCCCAGACCGCACCCCCTGCCCCACAGCCACTGCAACCCCAGCCACAGCCCCCAGCTCCCACCCCTGCCGCTCCCCCGCCCCCATCTTCGGTCTCCCCACCTCAGAATACCAGCAGCAATCCCGCCCCCACCAGCGCTGCCAAGAGCCCCCTGCTCAACTCGCCCACCGTGGCCAAACAAATCTTCCCCTGGATGAAAGAGTCGCGGCAAAACACAAAGCAGAAAACCAGCGGCTCCAGCTCAGGTAAAGGGGTGCCTTCTGGAGGAGGGTCCCCTAGCCTGGTCTCAGGCTCCCCCAAGCTATCTCCAGCTACAGCCAGCACTGGGAGTACTGGAGCCTTTCTTGGAATTCACTGCCAGCCTCAAGAGATTCACAGGGTCTTTGCAATTAGAGAGGTGCCAAGTCTCTGTGGGCCAGAAACGCCAGAGAAGGGCTTGATAGGTGTCTCTCTGGTCTCTCCAAGGGCTAGTGGGGGCCAGTGAGGTTAGGATCCCTTCTTCCTTATTTTTAAAAAATGTTTTATTCAGAAATCTTCACACACATACATTCTAGGATCACTTCTTGTTCCACTCTTGGAGTTAGACTTTTAGTCAGAACCAATCTGAGTTCCATTGTCTCTCTTTTTAGAAGAGCTTCTCCATTCTAATGAGACAGTGACCCCTCCCAGTACCTTAACCCCCAAGTCAAAATCAATGGTTTGCCTATAATCAGAGGCTATTTTTGCTCCAGCAGATGGAGTGGCTGCTTTACCTCTGGGAAGACCTTTCTCAGACTTAGTACAATGAAAGGAGTCCACAATCTCCTAGGGAGGGGATGCAGGCTAGTCATCCTAATGGGAACCACATGGATCTCTTGGAACCAGACTCTCTAGTGGGGGAAAGACGCTGGCCTTAAGTTTCCCAGCATCTTGGTTACCTTTGTTCTTGCCTTCTCCAGTGACTGGTGTTCCATCCTGAATCCAAACATCTGGGCCCTTCAGAGCCAATTTGGGGGGGGGGGAGGGGGCAGAAAGGAGAGGTACCAACGTTAATGGGCAAGGTGGACCAGGCTGCTTGATGGCCTGGGCAACCCTTAAAGGGTCTGGCATTAGGGAGCTGGACCTCCCTAATAGAGAAGGACATCCTCAATGGGATGGAACTCTTCCTTTGGACAAAGAAGTCCTTCCTTCCAGTTTGGGTTTTCCACACTGCACATCTCCTCTGGGTAGATATAGATAAGCAGATAGTGAAGGAGGAAGTGAAAGTTTATTGAGTCTAGGTAGATGTCCCACATTCTGGTTAACATGAAGGAAATGAAGATGGTGACCTGCCCACAGGGAGCTTGTAGTCTCATAGAAAATAAGGCAAAGTGATAACTCCAGAAAGGAAATACAGAACAGAAGAGCAGTTTGGGGATTCTGCTTTTCAGTCCCTTCTCTTTGGTCTGTGATTTGCTGCTTGGCTGAAGGGCTGGCTACTCACACTATTGCCCCTACTAGAAGAGAGGCAACACCTTCTACATCTCCCCCACACTGAGCTCTGACAACTGGCGAGATTACTGGGGATGTAGGATAGAGGGGCTGGGCTGTGAACATCCCCTGACCCCTTCCTCTCTCTTCTGTCCTGGTAGGTGAGAGCTGTGCGGGAGACAAGAGCCCACCCGGGCAGGCGTCATCCAAGCGGGCCCGCACGGCCTACACTAGTGCGCAGCTGGTGGAGCTGGAGAAGGAGTTCCACTTCAACCGATACCTGTGTCGGCCGCGCCGCGTGGAGATGGCTAACCTGCTGAACCTCACTGAGCGCCAGATCAAGATCTGGTTCCAGAACCGCCGCATGAAGTACAAGAAGGATCAGAAGGGCAAGGGAATGCTGACATCATCTGGGGGCCAGTCCCCTAGCCGCAGCCCGGGGCCTCCGGGCGCTGGCGGCTATCTGAACTCTATGCATTCGCTGGTCAACAGCGTCCCGTATGAGCCCCAGTCGCCCCCGCCCTTCTCCAAGCCCCACCAAGGCGCCTATGGGCTGCCCCCTGCCTCCTATCCCGCGCCCCTGCCCAGCTGCGCGCCCCCGCCACCCCCACAGAAGCGGTACACTGCGGCGGGGGCGGGCGTGGGGGGCACCCCTGACTATGACCCGCACGCTCATGGCCTGCAGGGCAACGGCAGCTATGGGACTCCGCACTTACAGGGAAGCCCCGTCTTCGTGGGGGGCAGCTATGTGGAGCCCATGAACAACTCCGGTCCGGCCCTCTTTGGCCTGACTCACCTCCCCCACGCTGCCTCGGCCACCATGGACTACCCAAGCGCCGGGCCGCTGAGTAGCGGCCACCACCACAGTACTGGACCAGGGGAGCCACATCCCACCTACACGGACCTTACCGCCCACCATCCTTCTCAGGGAAGAATTCAGGAAGCGCCCAAGCTCACCCACCTGTGATGATGGGCTCGGGGCTGCACACCAGGAGAGTACCCCCGACGTTTTTTCTTCGGTTACTTTTTTTTTTTTTTTTGGTTTAAAGTTCTTCCTGTCCCTCCCTTTCCCTCTCCGCCCCCCCCTTTTCGATTCCTCCCGCCCCGTTTTGTTTTCTTTGGTAACGCGTTTTTATAGTTTATGTGACGTAGCAATCTTGGTTGCTGGAATGGCTGTCAGTATCAATAGCGATATTTATCTCCTCCCTTCCCTAGCTCGGCTGCTGGCCCTGCACCCTTTACCTTCTCCAGTCTTTGATCAGAAACAGGGTATATGAACAAATTTTCTAGCTGAGTTCTTCAATGTGAATTTGTTCGTACATTATGGCTCCCGAGGGGAAGCGATTAATTTTTTTGTTTGTTTTTTTTAATTGCACTTCTTAGCGAGAAAAAAATCAAAGGCGCTTTGAAACAGGGGCTCCCTGTGCAAGGATAACTAAGTGTACGTCTCTCCGTGTGTGTATACTGGTGAACAGTCAGATTTATTTATATTTTTTTTGCAAGCATTGAATAATCTAAGTTTTAAATATTATTTATCCCCATCCGTTCCTATTTATATTAAAGAAATTCTGTACCCTGATTGTTCAGAAGGTTTCTTGGGCCTTTTGTTCAATGGTGTATTGGCGCACATAGAAAAAAATATTTGAAAGGGAAATATAATTCCTTTATAAAAAGGTAATGATGCAATAAAACCAGAGAGGATCCAGATTTTGAAAACAGTGATTTAGGTTTGTAACATCCGGCGAAACTGAAAGAAAAATCTGTAAACGCGAAAAATATACTAAATGTTTTCAGAGTTCTACATTCCGTGCTGCTCACGTTCTGAGAAACAAAACAAAATAATAAAGTTTTTATTCTGAATAATATCCGTGTTCAGAGGGTTCTTTAGCCGAAGATGGGGGTCTGCATGGAATTCAGGCGGAGGCGGGTTGGCGGGGCAGTCCGCGACGGCCTTGCAGTCTTTGGAGCCGGCTTCCGAGTGGAGTCTGTGCAGGCGGCTCGCCCGGGAGCACCGCGAATTCTTAGGGAAGGCGGCTTGGACTCCTGGCGGCGGCAGCTCTGGAAAACGCTGTGCCGTGGGCTCACTGCGCTCTCTGGTTCCCAGCTGCCTCCGAGGCAAGTTGAGGGCTCAGAGGCTGCGGAGTGCTGTAAGCCGGAGAAACAAAGGCAGCGGGGCCCGAGGCGCGCGGGGGGAGCACAGGTGGCCACGCGACCCAGCTCGGGGATAAAGCAGGGCGGTCCTCTCTTGCGCTCCCTTCTCTGGTCAAACGGACCAGCCCACGCCTTAACCCGGGGAATCGTCAACTGCATGGAGCACTTTCCAGGAGTAGTTGGACTCCTCCACGTGTGCTTCGCAGTCCATTATCGCGCCAGGAGGAAAATACTGCTCCTAAAATCGCCACCGTGAGCAAGAACAGTTCGGAAGGGACTAGGGCTCACTCAGGCCGCCAGCAAAGGTGGTGGTGGTGGTGGGGTTGAGCTCGAGAGGCTCTCCCTGAACTCTTCCCTGTATTGCCTGAATCCCAGCATCTGCTTCCTCCCGGAACTTAGTATTTGGCTTTCGCTGTATTTATTTCTTCTCCTTCTACCCTCCCCACTTTCCTTTTATGGCCCTAGGGGGAGGGAAGAGAAAAGGGAGATTGGAATATTTCGAATAAAAATGCAATTTTATAAGTACCTCTTTCATTTGATGCTAAATACTACATTTCCGCGTCTGTGTTTAAGATAGGGCTGTCTACAGACTGGCTGCAGAGGCAAAGGCAGAAACAGTAAAAAGAAATATTTTCATCTTCAGATTAAAGAATTGTTCAGAGAAGGAGCCAAATTCAGGAAATGCAAATCTCGGACCTGCATTCCCATCAGCAACCCTCTCAGAGCTGTAAATGAGGGGCCGCCTGAGTCAGGGTGTCAGGAGCATCTGATGTGAGAAATAAACCCCTTTCTCCCTGAATTGTATCTTTCAGAGACAGAAGTGAAAAATGTCGCCATTTTGTTTGCAATTCAAAATATCCATCATCATGGCCTCTATCTTCCCCCTGAGAAGCTCCTTCGGATGATTCCTAGAAACAGACACTAGAGCCACTTCTGGATATCTGCTGGGCCCAGAGGGGCCACTTTTGGGGAACCTCTCACATTTTAGGGACAAGAAAAAGGCTAGAAGGATGAAAAGCCAGGAGGCTTTGGAGAGATGGATATTTCATCACCAGAGGTGTCTCTCCAGGTCAGTCCTGGCCTTCTACTGTGTGTGTGTGTGTGTGTGTGTATGTGTGTGTGTGTGTGTGTGTGTGTGTGTGTGTGTATGAGTTTGAGCCGTGAGAGAGATGGGTTTGTTCCCCCCACCTCCAACCTCCCTGCCCAAATATGGCGTGCACCTCAGAAATGCAGAGGCTGGGGAGCAGCCTTTGTGAGAACTAGAGCTTCTTCCTTTTCCATTTGCCATGCTGGGCAAATACAGGAGTCATCTTTTAAATAATCATTTTAGAGAAGTCTATAAAATTATCTGGAAAATTATAAGCAATATTGTCTTTGAAAAAAGAGGGAGACAGAGACAGAGAGATCCACCCAGGGAGGATCCTATTTCTAAAATACCTAAAATTCAACCTTTAGCTGAGAGAGGAATGGTTGGCAGCTTCCTTCTTCTCTCAGGGTGGAGATTTAAAAATGAGATTCTAATATTATTTTCCATAGCTTGCCAGCCAAGACATTCCTTTTGGCTTTCATGGAAAAAATATTGATCTCTCCTCCAGCTTCCTAGATATTAAAAAGAAATCCTTACTAAAATATCTCCTGAGTTAAAGTAATAGATATAGGGGAGAGTTCAGCGTTGAGTGGTCGGAAAAAAAAAAAAGAGTTTTCTACCAGATGGTATTTGAATTAAAGCCTCTGAGGCGAGCAAAAAGCTCTCACCCACGCAGCCCCTGACAAAGCTTCCTCCATGTCGGGCAGTGCTGCTCCCTCTCTTCTTTAGTCAGTATTTCTGGTAAAAGCAAATGCCAAAAGCCACCATCCCAGAGTCTGCAAATCACCTTTCCTAAAAGCACCCCTCTAACCCTTTCTAAAGAAGCCAGAAAATATCTTTAAAAAGACCAGTTTTCCTTGTTTACTTGCGTTTCCTGCTCGCCTCTCTGCTCGGCCACATTTGATCTTGGAAAGAGCTTGAAGCTGAAATGTGTTCTTAAGGGCCAGAAGCTGTCAAGGCTTTTGGTGAGCAAGATTGATCGTGCCCAGACTTCCTTCAGAGCTTTGTTTGGAATAAAAGCAAGAAAACTGAAAAACTCCACATTTTCCAAAATAGCATCTCTACCTGTAAGGGAATGCTCTGGACTAGTAAACTAACCAAGGCCACTTCATATCTAATTTGCAACCCAAACCCTCTTTGATGAGGGTCCCAGAGATGGAGTCCTAGCCTTGCTCCTTGGTCGGCCTTTCTTGTTTTCTACGTAGATTTTTCTCCCCCTCCAACCTCTCTCTCCCTGGCCATCAGAATGATTTATTTTCCTGCCACCAATGCCTGCTTGCCTGTCGGCCTGGGGGAGTCTGTTAGCTTGGTCCATTTCAAAGGAAGCAAAAGCGAATCACCATCCTCTGGGTTTGCGGGAGAAGAGGTACCTTCAGATCTCTTTCTCAGCTTCCTCCCCTCTTTCTGGCTTAGTGGATTTTTAAAAAGTTATTATTTGGTACCTAAAGGTGTTATCTTTTGAACCCTCCGGCACCATCCAAGATGGGCTCAGTCTCTCTCCGAATTGGTGGTGGTGGTGGTGGTGGGGTAGAGCATGAATGAGAAACACAACCTTCATAATCTCTCCTCGTTGCCCTCTCTCCTCCACGGTGCTGTTTCCAGCAACAGAACACGGGTGTAAACCTCCCCAGTGCCGGTGTCTAAGGAACGGGAAGGTGCGGGAGGCAATTCGGACTGTCAGGAAGCACTCGCTGAGTCTCAACCAGCCAGCCCCCGTACCAGAGCGACAAGGACAAGGAGAAGGGAAAAGAAAGAGGAACAAGCACCTTCTCCCTCCCTGCTGCTAACTTCCAACAGACTTCCTGGAAATCGGAAATACTCACCGCACCCGAGCCCTACGGGTATGAAACCCAGAATGCCAGGAGCCGCACGCGCCTGCTCCGGGCGGCATTTCTTTGGCTGGCCGCCGCCCTGGCTACAGGGACTTGGGCACATGAACCTGGGGCTGTTGTCTCGCTTGGCATTTGCATCTATCTTTCTCGAGCCACTCTTGAGAAGTTGATGGCGCAGGAAGGTCGGGAAGCTTCAAGAGCCGCCGCCTCCCGTTTTCCGCTTCCCGCCGGAGCCAGATGCAAAGCTGCAGTGGAAAAGCTGGGCTAACAATGGGCCGGCGGCCGGGGCCGGGGGGCGCGGACTCCCGGCTGGGCATTGGAGGGAGGGGGGCGAGGGGCTGGGGGAGCCGGGGGAGGGGGGAAAGGGGGACAGAAGAGAGAGAGGGAGGGGGAGAAGGGAGGAAGAGGAAGAGAAGGGAAAACAGAGAGGAAGGAAAATCGACTGAGAGCCAGATCAGTTCTGAGATCCAGGAACTGGTTTAGAAGTGGCCGAGGAAAAAGGAAGAAAAAGAGGGGGAACACCCAAAAAGGAGTGTCTCTACTCTTTCCTCTCCCTTTCTCCATCTTTCTCTCCCTCTTTCTTTTTCCTCTCTCATCTCCCTTCTCTCTCTGTTCTTTCCTCCAGCCTTAGCAGAACTTATGTGGCTGGGATGCTGGGCCCTCGGGTGTCAAAACTTTGAAGATTAATGGATTACTTTGTTAATGACTGCAGGCATCAGACTGAGGTGCTTAAATGATTTGTGAGGTGCGAGGCGTCCTCCCGACAGTCCCAAACAATGCGCGGAGTGTGCGGGGGAGGCAGAGGGCAGCCGCCGGCGGGACCGGCAGCAGGCTCACACTCGCACACACTCATACACACTCCCAGGCGCACACACCAGATCCTTGCTGATCAGGAAGCGGGCAGGCACCCTCACCCCCACGCACTCACGGGCATCCCCACCCACATATATGTATTTTTGCCCTGAAAAAAGTGTAAATAAAGCCTCGCTGGCCCCCAATGAGGCGTTCCTTCCCGACTTTTTTGGATCAATCAAACAGACAGTGGCTTCTTTTGATTAAAGCCCAAATTGTCATTGGGCAGAAGCAATCATGTGACAGCCAATTCGGTCCAATTTCAACCTTGTCTCCATGAATTCAATAGTTTAATAGTAGCGCGGTCCCCATACGGCTGTAATCAGTGAATTAGAAAAAAAACACCCCAGCAGCGATCTTCTATGATAGATTTTTTTTTTCCCTCCGCGCTCTCCTTTTTCCTGGGCCTTGCCCCCCCAAAGCCCCTCCAGAAGAGGGAACTTTTTCTCCGAGGGGGCTCCAAGGAGAAGGCCATGAATTACGAATTTGAGCGAGAGATTGGTTTTATCAATAGCCAGCCGTCGCTCGCTGAGTGCCTGACATCTTTTCCCCCTGTCGCTGATACATTTCAAAGTTCATCAATCAAGACCTCGACGCTTTCACACTCGACACTGATTCCTCCTCCTTTTGAGCAGACCATTCCCAGCCTGAACCCGGGCAGTCACCCTCGCCACGGCGCTGGCGGCCGCCCCAAGCCGAGCCCCGCGGGCAGCCGCGGCAGCCCGGTGCCCGCCGGCGCCCTGCAGCCGCCTGAGTACCCCTGGATGAAGGAGAAGAAGGCGGCCAAGAAAACTGCGCTGCCGCCCGCCTCGGCCGCCACCGCCACCAGCGGCCCTGCCTGCCTCAGCCACAAAGGTCAGTCCAAAGACTTGGCCCCAGGTTCCCGGGACCCTCTTCCCCCTCTGGACTACCCCAAGAGCGGTTATGGGGGGAGGGGAGCATGGGCTGGGGGGAAAGGGGGAGAGGGAGAGATGCTTGGCTGCCTTTTTCCTTTCCCTGTGGGCTTAGGAGTGGATGTGCTGGAGAGAGAAGGGATCTTGTGCTCCACAATAAGACATATATGTTTTTTTTTTTTTAGGAAGGGGGGGTGGAACTTTCCCTAACTTGTGTAATGTGGGATGATTTATTTGAGTTGGAACTGACCTCCTCTTGTCTCCTTGTCCTAGAGTTTGGCTTTTTGACAGTAATGAAGAGTGATAGATCACTCTTGCTCAGCTAAGCAGCTGATGCATTAATTATAAATTGTGGTGTGGCTAATATAAAGTTTGCTCCCGGATGGAGAGGTTGGGGGGAGCTACAGGCAGAAATTTGATGGAGGTGGAGGAGATGGGTTCTACCCATTCTGGACTCCCAGGAAAAGCAGCACAATAGCTCTACTGCATCCAGGGGCGGCCATTTTGTTGCAGTTCATTTTTTTCTGCTATATTTATTATCCAGTGGAATAACCCAGCTTGGACCCTTCCACCTCCAACTGTGCGTGTGTCTCTTGTTGGTTTCCCTTTCCGCAGAATCTTTGGAAATCGCCGATGGCAGCGGAGGGGGCTCAAGGCGCCTGAGAACTGCTTACACCAACACGCAGCTTTTAGAGCTGGAGAAAGAATTTCATTTCAACAAGTATCTTTGCAGACCCCGAAGGGTGGAGATTGCAGCGCTCCTGGATTTGACTGAGAGACAAGTGAAAGTGTGGTTTCAGAACCGGAGGATGAAGCACAAAAGGCAGACTCAGTGCAAAGAGAATCAAAACAGCGAGGGGAAATTTAAAAGCCTTGAGGACTCCGAGAAAGTGGAGGAGGATGAAGAGAAGTCACTCTTTGAGCAAGCCCTCAGCGTCTCCGGGGCCCTTCTGGAGAGGGAAGGTTACACTTTTCAACAAAATGCCCTCTCTCAGCAGCAGGCTCCCAATGGACACAATGGCGACTCCCAAAGTTTCCCAGTTTCGCCTTTAACCAGCAATGAGAAAAATCTGAAACATTTTCAGCACCAGTCACCCACTGTTCCTAACTGCTTGTCAACAATGGGCCAGAACTGTGGTGCTGGCCTAAACAATGACAGTCCCGAGGCCCTCGAGGTCCCCTCTTTGCAGGACTTTAACGTTTTCTCCACAGATTCCTGCCTGCAGCTTTCAGATGCAGTCTCGCCCAGCTTACCAGGTTCCCTCGACAGTCCCGTAGATATTTCAGCTGACAGCTTTGACTTTTTTACAGACACACTCACCACAATTGACTTGCAGCATCTGAATTACTAAAAACATTAAAGCAAAACAAAGCATCACAAAACAAAACCCCCCTTGACCAGGTGCTTTTGCCTTCTTTATTCTGGGTGTTGATTTTTATTTTATTTTATTTTTGACCTATCTCATCCTTCCTTTAAATGTTGAGGATTTTCTGTTTAGCGATTCCCCCTGGGAAACCAGTTTCAAACGATCTTTTACAGATTATTTTGGAGTTTTAGTTGTTTTAAATTTTATCCAATCACCCTTTATGTGGTTTTCTGAGAACAATATGAGGCCTGCAAGAAAGTGATCATATAATTGTATCTTCACTTTCTTTTTATTTTTGTGTTACATTAGTATGCATTGTCATGCATATTTTTTGGTAGGATAAATTCTCCTTTGCTACAAATAGCTTTCATATCCCCCCCCAATCCCTTTCTTTTTCTTCTTTTAGTCTAACTCAGTAAATAAAATTCTGGTCACAATTTATCTTCTTTTTCAATTTTAATATATTTATAAAGGGGGTATAGTCAAAATTTTCATTAGATAGCAAAAACAACAACAAAAGCCAGAAAATGGCTAGGGCTTCTAAGAAGTGTTTTTTCTTTCTTTTCTTTTCTTTTTTTCTTTTTAAGGGAATAGATTTGGTTTTCAGATTTGAGGTTCAAGCCATAGATTTGAATTGGTAATAGAAGCAGAATTGGGCCGCGATGAGTTGGGCCAAGTCGAAGCTTTTGAAACTGAAGAAATAAAGTGCCTACAGAAACCTCCCACTCAGGAATGTGGAGTTTCTTGAACAAGCTACTAGTCTCTAGGTCATTAAGCAAGTTATCAACATTTCATTTATTTATACACGTTTGTTTCAAACATCTATGTTCTCCCCTACCCCCACAAGTTCCCGCATATTTTCAGTGTGGTTGATTAGTCTTCCAGATGTGGATGAGTCCAGCAAACAGACCTAAAAAATAGAGAAAAACAAAAATAAAACAGTTGTTGCTAGCTGGAAAATGCACTTCATTTTTTTCCAATCTTCTGGTCCAGTCACTCGTGGGGTCTTTTTTATCAGGGTCAGAAAAATCAATATTTCATTCTTAAATCAGTTTACATTGCAAATAATGGATCATCAAAGCTTTGAAGTCAGGTTAGGAAGTTGAGATTTAAAAAGGAGTGTGTTTGTCATCCTAGGTTATAAATTAACCCCGTTTTTAGAAAGAGAAAAAAAAGCACTTTAAAATGAAATATCAATAAAACGTGATCTAGGGTATGTTATTGGGTTGTTCTGTCCCCCCCCTCCTTATGTCTCCCATGTTTATTTTTCTCTTTCTGAGAAATGTTCTGATGGCAACTTACTTAGCGTGAGAAAATGCAGTGTGTAAGCAACATGTGTGCGGGGCGGGTTGATTTACGAAGCCGGCTCTTAACTGTAGCGGCTTGGAAGTTATAATGAAATACCGATCTTTCTCCATGGGTTTGCTCCCCACCTTCCCCTTCTTCTTCAACCCTCTAAGTCCCAACAGCGGCATAGGCATTTGTGTGTGTGTGTGGGGAGGCGGGGGGTTCGTGGGACCGCGGCCGATTTCCGGCCCCTGGCGCGGAGCGAAGCAGGGCAGCCCGGACCAGGCCAGGGTTGCGGGGCTGCTGGGTGCGATTTGTCCTGCACTCATAAATCAAACGCTTTCTATGAATGAGAATGTCATCAAAGAGATCAATTGCAGGAACACATGCACAAATAAAAATCCTCTTACGTAGTTGCCGGGGATTCCCGTCCGAACGCATTAAGTTAGAAGGCGTTTAGTCATAATTCATTTTTATTGCTCTTTTAAAACAACAGCTTGGCTGAGCCGCAGATGCCATGAACAGCTCCGGGACTCGGCGGCGTTTTGTCTCCTCCTGGCTCCTTCCCTTTCTAGTAGAAAAGCTTTGAAAGAGGCGCTTTGAGCCCAGCGAGCCGCTTGCAGGCGATTATTTTAATCGTGACCAAGCTAGACTTTTCATCCTTTTGCTCTGGGCGTTTAGACACTTTAGCTTGTGTGGTGGGGCGCGGGCCTGTGTGCCCAGACCGCCAAGCATCTCCTTCACCGACTAATCGGCCCCAGAATTTCTTAGTGGGGGGTGGGGTGGGGTGGGGGTGGGATTGGGAAGGAATCGAACTACGGAAGCCTACCGGCTCGAGTCAGAGGAGGCTGCCTTTGTGAGCAGCGCGGGAGAGCTGCGGTCCCGGACGCTCTCAGGCGGAGCCCGCAAGGTTGCGAGAGCCGGGCCTGCCGCTAGCTGTGCGCGGAGACAGACGGGAGCCGGCCCGAGTGCCTGCGGACCTGTGTGTTGTGCGAGTGCATGCTTTTGACACCAAGAAAACCTCCCCACCCAGGCTGTCTTAGTAAGGAACCCAGGAGAGAAGGGAGGTGGAGGGAGAGGAGTGCGGAGGCCGGGAGCTAGCAGAGGAGGCGACAAGGCTGAGGCCGGTGGCGGCTTTGTGGAGGACGCCCTGCGGCCCAGGGGGGTCGCGCAAACCCCGGCGGAGGAGGCCAACAAAGGTATAGGAATAAGGCAAGGGGGGAGAACGTACGGATGAGCTTTGGCTCCGAGAGTAGATCACCCACACTGCCAGCTCATACTCTCCACCTCAGCCCCACCCCCACAGGATCCCTTCTCCTCCTATTCCGCTGCAGGCCTGGCGCTCCCAAGGAAGCCGCTTCCAGGCGAGTCGTCTTGCCTTTTCCCTTCTCCAGAAGCTGGAACTGAGGCAGTAGTGACCTTTTCTGTACGTGCTCCCACTTAAACCAAGTTTGAGGATGGGTCAAAGTTCACAGAAAAATACCATTCCAAAGGAAGTGTTTGGGGAACCCATTTTTTTTTTTTTTTTGCTGCTGCTGAGGGAGTCCAGCGTTAAAGGTCTGCAAGGGTTTTCCCTTCTGAGATGACAGATTTGGGGGGAGACTTTATATTTGGAGAACAGAACACAGGGGCCTGAAAGGGTGCCTAACACATTTGAAATATGCCTGCCTCAAGCAAAACATTGTTGTTCTAACTGGGGGAGGGGAGGTAGGCAAGAAGTAGGAATCCCAAACCCACATACAGTCCTCATAATAATTTTCATCTGTCAGATTCAATGTTGTAAACACCATCAGAGTAAAATCTATAGAACAGTGGCTGCAAAGCTTCTTGGCTGATTTCTGCTACCTAAGCATGCATCAATTCTCTGCCTCTGGACTTTTCTCTCTACAAGCCCGTGGTTGACTCGAAACCTAATAGTAAATAGCAATTAACGACACCATCAGTATCAGGGTAGGATAAGTGTGATGAAGACCAGGACCTCTGGCTTGGGATGATGCTCAGATTTGCACGTGCCTCTCTGGGGAAACACTTGACTCACATAGGCAGCTACACAGTAAGTTGGAAAGGGGAGGAGGTATCGTTGGGGAAGAGGAAAGTGTCTAGTGTCCACCATCAGCCATCTGTCCACCACCCCTCCCACCTGCTAGCCCCCACCCCCACTCCAGACATGCAATGCAACCGAATCTAGTGTGTGTGTGTGTGTGTGTGTGTGTGTGTGTGTGTGTATGGGGGGGGGTGTTGGAGGAGGATCTCCTACTCGTAAATCCCCTCTCCAGAAAGAGAGAAACGAAGGAGAGAGGAGAGCTGAGCACACTTTGTTGGAGCTGTGGTCTGGCCCTTCGAGGCCCCACCCGGAGCGCGCAGGCTCCTGGGTCCTGGGGAGCCGGCAGATGGTCTGCAGCGCGCGGTTCGGCCCCTACGCAGGCCACGTCCGCTAGCGTCATCTCTCTCCCCCGCCTCCTACCCCTCAAAATCCAGCGGCCGAGTTGCTCGGGATCCCGAAGGGCTCCCGGAGCAAAGCTGAGTGGGAAGGAGAAAGGGGCGGGAACGAGGAGAGAGAGAGAGAGAGGGTGGAGAAGAGTCCGGCCATCCCAGGCCTTTGCTGACAAGCTCTGCTGCAAGGGCTCACCCGCCCCGGGGCGTCGAATTACATAAGCTCCTCATTGCCATGCTAATGGCAACGGTGTAGGGCGGAAAAGGAGCATCAGAGACCCTCCTAGGAAAAGGGAATTTTCTTTTCTTGAGCTCGCCGCTCCACACCCATCCGGGATTCCTCTCAGTCAGTCCTCCGCGCACTTCCTTCTCGGCTCGGAGAGCTGGTGGCCCAGCCTCGCTCTCCACCACCATTTTCTGCATTCCTTACCGCCCCAGGGTCCCGGAGCACGGACAGTGCAGTAAAAGCGATCCGGGAAACTGGGGCTTACGCAGGTCTTGTTTCCTACCCTTTCTGTTCCGCCCAGACAGTTCCGGCCGCTTTATCCCTCACCCGAGAGAGCCGAGAGCCCTCTTCCCTTCTCACCTTTCGCCAGTTCATCTTTCTGTACACAGCTGAGAGGGGAACGCTGGTGGGGGATGCCCTCAGCCCCTACTTCCCGCAGGGGCGGGGGCCGAGCGGAGTTGAGCGCGCGTGGAAAGCAGCCTCTCCTCCCCTTCGCCCCAGTGCTCGGAATCAGTCGTAGCAGCCGCCGCAGCTACTGCCACGGCCTGGGCTGCCTAGGGGGGCGACTGCGCGTCACCTAGACGGAGGAGCGCCGGGGATTTAAATGCCACTGAAACAGTGATCCATCACCGCGGGAGTCGGCAAACTTTCGCAGGGGGCTCAGCGATTGGCTGGCACAGTCACGTGCCCCTCCCTAGAGCCCTCCGCCCTCCGCCCCCTGTCTTGCGCACTGTACATTCATATCATTTTTCTTCTTCGACCCCATGGAGGAAGTGAGAAAGTTGGCACGGTCACCCAGGGCTTCGCAGGACCTGGTCACTCAGTGACAGATGGACAATGCAAGAATGAGCTCCTTCCTGGAATACCCCATTCTCAGCGGAGGCGACTCCGGGACCTGCTCAGCGCTAGCCTACCCTTCCGACCATGGGATTACAACTTTCCAGTCGTGCGCAGTCAGTGCCAACAGCTGCGGCGGCGACGACCGCTTCCTAGTGGGGAGGGGTGTGCAGATCAGCCCTCCCCCCCACCATCACCTCCACCATCACCACTCCCAGCCAGCCACATACCAGACTCCTGGGAATCTGGGGGTGTCCTACTCCCACTCGAGTTGTGGCCCAGGCTACGGCGCTCAGAACTTCGGCGCGCCTTACAGTCCCTACGCGTTAAATCAGGAAGCAGAAGTAAGTGGTGGGTACCCCCCGTGCGCTCCCGCTGTTTACTCTGGAAATCTCTCATCTCCCATGGTCCAGCATCACCACCACCACCAGGGTTATGCCGGGGGCACGGTGGGCTCGCCTCAGTACATCCATCACTCATATGGACAAGAGCATCAGAACCTGGCCCTGGCCACGTATAATAACTCCTTGTCCCCTCTCCACGCCAGCCAAGAAGCCTGTCGCTCTCCTGCGTCGGAGACATCTTCTCCAGCGCAGACCTTTGACTGGATGAAAGTCAAAAGAAACCCTCCCAAAACAGGTCAGTCCCCGTCTACTGCTGGCCGGTGGATGCTCTTTGATGATACTGGAAGAAGCTGGTATGCTTAGTTTGCAAGGAAAATTCCTAATGATTTTTTTTTTTAAGTTCTTGCTTCCGACAGATGTTGTAGGGTATGGGGAGATTGCCCAGATGTTTTGGGGCAAAGAAGGCTCTGAGACACGTGTTTCCAAGTGGGCTGAGTTTTAGAGGTTTTGTAAGTAGGAAGGGGAGGGGATGTATTTTGCTAATATCTCTAGGCTTCATTAATCACTCGTCTGACCACGTCTTTACACTTCATCACTCACCCTTCGTAGCCTGATTTGTGCTGAGAAGTTCTTGATCTCCCTTTGCTCTAAAGCCTGTAGGGGATAAATGTCCCTCATATCAATTTTTAAATTTTTACCTTTTTCCCTCACCAATTCCTACTCTGTCTCCAGGAAAAGTTGGAGAATATGGCTATGTGGGTCAACCCAATGCGGTGCGCACCAACTTCACCACCAAGCAACTGACGGAGCTGGAGAAGGAGTTCCACTTCAACAAGTATCTGACGCGTGCCCGCAGGGTGGAGATCGCTGCGTCCCTGCAGCTCAACGAGACCCAGGTGAAGATCTGGTTCCAGAACCGCCGAATGAAGCAGAAGAAGCGAGAGAAGGAAGGGCTTCTGCCCATCTCTCCGGCTACTCCGCCCGTAAGCGATGAAAAGGCCGAGGAATCCTCAGAGAAGTCCAGCTCCTCTCCCTGCGTTCCCTCCCCAGGATCTTCTACCTCAGACACCCTGACCACCTCTCACTGAGGAGGCCACCCCAGCCCAAGGCTCCACAGTCCAGGCTTCTCAGGCTGGGACTTCTTACCCAAAGCACATTCTTAGCTTATCTTCCTTTCCATTGACAGTCTCTCTCTTCCTTTCTGATCCTATCTGGGAACTCCTGGCCGAGTTAATGTGTTTCCAGAGAGTTCTGGACCAGACCTGGTGGGAGATTTACTCCTTAATCCAGATTGGGTGCCAGCATCAATTTTCTGATGGTCCCTACAACCCCTTCCTGCCTTTTAAGGGTATTTCCAGGAACCTACTATTCCTTTCCAGATGTCCTTTGGAGAATAGACCCCTTTGCCAGCAGAAACATATCAGGGAGAGGCTTCTCATCTTTTATCAATCTGTATCTTTACAGTTGTCCCCTACTCTGATCTTAAAAGTAGAATAGAAAGACAGGAAAGAGTTCAGGAGCTCATGAAGAATAGATGCACTATGAGTGTGTTTACACAATTCATTCATTCCTTAATTTAATTCAGTTTCATGTATAAGTTGGCTTTGTAAATACTTTGACTGAGAGATTTATCTTTATACAGATTTTCTAGGAAAGTTTAGTTTAATTGACTCAAACAGGGTGGGCAAACTCTCATGGCTCCTACAATTTTATATGTGATTATAGGTGAAAGAATAAATTTCCTTATTGAAACCCAATCGGATGCCTCAGAGGATAGCCTTGATTTGTTCTTTCAGTGAGCTAAGAAGGCCTGTAGAGCACAAGGTTCACAAACCTGGCTTCCTGTATTAAATTTTTCCCCATCCCCTTTTTTCTTGCTTCTCTGGTTACTTTCCATTAAAAATTTGTGCTGGATTATTCTGAACCTAAAGGCATTATTCAAACCAGCTTCTTCCTTCCACAGTTACTGTAGCTGGATATGATGTATTTTCAGCTCAATTGTTAATGTGATGGATGGCACAATGAATGTATATTTTGTGTGATTGGTGAATAGTCTTTTGCATGTCGCACAATGTTTTGATGTCTCTGAAGTACCACACTGAGTTCTATCAGTTATCCTTGGTGAGCCTTTGATTTCCCATTTTCTGTACAATCATGACTAGCTCTGAGATCCTGGAGTGATGTGATCCGGAGCAGAGTTTACGGGTCTTAAGATGTCTGTAATAAATATATTCAATTTCAGGTATGCTTAAATGTCAGTGTATTTGACTGGGATACAATTTGTTGATTCCTACGAAGTTGTCTATTTCATTTGGGGATGGGGAGAAAGAATGATATGAATTTTCCAAGTGGGCCTTTTCTTGCATAAAAGTGAATACCCTCCATTTTCATGTAGCTGAAACTTCTTCACGACTTTAATTTCACCAGATTCTGGTATGACACCTTACCAATGTTATTTAATAGCTTGATTTTCTTTAAAATAACAACAGCTTCTTTATAATAATTGACATTTATAATGGAAAAAATGAACGGTGAGGAAATTTATGAAGAAGAGCTATTGCTGAAACAATCATGGATACTTCCTGGGTCAAGTGCTAACCTTTTCACCTCCAACTGAATGTTGACATATATATAAACAGAACCTCTCTTCAAAAGCTGAAACTGTCTTCAGTCAGTCTTTCCTCACATCAGTGAACCTAGAGCGAACAGATTCTCATTTAATTAGCTCCAGTATAAAGCTGTTGTGAGGATGGAGCCCTCACTCCACCCGTCTTTCCTTCTTTTTAGATTGCTGTGCAGTGTTCCAATATATTCCAGCCTTTAAATTTAGTGGGGTCTGCTTTCAGTAAACCCTTATACCCCTCCCCCATTCCTCCCTTCAACATCTATCCCTTGCATTGTTTCCCAACCCCCTCTAGGTTGCACATCTCATTCCCTTCAGACTCAATTTTTATTTCATAGCCAACATGGCTGCGGTGAGTCCACAGTTCTAATTCCATGCAATATAACCCAGAAAAAAAGTTTTTAAAATTTTATTTTCTGGGCTCAATAGTTCCTTCCAGGTGAACTTGTCCCTGTGCCTTGAAGTCTTTCAATATCCAAATTGCTTCAACCCTGGCATCTGCCTGCTCTCAGGGGAAGCCAGCAAATGAAAGAGTTCAAAGTGCTCCTCCCAGACCTCTTACCACTTTTTCTTTACTTTCACACATTTTTTGGAGGCTTTAATTTAGCTCCAAAGTACAGCAGAAAATTTACAGCATCCCAAACAAATACAGACATACGACTTCCTTCCTCCGCAAAGAATGTTTTACAAAGGATGGGGGGGGTGGGGGTGGAGGGGCATACAAAAGTTTGGAGTTTGCAGGCATCCTAGAGCACCAGTGAGATTTCCTGCACTTCCCTGTCAAAGGCGGCAAGCCTGGACTCTGCAGGCACAGTTGCTGCGGCCATATCAAGGGCGCAGGTTGCCCTCCCCTTGCCTGCAGAATTCTGAGGTCGCCTCTAAAAGATTCAAGTCGATGGAGAAAAACTTCAAAGACGGCCAACTTTTTCTTTCATTTCCCTGCCTGGCCTTATACAGTATCTTTTGTTTATTAGTGTAAGGCCACAAAACAAAACAGATGGCCGATTTTCAAATACTTTAATGTGCTAAAGTGTCATTTGCATGCCATTGCCGAGATTTCAATATCTAAAAGCAGGGACTGACCCGCTGGAATCCTGGAGATTCCAATCTTTAAGGTGTTGGTTTTAACGTAGCTCGAGAGAGAAAAGAAGGGTAAATTATAGTTAAACATCTCAAGCCTTCTCTAGGTCATGGAATAAATCCGTTCACAACCAATGCATTTAGAAAGCATTAATATACATTTCAACAAGGAAAACATATGTATCTTTTGGCTGTTCTAATTGATTAAATCAAAGGAGCTTATCAAATCTTTCTCCAAGGTCTCCCTTTTTCTATTTTGGTCTCCGAGGAGAACAGTTAGTTCCTTGAAAAATGACAGCAACAATAACTGAAACAACACAAAGAGGAAAAACAGAAAATGAAATGTTATTATTAATTTTAAAAAGGACAATAAGGGTCTCACTTAAGGACCTATGGTAATTGCAAGATAAAATTCCAGTTTTCGAAAACTTCTCCCATGTTCATCCAAAATATTCCCGAAATTTGGGTGTCCTCAAACTAAGCTGAGTTGAGGTCTTGCTGTGACACTAAAGTTTACTTTTGGAGGCTATTCAGATGCTATGGTGTTTTCCTCTGGGGCAATCAGATTCAAACCGATCAATATTTACTCAGTCTGAAAGGGTTGTTGAAAAGGCTGCTAACAACAAACTGCTTAGCTGCTCACCCCTGTTTAATCTCAGGTTCACCAAAAGTTCAAGAAGAGATGAATGCAGTGATGGGTCACTTTAGAATGAGTCCCAGCGGTTTATCTGAGCTCTCTGCTAAAGGCAACAATTACAGTTCCATCCCTCTTTGGGAAAGGGGCAACTTTCCTATTATTCTTTTGCTAAACAGTGTTTACTAGAAATTTAAAACACTTTCCTCTCCGCTCCTGGATTTTTTTTTTTTTTTTTAAGATTCCAGCTGCCCTTCTCCTTGCCCCAGCTTTCTGACAATCCACTAAGTTTCATTTGACTTAAAATAAATTACATTGAGTATTTTAAAAAATGTTAAATTAGTCTGACATAAGAGATACGATTTATTTCAGATGCCACGAGCTATGAAATGAAACTCTTTGGGCTATTAGAGTTCATCTTCTTTGCGAAAGTATAGGGCAAGATTGAATTGAAATCCATTTGCGTTTGAGTAATATGTACAACCAGAGCCCAAATATCCATCTGAAATGGTTGTTCAGACAGGAATGGGGAGGCAAAGGGAGTGGGAGCTGGCTTGTGCAAAAGCAAATTAACTCAGGTGGAAAGCCAACTTTAAAATTTTACAACCTCCTAGTATATGAACTACTGAAAAATGAAAAAGGAAGAATCAAGGAAGCCAGTGGGGAATGGTGGGTAGAAGATGCTAGACGCAGAAGCTAATTGCTACAGCTCTTTAGAGGTTAAGGGTCATGTAATCACTGCATAAATGCATACTAAATAGGGATTTATTAAGCTTTTCTGATGGCTGAGCACGTCTGACAAAAAACGGTCACTGCCGTTTATGTTTCCTCCTTAAGAATAATCCTTGTAGTAGAAGCTTTTCGCATTTGAATCTTTAATTTACTGTTGTGAAAGACCAGCAATCCTCCCGTTTTAAAATTTCAAAATAGTTCTTTAACAGCACATTTCTTCGTATAGGATGGGACTGTAAAATATCTCTCTCTTAGAAATGCTATAGCTTTTTCAATACACACAAGAACACAAGATAGCATGTCTCTATCAGATAAGCTACTCACTGGATAGCTAACTTTCCTGACCCTCCAGCAGATAAGTTTACTTTGTGCCAGCACATCTGAGAACACACAAAAAATCTGCCTCAGGACTCCTTGTACCTAAATGAGCAGAATTAGAAGGGCTCCATCTACCCAAGCTTTCTCATTTTATGGATCAGGAAGACATGCTATCCAGAGATGCATTCATTTGAGTGAGAGCACATGGTATTAGTACTCTTCCTATATAAAAATCAGATGACTTAGAGTCTGAGTCAAGTGTATTTCTTATAACCAAGATCCTGTTTTGATTTTTTTTTTTTTTTTTTTACCTTACTTGCTCTTCATGATTTGTTTCAGGCTGGTTATTGTTCACTTTTTCCCATTTCTGGTTTACTGGCTACCCACCAAGTCCATTTCTTGATTTTGCGCTTTCAGGATTACTTAGACCTTGAAATAACCTCGTAGTCGAATGTTTCTGCCACCATGTTTGGATAATAAAATGTTGGGTTACTTTCCTTTAAAGACACATGTTCTAAGATATAGAAATAGAAATGGAGAAAGCAGGCAAAATTTAACAAGCAAAAATTTCTTTCTCTTTAATCTAGGCTAGGGAGGAATAAATGAAAGAAAAGCTGCCTGCACCCACTTTGGATCGCCATTAAATTGTCAAAAGGTTTCAGCTAAAGGCTTAGATATGCAAGAAACATTCCAGAAGGGGTCCTAACCCTGAATCTTTTTCCTTTCCTTAATTATTCTGGTCCATATTTCTTAATTTTCTCCATCATTCACTCACGTACCTAAAACAGGCACACACAAACACCAAACCCAAAACATCAACACCAAGTCTCCTTGCAACACAACTTTACACATTGTTTTCACCATGGTGAGACCTACTGATCTCAGCAGAACCTGCTGCCCCAAAGGACATCTATTGCTGTTAGTGTTTGAAGTGCTGAGCTGCGATCAAATTTAGGTAACCTTGGATTTCAGAACTGTAAATCAAATATCAATCAAGCAATTCAGTTTCGTAGGCGTTAACCTACAAACGCGTTTTTTTTCTTTTTGCCAAACCCATACCATAATTACAAAATACTCCGTAAGACTGTATTTTTAATCTGCTGAAAATAAATAAGACCAAAGAATCTCTTTCAACACTTGCAGACACAACTGAGACACATACCTACGTTAAAAAAACAGCTCATCAAATTTTATTTTTATTAAAAATGTGTAAAATGTCTAGCCAAGGCTAATCAGATTGCTTTGCATTTTCATATTAGACTTGGGTTGTTAATTGGGTTGTAAGGGAAAAAATAAGCAACTGCTTGCAACAGAAAATAAAGGAAAAATATCAAAAGCTTTAAAAAAAAACTGGGATATTTTTTAGCCGCATTAGACATTTTTCAAATTATATACGCTGCTTCTTTTTAAAAGAAAAACCACCACCAGTACCATAACAGGAATCCGGAAAGTGATTTAAGGTGATGAGGACTTTTCTCCCGTGAAATATCAGCAAACACCACCTAGGAAAGTATGGACGGGAATTTTTCATCCTAAGGAACAAATGGGCTCTTTCCTTCAGGACACCCAGGGGGCAGCTCCACGGAACCTCGGGAAGCACACGGCTCGGGCGATCACGTCGCTTCAGCGGCCGCGGGCTCACGAACTCCCGGCCTAACAGCGCCGCATCGAGCGGGGAGATCAATGCCTGTCGCATGGCGCCCGACCCGCAGCCACTGGCTGAGGGGGATGCCACAGAGCCTTCCGCGGCCGCGCGGGGATATAGAGGAGCCCCGACGCCAAATTAAGATGGCTTTCTTTTTATTGCTTCTGCGCCTTTTTTCTCTCCCGAATTCCTCTCAATTGCTGCCGCTCCCTTCTTAATTTCTCCCAGGACCTACGCAGCGTGCGAAGGGAGCAGCATCCGGGCTTCCCCGGCGTTACGGGCGTCGCGGCCCGGCGTTGGCCTGGGGCCTGTTTGAGGTCAGTACGCGGTAAGAAGGGAGCAGCATCCGGGCCCTTGCTGTGTGCGCAGGTGGCAAGTCGCGGCCGGGGGAGGCTACGTCCAGCCCCGCTTTGCCCCTGGGCCTCACGTTTGCTCCCCTCCCCCACCCGCCCTTGTCGCCCTACTTCCCCAGGGGCTCCTGGGAGCCTGAGAAGCTGACAGGTGCGACGTAATGCCTCCAGCTGCTGCTTCACTCTTCCTGGTGAGGGTCTCATGGTCTCCATCCCTCGCAACTCCAGAATGAAGTTAGATGGAACATTTCTTCCCCTTAGGAGAAGAAGCCCAGGTCCGAGACCTAGTTGCCTTGTCCAGCTTCTTAAGATTTAAAAGGGAGACTTGACTCCTTGCCTGTCCCAGTCCCTCAGGTATCTTCAAAATGTACTTGAATAACATATTCATTCTCCTTCTACTTAAACTTTGCTATTTTAAATGGTAGATGTGGGGGTAGCAGGTGTGACAGGTTTCCAAATATTCAGTGTTCTTAGAGAGGCCACCAGTGGGTCTAGTCAGGGAAACATCCTTGTCTTGTTTCTGGCATGGCCTCTCTTCCTTTGCAGTCAAATCCTGCCTTGCCTCAGGAAGAAGTTTCCTCAACTACTTACCACTCTTTCTGCACTGCCCTTCTTAGAGCCCTAACTTTTACACAGGGTTTGTGATATAAAGTGTGTAACACAAACGCCTGACTGGGATTGTAAATTAGGCTCTCCGTGTGTGTTGGTCTTGGCTTCCAGTTGGATCTTAACCCTCTTGTGGGCAGGGCCCTTGATTTACAATAATATGGATTGACTGGCTCGTGTAGTAGGAAGAACTCTGGACTGGAATTCAGGAATTGTGTATCTAGTTTTCTTTCATTCACTGTGTGAGCTTGGGTAGGGTACGTAACCTTTCTGTGCTTCAGGTTCTTAATTTATAAAATAAGGCTACTTCTTGTTGATTTTTCAGCTGTTCTCTAAAGTTACGTGATTTTTCAGTATCCTGAAAATGTATTTATTTAGGATTACTCTTTGCTAAGCCCTGTGCCAACATATGTTACATGTATTAAAGCATTTAATCCTGACCTATGGCTAAGAAAGTGATATTTTACAGACAAGGAAAGGGAGGGGGCTTAGATGTTAAGTGACTTGTCCTTTGTCTCCATAGCCCAAACTATTATTCATGCTGCTGTAGCACATTTCCACAGGGCCAACCAACGGACTTTATCAGGCTTCATTGTTTGACAAAGGTGCTATTTTAGTGGATAAATGCTCACTGGTAAAGAATTAGGGAGCTTGAGAACCTCACTGTTCAATATCAAACATACATGCCAACTATGACCACACATTCTTGGGAAAATAAGCAAATGACAAATACTGGAATCAAAATGAATCTAATTCCATATGGATGTGTGTGTGTGTGTGTATGTATAGATACAGAAGTACATATATATAGGGAGACACATAAGAAAAAAAAAAGAATCTAACTCCAAAGTCAAAGAGGACCGATTTAACAGTAAAATCTTTCATATCTGACACTGACTATGGGGAATTATTTGCAAGGAGAAGAAAAACACCCTATATATTCATAGGTTATGTCTGTGGCATGCCTAAAATGTGGACAAAAATGGATGTGTTCAATATAAAGTACAGATGTTTTGTCTCTATAAAAGCTGGCATCCTTATGGTTGGATGCATTTGGATGTATAATTTTCCCCTTCCCAGTTTTCATTTGGATATTTTATATACTGCAAATCCAGTCATAATTTACATTTGAAGAAAAAAGCACTGATCCTCAGAGTTTATAACTTAACACCTCTTGACTAAGAACTAGAGAACCCAGGTTCACCAAGAACTTGGAGGAAAATATTGAGGCCTAAAGAGAGCCTGTCTTTAGAAGCCAGCCATTCCCAGAATTTAATTAACACAAAGTCAGATTAAAAGCTGTCTGTAGAACACAGGACTGTTTTTTCCTAATTTTCTAATGGCATAATTGCAAATATTGCAATATTACTGATATTATTTAATTGTAGAGTCGTAGAATCTAAGACTAGAAGAGACATTATAAATCTTTAATCTGTTTCTCCATCTTACAAGTAAAGAAATTAAGGCCTGAAAGGTGCTAGCCCTGTTAGTGGTAATAAAAATATTTGCGTATTTTTTTAATATATGCTTAAGTGGATATTAAAAATGGCAGGCAAAAATTTATCTCAGGCTAGATATATTAATAACATTAATAATTAATTACTATATTAAGTATAGTAATTACTATAATTAATTACAATAAAATTAAATATGAAGATCTAAAAGTTATTAAGAGTAAGAAGGTTTGAATAACTAGAATGTGGCCAGAGGGTTTTTTGCTTTGTATTTACCTCCAGGAGTCCTAAGAAAGGGTGACCGCTCAGATATCTTCTGCCTGATAGATAAATAGATGTTGGCTGATACATTTTAATTCTTCCATTTCAGAAATTCTTTACATGATGGTAGAATGCTCGCCTGCCATGTGGGAGATTGGAATTTGATTCCCGGCCCATGCAACCCCCCCCCCCCCAAAATTCTTTACCTGATCTGACAGATAAGGCAAAGACCAAATCAAGAAGGGCTTTAGGCCTTTTTAATTGCCCTGCTCAAGCCAGTTGGATCGCATCTTAGCTCCCTGGTTGCTGCTTGAGTTAGGCACCATGGAAACTGGGGCCATTCTGGCTTTGTTGATGTATCTCCTATGGATCGCAAGGACTTTCAATTCATTACCTTGTGTTAAAAATTACTCCTATGAGAGAGATCCTGACTTTAGCAAATTATTATGACAACCTATTTTTGTATATTAACATTTATTGAAGGCTTTCTTGGTACCAGATACTAAGCTAAGAGCTTTATATGCATTATCTCAGCTAATTGTGACGACAACAGCCTTATGATGTGGATTTTATTATCCCTATTTACAGATGGAAAAACTGAGGCTTAGGGACGTTCTGGAATTTCCTCACCATTGCACAGTGAATGAATTACAAAGTTGGTATTTGAAGGCAATACATTTAATCATGTGTTGAAGCCTCATATCTTAAGAATATGAGAGTTTAATATTTTGGTCTAATCTTAAATTTAACTTCAGGTTTAATGTGTTTATGTTTATATTTTAGAAGCTTGGTTTTAAGTTGTTATAAATTAACATGTACAATGTGAGTGATCCTAGTTTTATAAAATAAAAAAAAGTGTATACATATATAGACAGACAAAACCTTAATGTTTATGCTTGTACCTCTGAGGTTTTATTGCTGACAGAATTGATCCTCTCAAAATAACTCTAATATCATATTATGAAGATAAAATTATTTTAGAAAGAAAAGTAAACCCAGTTATCATCCCATTCCCTAAAACTCTTCTTTTACTGTAATTTTTCTTTTCTTTTTAAAATTTTATTTATTAATTACAAAATAAACAAAATAAAACAACATACATGATCAGTAATTCACAATATCATCACTTAGTTGCATAGTCATCATTTCTTAGGACATTTGCATTAATTCAGAAAAAGAAATAAAAAGACAATAGAAAAAGATATAAAACGAATACAGGAAAGAAAAAAAATTATACCTACCATACCCCTTACCCCTTGCTTTCATTGATCACTAGCATTTCAAACTAAATTTATTTTAGCATTTGTTCCCCCTATTATTTATTTTTATTCCATATGTTCTACTCCTTTGTTGACAAGGTAGATAACAGGAGCATCAGACACAAGGTTTTCACAATCAAACAGTCACATTGTGACAGGTGTATCATTATTCAATCATCCTCAAGAAACATGGCTACTGGAACACAGCCTTAAAACTCTTAAAATCAAATCTCCACATGTCTTCTACCTTTCCTTGTCCCAGGCCATTTCTAATATCCCTTCATCAGCCATGCAAAGTACTTAAACTTTCTACTACTGAAAAGATAATGTGGGTTACAATCTAGATTATATGACCACTTAATTAACTCCCCTGAAATTGTAGGTCCTCTGCAATGAAGTCAATTCTGTAAAGTGTCCACATGTACAAACACCCCAAGTCTAAACAAATACTATAAAGCAGTGTACATATGCCATATAGTTTCCACAGTGTTCTCACAAAACTGCAAACATGGCAGTTGTGCCATACTTCTGTCTCTCTAAAATTGCGACATTAAGCAAATCCTAATTCAGTGGCCCTTTCGTTCTCCTTTTTCTGTGCTCTTTTTCTACCTAGTTGGTCCTTTGACTCCCTCAATCTCCTCCCACCCTTATTATGAGCCAAGAATCCCCCTTTTAAAAAAATTTTTATGCAAGGGCAGGCATCAGGAATCAAACTCGGGTCTCCAGCATGGCAGGCAAGAACTCTGCCTGCTGAACCACCTTGGCCTGCCCCTCCTTCTTTTTAACACCCCACCCCAGCCAGCTCAAAGCAGACCTGGACTGACTGGTTTCAGTAAATTTTAGTCAGTTTGTTAACTCAAGCAAAATTTACATTTTAACCCTTTTTACCCGGCATTGGATTATAAGAGGCTGATTCTCTGTCAAAGAATGTTGAACTTCAACTTTTAACTTTAGTAAGCAAGTGAGAAAATATTTTGGTAAAGAGAAAGAACTGGAAATGTTTCTATGCAGTGACACCAACTAGAGTATTTGACATAGCAAACTAATAGCAGAGTTTGAACTAGAAGACATGTCTTATGTCCCACTTTTTTTTTTTTTAACTTCAAGCTTTTTAAAATGAAGTATAACACACTCATGGTTACTGCATAAAGTACACTTAAGTATTCAGATTGTTGAATATTTTAAATTCAATTCAGACTTACTGAGTTGTTATTTAGATACAATAAAATTCCTCTATTTCTAGCTTCTGGTAATGTTTTCTACCCCTATAGTTTGCCTTTTTTCCAGAATGTTATATAGTATGCAGTCTTTTTATAATGCTTTTAGGATTCATCATGCACTTGTATAACCACCATCTGCGTCAAGATAGAGAACTTTTCCTGCCCCTCAAAAGCTTCTGTCATGCCGTTTCGCAGTAGTACTGCCCCTCCCCTCAACCACTGTTGTAACTTTTTCCACTGAATTAGTTTTGCCTGTTTCATATTTCATATAATGGAATCAAGTAATAGATAATGTTTTCTTTTTTGCTTAACATGTCTGTAAGACTAATTCAGGTTGTATCTATTAGTAATAGTTTATCATTTTAAAAATCATTGTGTAGTATTCCATTGTATGAATATACCACATTTCATTTATACGTCCTATTCTTACGGCATTTGGGTTGTTTCTGATTTTGGCTATTTGAGTAAAATTGTTATGAGCATTTGTGTTGGTGTCTTTTGGCGACAACATGTACTCATCTCTCTTGGATATATTCCTCGGAGTGGAATTGTTAGATCATAGACTAGGCATATGTTTAACTTTAATTAAATGCTGCCAAACTTTTCCATAGTGGGTTTGCCAATTTATTACTCTTTCATCAATGTATGAGAATTCTGATTACTTTACATCCTTGTCAACACTCGGAATTTTTCAGTCCTATTAATTTTAGCCATTCTGGAAGGTATATAGTAACTACTACTGTTAGAGTGAAATTTGTCTTTTTCCATATGTAACACCAGTCATGCAGTTCAGAGCTTTGAAGAATCTGGGGTGATCAGACAAATTCCTTATGTTTCTTAGCAGAGATAATGAAGCATCCAGCAGGGCAGAAAGTGGTAGGACCACCTTTTGTTGCCAAAAAGACCTGAGTTCTTTTTATTTATCATCCCTGTATCACTAAGAAATAGTGTTGATGGTGGTGGTGCTGGGGCCTTGCCTCTGTAATTGAATCACCTCTTTCTCCACCTTTTATATTTATTTAATCCTAGTTTTGCTGGTAAAAGATATCTGGGGGGTGATTGGTGAGGACCTGCTCTGACATAAGAAATGGCTGAACTTATTTCTCCTTCTTTTGAAATGGCCTTTGGAAGCCTAGATCAAATCAGAATAACTGGGATAATAATTATTTAAGACTGGCCAGGTGGCTGCAGGAAATCCATGAATGGAGTGTGGGTCCATTCATATGTGGACCAAAGATATAGCAAAGACAGTAGTCTCTAGGAGATATATTGGAGCTGAAGGGTCCATGTACAGTTCAGTTGTTACCCTTGATGTCGATAGCACCAGGCAGAGTTGAGCTGGTGCACTGTGGTGGGCCTGGCAATCTGGTTGTTCATCTGATAATTTGTCTATGAAAGTACAGATTTTTTTTTTACTCTAATCCTAATGCAGACTGTATTAAAAGGTTTTTTATATGTATCTAAGAATCACTATCATTTTAGAGTATTTCTGGCTGCTCTACAAATGCATGAATCAGATTAAAGAATAGTCAGTCAGACCTGAATTAAATATATATTCCCATAATGGTGATTATCTCTTTTTCTTGGCTTGACATTATTATAGCAAGCTGAAATAATAGAAGATAAGTAGCTATTATAAATGAGCCATTAAAAGCAAAAGTAAGCCAAAGTTATCATTGATCTCTCCTTGTCTCTTTATAAAAACTAATGTAACGAATTGCTATGGAGTTACCTACTTTAATAATAAATCTGTTGTGTCAGGGCAGTGACCTGATGTTTTCTGTTACATATAATTTATAGCCTATTGATTTAATCCTCTGAATATCTCACCATATTGGTATATAAAACCATGTCTTAATTGAGAAACAAAGGAAGTTTGGGCTGAAACCATATGGCAGAATATTTTTATTGAAGATCTCCACTTGATCAATAGCTAAATAACAATGGGTTTATTTTTAATGACAGTTTCAAGTTTAAAAGGCCAAAAAAGGTAGTACTTTGATTCATCAGTTATTTGGGTAATTGATTTATAGATATATTTAGAAAATTTTACTTTTTTCATGGGCAGGGGAGGGAGGCTTATGGAGACATTTTAAGAAGACACTAGCTGTTTCTTTTAGTGAATGATAAACTAGAAGGTGGAAAATGAACTCAAGTAACAGTTTAATGTGACTACGTAAAACGCTGAGGCAATGCTGCTAAAGCTCTTCCTTCCCTCTACTTATTAAAGAAAAAACTGGCACTTTTTGCTTTGTCCACCAAAATCTGGCACCTTTCCATTTGGCTGCCCATGCCAGGATGCCAGGCGCCACATCACCAGTCTCTGACTTGAGTAGAGCTGCTGGCTTTCTCCTACTGCCCATTTCAAATTGCTGGCAACAACCATTATTGCACAAAAAACATTACTGCACAAAAAGTCAGTGTCCAGCTCCTGAAAAATGTAATGAGTTCATTCTAATTTCTCTGGGAAAAAGCTGAGAAATGCAAATGCAATGGAAATTATACACAGGATTAAATTGGGGGAAGGCTTTTTTCTGTTTTGTTCACTTGACTATTTATTTCTTTTTGTTGATTTTGCCTTAGATGTTATAACTTTTATCCAGGTAAGCAAAAAAAAAAAAAAAAAATGACCACACATCATTGTCATGTCACATGTATAACTCAGTTTGGAAAGAAGTATTCTGAGAATGGCTATCCTACTAACATGCTTTATTTTTGTCTTTACCTAATACAGATAGCTGTAGAGAATACAGAAGAACACCTTAATATTCCCCCCTCGAAGTGAAAGCAGTAATTTTATATGGTACTTGTAACTCATACCATCAATTTTATCTGTGATAGGTTCGTGTCAAAATCTAAGTAATTAAATGGAGTGACAGTCCTGTTAAATGTGTTCATGCCATTGCATTGGCAATAAAGCATGTGCAAATTTACAATTAAGGCTTGTCTTTCTCCTTAGCTGTAGAGAATTGTGACAAACATTAAGTTGTGCAGGCATGGGGATCCAGAGGGGTATCATCAAAGTAAAAACACCAGGTGCATACTCTCAGCATTATAATGTCTTCTTACGCAATTACTCTTTTTCACTGCATAGTTTTGACTGAATAATAATAACCTTTGTGTTGAAAAAAAGCAGAATCAGCTAGTTTCAACCTGCTTTATTACACCCCCTGCCCTTTCTAAATTTTCAAGGTACCGTAGAACCATAACTGTTTATTCAGATAAAAATGTATTTGTTCTAGGGCAGACAATGGTGGCTCAGTGGCAGAGTTCTTGCCTGCCATGCCAGAGACCTGGGTTTGATTTCTGGAGCCTGCCCATGCAAAAAAACAGTATTCTAATTCTTAGCTTTCAAAGGATAGCAGCCTCTTATGAATACAGTACACTGAGCTTTTAATGCAGTCACTCTGATGCTACAAACACACTATTAATATGCATATGGATGGTGTAGTTAATTTCCTTCCTAAGCTATCACTAGGAATCATCAATGTAATAGAGATAAAGGTGACTTGAAACCTAGCCTAAGCAGTGAATTGACAGCCCTCTTTAACCACCATGACCTAAGAATGACCCTGAGCTCTGCTGGTTGGGGGAGTTAGATCTGTTGCAGAGCACAGGAAATCATATATCTAAATAGACCTGGAGACTCCTACTGTGTAGAGACTGCAGAATCACTTCAAGGTCTGATATACACATAGGTGACAAATGGTGACGCAAACTCCATGCTCTTTAAAAAAAAATTTATTAGAGAAGTTTTAAGATTACAAAACAATCATGCATAAAGTACAGGATTCCCGTATACCACCTCACCACCAACTTGCATTGGCGTGGAACATATGTTACTATTAATGATAGCACTTTCTTTTTATGATTGTACTGTTTTGTTAAACAGTAGTTACTCTCCATGCTTTTTTGTATGTTTTGAAATAAATAGAATTTTGGGTGTTTAATATTTATTTTAGTTGCTTCCTCCATTGTTAAGTTGTTAATATCCATAAAAAGAACAGTTGAAAAGATTTTTATGTGCAATTTTTACACACACATACACATCAAGACTTAATTCTGTGGCACTGGATGATGTATTCTAAAGTGTTAAAATTACATGTGGTATTTTATGATAAAATTTGCCCCTTTGCTTTGTTTTTAGTTGGTTTCTACTTACTTAAATGATCTGTTTCATATTTAAATCTTTATAACTGGGTCCATAATGATAGTTTAGGGAAGTGCACATACAGAGTTGCAGAATATGGATTTATTGCCATGCTATCTTGTAGCAATGCAGTGTGAAGCAGTTATTTCATTAAAGCAGAGTTGTTAATAAGGGGATAGGCATTTGGAAGATCTAAGCAATAGGAATGTAAGCTATCTCATTAAGTGATCAAAGTGGCAGTTTTGGGGTTTTCTTTTCTTTTCACTTCTTTTCCTAGGATTTTCAGAAATGTAAATTTATATATAGTAACCATAAAAAAGATACAAATCAAATTATTGATACAGTTAACATATGCATATATGCCTAAAATCTTTACATATCAATAAAAATGCAAATGGAATGATTTCTCTACAATCTCCTAAAAGTATAAAATGCATTTAAAAAATTGTTCCTAAACAACAGATATTCATAATAATCCTCTGGTCCCTAAGTCTCTCTGGCTTTGGGTCTTTCAAAAGCACCATTGCTTGCAGGTTACTTCCTGCATTTGAAAGTTGACAGAATCACTTTGGAAGTTCTGTGAAAAGTGCCATGGGAACTGGGCTCCCAGGCTTTCAGGTAGTCTGTGCCCCTGAGACAGTGTTAATCACAAAACAGAGCTGGAGCACCCATCCTGGCTCTATTACAAAACTAAACAATGTCTCATACTGGTAATGCTAAAGAAAAAACAGTCTTGAATCAAATCTTTACAAATACCAGATTTTAGCTGAATCACCTTCTCTCCTCCAGGCTCATTTAGGATATTAAATTCAACTGCTTTTTTGCTATCAAGTCCATGTTTTTTCCAGGGTAGCATTTCATGATTATTATTCCTTGCTGTGCTTTTTTTTAATTTAAATTTTTAGTTTGAAATATGTTCAAATGTACAGGACAGTTATAAGAATAATATAAGCCTCATGCAGAGAAAGAGAACTCCTACATACTTCTGTTCTCACAGATAACAAGATCTACCAATTTTAACATTTTGCTCCATTTGCCATATCATCCTATTCATCTACCTATTCATTTATCTATTCATCTATCTAGCTATCTATCCATCCATTTTCTGAACACTTGAATGTAGGTTGTATACATTATGCTCCTTGAACACTTAATACTGTCATGTACTTTTCCTAAGAACAAGAATATTCGCTTAGGTGCTATTGTAGTTTGCTAGCTGCCAGAATGTAATATACCAGAAACAGAATGGCTTTTAAAAAGGGGAATTTAATAAGTTGCTAGTTTACAGTTCTAAGGCCGAGAAAATGTCCCAATTAAAACAAGTCTATAGAAATGTCCAATCAAAGGCATCCATCCAGGAAAAGATACCTTGGTTCAAGAAGGCCGATGAAGTTCAGGGTTTCTCTCTCAAGTGAGAAGGCACATGGTGAACACAGTCAGGGCTTCTCTCTCAGCTGGAAGGGCACGTGGTGAACAGAGTGTCATTGGCTAGCTTTCTCTATTGGCTTCCGGTTTCATGAAGCTCCCTGGGAGGTGTTTTCCTTCTTCATCTCCAAAGGCCACTGGCTTGTGGACTCTCTGCTTCATGGTGCTGCAGCATTCTCTACTCTCTCTGAATCTTCTTCATTCTCCAAAATGTTTCCTCTTTATTGGACTCCAGAAACTTCTCAAGACCCACCCAAATGGATGGAGACATGTCATCACCTAATCCATCTTAACAAACACTCTTGATTAAACCACATCTCCAGGGAGATGATCTAATTACAGATTCAAACATACAACATTTAATAGGGATTATTCTACTTTTATGAAATGGGATTTAGATTAAAACATGGCTTTTCTAGGGGATATACATCCTTTCAAACCAGCACAGTTACCCTATAAAATATGATTATCAGGCTCAAACAATTTAACATTGATATAAAGTTTACAGTCTATATTCCATTGTTCATATGCCCCAATAATGTCCCTTTAGCCTTTTCCATGATTCTTTTTGCTCCCCCCTTTACATGGTTAAAATTGCCCCTCTTTCCTAGGAAACAGTTTCCTCAGGGTCCTGGGCACTACACTGTATATCCTATGGCCAGCAATTCCTTGTCCAGATAGCATGACTCAACTGCTTTTCCACAGCATTCTGTAGGATAGCTCCCTAAGCTGGTGTCTACACAACAAGACTAAGTTTTGGCATACCATGTCCTATAGGCCACCACCAGACAGATTGAGCCAGACATACATGCTCCTAGCATATGTATAAGGACCACTCTGCTCCATTGGGACTGGGACCAGACATCTTCACTGGGAGTTCGAACCAGCTCTGTGATGAGCCAGTAAGGTGGGGGGTGGGGAGGGGCAGCTATGGTATAATGAGATGCTACCAGTTTTAAGAAGGCTGTCTCTTGATTTGGTGCTTGCTATGTTACTGCAGTCCTTTAACTGTTTTCTGGAGCCCTGAGAGAGATGTTTCAACCAGTTCCTGCTGGTCGTTCAAAGGTTCGGTTGGGGGGCTGAGCCCTAAAGGGTCTTATTCCCCTATTCTGATTGGGCAGGTGGGGGCCTTGCTGCACTTTTAATGAAAGAAACAGGTAGGGATCTGAATATCCTAATTGGTAATGCTTTCTAACAATATTGTAATTTGGGTTTATATAACAGTTCTTTTCTAAAAAGTATGGAGGAATAGGAGTATTGCCTTCCTAGCTCTGTGACAAATGAGGATTTTAATCTGATTCATAACCTTTTACAAACAACTCCATCTTGACCAGACCACTGTATTTGGTGACTTACTCATTTATTAATGTTTCACATTGAGCCTAAGTGCCTACAGTGGGAAAATGACAAGTGACTATGAGTGACCTTATTAACTTGGCTAACACTGCTAAACGATGGCCTGGTATTATGGAAGTTTGCCCCATGGAAAATTGTCTGTCACGTTATCTGAGGACAATAACATAATCTTGCCATCAGTTGCTGCAGAGATTTATATGCTCTACCACTTTGCTCACTTGTATACACTGTAATGCTTTTTCTTATTCAAGTACTTTCTTTTGTGCCTAGATGACACCTTCTTATAAATGGGATTCATCTTGGGCTTGACTTGTTTATCATCACTAATTTGTAATTCATTAGGAAGCAATGTTCAAGAGACTTCTGTATTTTAAATAAATATTTGGAAGGTGATTCAAGGTACAGCTATTACTAGTTATGATTCAATTTCAAAAGCAGGAATCATTCTTAACCATATTTTCTTTCCGAGGAACAAAGAGATTTAAATATAGAGAATTAGGTCCATATAAAATTGGAGTAGTAAGCTCAAGGTTGGGCCTTCAGGAATGACTTACAGAACAATACTTTCAGGCTGAACTGGCCTGACAGTTTAGAAACTCTTTAATCTGGACGGTGGAGGATCAGGAGCTGCCAAGGAATTGTGGAATTCAAGAGCTTACTACAAAAGCCCCACATAGCTAGTGACTGGACACTGGAATTCTGTGGGAAAATCCCACATCCCTCCAACCCTACTTGCTAGTAGCAACAAAGAGAGCAGCAGAAAGCTTGCCCTCTACTTCCTTCCACCTTCAGGATCTCATGTGATTGCATAAGTGATCTCGTGTGATCATCCAGTTGGTGTGCCCTGATTCTAGAACTCCTGGTACAAGGGAGTGTAGGGAAAATGTGAGTTTTAGCTTTCTAGCTTCTGCAGTACTGGAAGACACACTAGAAAGAAATTAGAATGGCTGTTTGTTATTTCACCACTTCTGTCTCAGACCTAAAGAAGCAACAGCCCATAACAGGATAGGAAGTCCATGGTCCTCTTTCTCTTCCTAATGCTCTTTGATCTTTATTTAGACAAGTGAATTTTTTTTCACTAAAGCAGCAAAATAATGATGGTTCTCCAATATTTTTCTACTGTTTCTCTGAAGTAGCTTGGTTGCATCACAGCCTTTTTCCAGGTGTTGACTGAATAATAATCAGGATCTCAACAATTCTCCATCTCCATCCTATCTTCTGTTCCAACCAGTTGCTCCTGATTTCTCCACTGATTCCTAGATGTTTCTCTTTTATTCTCAGGAAATTCCTCTCATATTGTTCCTTTGGCAGTATTGGTGTTGTTTGGCCTCAGATTTCTTTCTGGAAGCTATCTTTGGGTCCTTTCTTGGTTCCATGCTCAGTGGCCAGAGGAACCATTACTTAAATGCCCACCCTGTTATCATATCCTGGGTATGGCACCTTGACTCCAATCATCCAAGAGGAAGTTGGGCCAGTAACTGTTATGTTATTGAAATGCTCTTAAAAAATTTTTTTTAATTTCAAGCATACACAAATGTAGAAAGATAGTAAAATGAACCCCCATCTACTCATAACCCAGATTAGATCACTGTCCAGATTAAATCACTATCCAGATTTCATCTACCCCCTTTTCATTCTTTGCTGAAGTATTTAAAAGCAACTCCAGCTATCATGTAATTTTGCTTCACATAACTCAATTGCAAATACTCTTTAAATAGCCTTGTTTTGTTATTATTATTTACTACAACTAGAAATGATGCAGCTAAAAATCCAAATATACTGAGAACTTAAACTCCTTTCTCCTAAAACTATTGACGCCAAACATGCTCCTGAGCCAGTACCAGGCCTAGAGAATATTCACTGTACTGTAAGACTGCAGCATTCTAAACAAAAAGTATATCAAAAGTATAGGTGTGGGTGGGCCATGGTGACTCAGCAGGCAGAGTTCTTGCCTGCCATGCCAGAGACCCTGGTTCTATTCCTGGTGCCTACCCATGCAAAACAACAACATAAAGAGCATAGGTGTACCTGGGTTCAATTTCTGGTGGCTGCCCATATGAAAAAAAAAAAAGAAAGAAAGCCTAGGGGTGTTCTGTTGTTCTATGACTTAATCTAGAGGACTTTGGCTAGCTTCCTGTTGAAGCAGTTTAGAAATTTAAATGGTACTGCAGCTGCCAGGCTTGTAAATCTGTATCATCTTTAAAAGCTGTCTTTTTATTAGAGTATTACATTTTTTTCCCTTTGGAATTTCTACTTGATTGTTTTCCTTTCTGGAAATTGATCGTTTGAGGAAACTATGAGTGTGAAGCTTAAAGTTTATATTAATGTCTTTAATAGTGCCTTGGGTCTCAACACAGGCACCCCACTCTGGTTAGCTAGAGCCAGTTTCTTTTGCACAGTTTGATATGCTTCAAGGGATAACCAGGTCCCAAAAGAAACTTATGAATGGAATTTTTACACTAAAAAATTCAGTAACGACTGTTGTTAGAAGGATTATAAGTCAAAGTTTAGGCATGTGGTTTAGCAGTATCTCTCCTTTTTTTTTCCATGCAGATCTTTATTACCCATCTACCCCATACACTGGATAAAAGGAGTGTCAGTAACAAGGTTTTTACAATCACACAGTCACAAGATGAACAAGGCTATATAGTTATACACTCATTATTAAAGATCAAAGTTACTGGATAACAGTTCAACAATTTTAGGTATTTCTTTCTGGCTATTCTAATACACTAGAAACTAAAAAGAAATATCTGTATAATGAGTCAGTAGTCATAATCATTTGTTGAATCCTAACGTCTCCCCCCTCTCATTTGATCATCCTGTCAATCTTCAAGGGATATCTGGGCAATGGCCATTATAACATCTTTGTGCTAGAAAGGGGTGTCAACATTATGGGTAGAGGAATGAAACTTGATGATCTTCTTGGAGAAACTGGTATCTCTGGGTTTCAGGGCTTATCTGGCATAGAAGCCATCTGGCAGCTTTAAGTTTCTGAATTAAAAAACAGATTTAATAGGTAAAAGTTTTATAAAGTCTTAGGGTAGAGCCCAGGGTATTCTTTAAGGTTTTCAGTAATACTGTGGGTTGAGGCTTGGCATAGCAGTATCTCTTGAAACAAAATATTTGGTATAGTTTCTACAACGTTGTGAGTGAACCTTGTTTTCTAAAGGTATAATTCAGAAGGCCCTATGAGGCTTTGATTTTTTTGTAACATTTTCACTAATACTGATGTGAAGTGAAGTATGAAGTGCCATAAAAGGTAGATGAGAATTCTGAAGAGGTATACAAAGCAAAGAAAGAAAGAAAGAATAGTTTTGAAAGCACTCTTCAACAAGTAGTTACAGGACAGATCCCAGAGTTTGTCATGGGCTACCATACTATCATCTCAGATTTTTCCTTCTAGCTGCTCCAGAACATTGGAGGCTAGAAGGAATAAATATTTATTTGTTATCATCACAACTGGATTTTTTTCTTTTTTGTGCAAAATAATATATATACAAAAAAGCAATGACTTTCATAGCACAGTGCAACAATTAGTTGTAGAACAGATTTCAGAGTTTGGTATGGGTTACAATTCCACAATTTTAGGTTTTTACTTCTAGCTGCTTTAAGATACTGGAGACTAAAAGAAATAGCAATATATTGATTCAGCAGTCATACTCATTTGTTAAAGCCTACCTTCTCTGTGTAATTCCACCATCACTTCTGGTCCTTCTCCCATTCTTCAGGGTATTTGGGCTATGCCCATTCTAAATTTTTCATGTTGAAAGGGACTGTCAATTATATGGGGTAGGGAGATGGAACTAGCTTTTGTTCTGGAGAAGCTGGCCCCTCTAGGTTTTGGAACTTATCTGGTCCAAGGACTGCGGTATATCCTACCGGTCTCATCCCTCCAATCCTCTGCCTAGCAACTCCTGACATCACTGCCGAATGTAAAAATTCGTCTTCTTCTTGCTAGCCCTCTACCCAGTAACTCATTACCTCACATCGCACCACTCTCTTCTCACTCTCTGACTGGCACAGCCCTTATTTCAACACCCTCCTGACCAATCACAGCATCCCCCGTACCCCCCTCCCTATTTCCGCCACCGCGCTATATAAACCCCAGCACTTCCCCTAATAAACGTTCGATGTGTGTACGTCCACTCATTCCCGCGACTGTTTCTTTACCGTCGCGCGCCCTCCAGACCTTCGAGCCCCCGGGGCTGCAAGGTGGATCGCGACCCCAGCTCCCCCACTAGCCGGGAGGAAGACCCCAAGCGGGAAAGCGAGAAAGCTGCCCCGCAAAGGACCCATCTGGAGGTTGTAGGTTTCTGGAAAGTTACCCTAGTGCAGAGAACTTTTATAGAATCTTATATATTGCCCTAGGTGTTCTTTAGGATTGGCTGGAATGGTTTTGGTTGGAGTTTGGCAAGTCATGATAGGTAACAATGCCTAACTTAATTCATAAATTTTGAATAAAAAATATAAATAAAAGAGGACAAGATATAATAAACAGAAATGATTAAGTTCACCTCCTTAAATCTCTTTTGAATCTGTTTGTTTTCCATGTTCACTACTACTGTTCAGTTCCAGGTGATAGTTGTCATTTAGAGAGACAAATCATGCTCTCTTCCATTCCATCTGCAGGGTGAAATTTTTAAAAAACCAATCTGACAGCATTTCTCCTTGTGTAAAACCCTTTCGCTGGCATTGTATTACTCTTAAGATAAAATCTGAATTTTATTACATGATTTATAAGGCCCTCCATGATCATTTTATTGAGATTGATATATGTGATCAAAGAGTATCTAAATATCTAAATACATAATAACTGAAAAATATGAAAAATGTTTGCAATGATAGACATTACACGATAATGCATTTACTCAGACTATATTTTGTTTGATGCTTTTCTTATCCTGTTTCTTATATAAGCTATTCAGCTGAAGCATATTTTATATAGAGTAGATGGTTTCTTTAAATGGTTCCTATAAAGTAGAATTTCTGTATTTTAAGTCTTTCCCACTTTAAGTTTCATTCTAGAATTAGAAATTGTCCTTCTATAATGACTATTGACCTTAAGATAAAAAATTAAACTTTTAAGAATCATGTATTGAGAGGAAATGAAAATATACTATTTTAATTCAACAAAGGTGGTTTTTTTTTTCATCTGGAATGTAATTTATTAGACCCTCATTACCTAAGTGGTGGTATTATTCTCAGACAATGTTCTGTTCATGTTCCTACCAAAAGCCATTTTTTCTTATGTTGAGAAACAAGTAGAAATATTTTTTTGTTTCTTGGATTTAAAAAGAAGACCCATAAATTGAGGAGATTGGTGACCTGTGTTTGTGACTTGTGCAAACTGCTCCCACTTCTTCCTGAATCATCAAAAGATAAATCACTGTTAAAAATAGTGGGGGCTGGGCCACGGTGGCTCAGCAGGCAGAGTTCTCGCCTGCCATGCCGGAGACCCGGGTTCAATTCCTGGTGACTGCCCATGCAAAAAAAAAAAGTGGGAGGTTTGGATCTTTATATTACTATTATAAATGTTGCCAAGCCATTTAAGCCTTCCTGAAGATGAGTTATTAGATTTCAACCCCAGGAAGTAAGACTCAAAAAGAGAGGAGATGGGCTTATGAATTCCTTTTCCATCCTTGTTCCTTCACTGTAGAAGAGCAAGAAAACTACGTGGCTAAACTGGAAATCCTGGGAGTCCTACTTCAGACTTCTCTTCATCAGGGTTAAAAACCAAATAATAAAGTCTTTCAGTCTCTCTGTTTCCTTATGTGAGTGAGATTGGCCTAGAGCTCTGGTATAATTACATGGAAAATTTTGGATCGATGGAGCATTCAACAGCAAAGATCTTTTAGTGACCTTAACACTAAAAATTAACTTCCCTTAAATAAAATGCAATGAGCCTCTGAGAAGATAATAATCATTTAGCCTCAGAATCCTGACTATTTCTACAAAGTCCAGTGGGGCTGTGAAGTCTTGGAGCTTCATTTTGTTTTTTGTTTTTTATTGTAGTAACATATATATAACAAAGAATTTACCATTTTAACCATTTTAAGTGGCATTAATTAGTTTAATTAATTAATTTAAAATTAATTAATTTTAAAATGTAGTGCTACCATTACAGCTTTCTGTTACTAAAATTTTTTTCACACATTTTTTTATTGTGAAACATAACATATATATAAATATAATACATTTAACATATATTAAAAAAGCAATATATTTCAAAGTACATTGTAAAAGTAGTTACAGAATAGATTTCAGATTTCAGAGTTTGGTATGAGTTACAGTTCCACAATCTTAGATTTTTCCTTCTAGCTGCTCCAAGACACTGGAGGCTGAAAGAAATATGATTCAGCAGTCACACTCATTTGTTAAGTCCTGTCTTCTTGGTTAAAACTCCTCCTTCTCCTTTGATCCTTCTCCCAAAATTTAGGGGTTTCATGTTGGAAAGTGTGTCAGTAATATGGGATGGGGGATAGAACTAGTTGATATTCTTGGAGAGGCCAGCCCTTCTGGATTTCAGGATTTATTTGGCCTAGGAACCCATCTGGAGGTTGTAGGTTTCTGGAAAGTAATCTTAGTGTGTGCAACTTTTGTGGAATCTCAGATAAAGCCCTAGATGTTCTTTAGGGATGGTTTAGGTTTGGCAAACCATGGTAATTAACAGTATCTAGCTGAAGCTAGCCTAAGAGTAGCCTTTTGACTCTATTTGAACTCTCTTAACCACTGAAACCTTATTCTGTTACATTTCTTTTCCTCTTTTTGGTCGGGGAAATCTCATGGTGCCAGGGCTAGGCTCATCCCTGGGAGTCGTGTCCCATGTTGCCAGGGAGACTTTCTCCCCTGGATATCATATCTCATGTAGTGGGCAGGGTAATGATGTTACTTGCAGAGTTGGGCTTAGAGAGACAAATGCCACATCGGAGCAACAAAAGGGATTTTCTGGAAGTAACTCTTAGGTATAACTATAGGTAAACTTAGCTGCTCCGGTAAGTTTTTCGGTAGAAAAAAATCTTCACAGGAGCAAACCTCAAGATCAAGGGTTTGGCCTATTGACTTGGGAGTCCCTAATGTTTGAGACCTATCAGGGGTTTCTCCTCCTGGTGGTAAAGCTTAATAGTTCCATATTTTTTCTCCTTCCTCTCAAGGAACTTTGCTGATACTTTTTAATTATCTACCAAAACTTTTTCATCATCCAAAACAGAAACTGTTTACCATTTAAACAATAACTCCTTATTCTCCCTTCCCTAGAACTCAACTGAGGTTTAATATATAAATATAATACAGTTAGGATTTTTTCTATTTTTATATAATAGAAGAAAGGACAATCCAAAAAGATGCCAGTGACCTGACTGAATATAATACAGCAAAATGAATAATACTATTTTATCAGCTTCTGAGTCTCAGTAATCTACAGCAAAATGGCATATGATTTTCATATTCTGGTTCCTGGAATCTTCAGAAATTGTTGACTTTCGGAAAAATAGTTTGATCTGGGCAGAAGGGGGAGTGAGATACAGAAAGAAAGCCAGTGCAATGATTTAGAATTGATGAATTTACCACATGGCACAGCACAGTTATTGGCACTTATTCAAAGGGAAATAGAGTGATGAGAGAGTTAACATCATAAAGATGGAACATTGGACAAGAGGTCCTGGTCTTTTGGACAGTCTACCAATGTGGAGCTTTAATTCATTCATATGTTTAATCATTCGTTCAAAACATACTTATTGAGGGTCTCCCCATGCCAGGCACAGTTCTAAATTCTGTTCATGTAAGGGTAAACAAGTCAAAGTACTGACTCTCAGAATTTACAATCTAATGTGTGTATGTGAGGGTGGACGAGGTAGGGAACAGAGAGTATATAAGCAAATAAGTTAAATGTTGATTTCTGATGTTAGAACTTTTTTATCATGATAACATATATATAAAACAAAAGTTCCCATTTTAACTGTTTTTGTATACAGTTCAGTGATATTAATTACACTCACAGTATTATGCTGCCATCACTATCATCCATTACCAAAACTTTTCAACACCCCAAATGGAAACTCTGTGCCCATTAAGTAATAATTTCTAATCCCCTCTCCTCCAATCCCTGGTATCCTTTAATCCACTTTCTGTCTCTATAAATTTGCTTATTCTATATATTTCATGTAAGTGAAATTATGTAATGTTTCCCCTTTTGCAAAACGACACTCAACATGATGTTTTCAAGGTTCATTCCTTTTTTTGAGTCCTTTGTGTAGTTGGTTCATGCTTTTTTTTTAATTACATGGGCAGGCACCAGGAATCGAACCCGGGTCCTCTGGCATGGCAGGCGAGCATTCTTGCCTGCTGTGCCACCATAGCCCAGTTCATTCCTTTTTATGGCTGAATCATTTTCCATTGTATGAATATACCACATGTCTATCCACTCATTTGTTGATGAACACTTGAATTTTTCTACTTTTTGGCTGTTGTGAATAATGCTACTAAGAGCTACTGTGATGTACAAGTAACTGTTTGAGTCTATTTTAAATTCTTTGGGGTATATACCTAAAGGTGGAATTGCTGGGTCATATGGTAATTCTGTGTTCAGCATTTTGAGGAACTGCCAAACTGTTTTCCACATTGACTGTACCATTAAATTCTAACAAAAAATGTACAAGAGTTCCAATATCTCCTGGTTGTTGTCAACACTTGTTATTTTTTGTTACCTCTGTTGAAGTTAGAACTTCTGATAGAAGTTTGATGAAGGCTGTAAGAAAGTGGGAAATGATAAAGATCAAAGGGGGAGTGTTTATTTTATAATAAAATATAAATAATTTATAATAAAATATAAAATAGGGTTGCCAGGAAAGAGCTTTCTAAGGACATAGCATGTCTGCTATAATGAGAAGGAGCCAGATAAGTAAAGATTGGCAGAAGAGTGTTTCTCATTGAGGGGACAAAAATGCAAAGGCCTGAAAGTAGAAATAAATTTGGCATTTTTGCTGGAAACCTAGGTATAGGAGAAAATGTGATATGGACAGAAACAGGCAAGGCAAAGATCACACAGAGCTGTGTAAGTCATGGTAAGGAATTTGAATTTTATATTAAGTGAAATTACTGAATATCTGCTATGCCAAGCACCATCTTCAAGGAGTCTAGTAGGGGAATTAGACATATAAAGAAATAATGGCAAGTTAAGCCAATTAATAAATTTGGAAATAGTTAATTTCACCTCCTCTTAGTGGCTGCAAATAGAGAAAATTAGGACCTACACATGCCTGGATTTCATCTCCTAAATTTCTGGTTTTAATTGAATGGTGCTGGGGTTGGGCCTTGGTGTTTTTTAGAAGCCCCATAGGTGATTCTAATGCCATAGAGATTATGAACTGCTGTAGACAAGGACTTGATTACAGTGGACAGATGTTGGTAGCTTACAGGAAAGTTCATTCAAGAAACCATAAGCCCAGGGCTATTTTCTTGAAAATCTAGGCTGGAATCAGATAGCTTATATAATGACCAGAAGTTAATGCTCATAAAGAAATATGTTCAAAGGATAATCACAAAGCCCATAGCAGATCACTTGGTAAGTTTTGTGCAAAGAAAAGGTGAAAAGAACAGCTTTTCGATAGAAAAATGATACAAGAAGAACAGCAGAGGTCGCATACATATTTTAGAAGAGAAACAAAAATAAAGCTATAAATTTGACAGTAAAATTATTGAATTCTAATGATTAGCTAGTATTTGATGTTCTGAACAGGGCGAGACATTTGCCCTTCAGCAAGGGAGAAACAAAGGGAGCTCTAGAACAGCTAGTTTTTTTTTTTGGTTTTTCATTTAAAAATTTTATTTAATGGAATCCTGCAGGATTAACCTCATGATTTGTGAGACCTCTTGGGATATAATGACACAAAATAAATAATAATTTTTATCAGCTTTGATTTTTTTCTCTTGTTTATTCTGAGAAAGCCAAGACAGTGACAAGTTATATTTGGGCCAGCATCACATTCCAAAATTAAAATTGGGATACTACCAATTGCATTTATAACAATATAAAATAAATAATAATACATCTCAGTATTATTAATACATTGAAAAATTAAAAGCAATACTTCAAGAATTACTCTTTTCCTTAGGCTTTATGAACAGTATAGTTAATGGTTTGAGTTGACTTTGATATCTTATTTAGTACACATATACGAACACACTAACCCAGTTGCTGTTTGGTTGTATGGATGTGTGTGCTTGTGTCTTTCAGGAACTAGGTTGAACCATTTAACTATGTAGTGGTTTCTTCTATTATGTTTTTTATTTTCTAAATTTTACTAAATTATCTTTGCTAAAACCTATCAAAGGAGATGTAAACAAATAATGAGCATCTAATCTATTGCATTATACTGCTCCATTCTTGTTTCACTACTCAGGGATCATTCCTATTCCTATGGAATTAAATATATACTCTTCACCAGATGACCTCTAGGACAAAGTTTTCTGAACTTTTGATTATCGTGTATTTGTAAAATTTTAAAATAAAGTTGGGGATCTCATTTATGGTTGCAAATATTTTATTTTCCCAAGTAAGACTATTAAGAAGAACACTACCATCCAAACAGCATCATCATTTCATAATAAGTGATAATTCCCAAAAAAGTAAGGAAACAATGCTTTAACATTCCTTTTAAATTCTAAAGTTATATTCTAAATGCTAATTATACAGAGGTGTAATTCATCTCCACATTCTCCTGCAATAATTACCACCATGCTTAGCGTATGAGTAAGTACATAAAAACCACTGCCATTGTTTTATGGCAACAAGCTATATGTCTCCAGCCATTCATTAATTTTCTCACCTCCTGGAATTTCTTGGAAAACTTTTGTGTCCAGAAAGATGTCTGAAAAATATTGAATGAAAAAAAAATCCAGTTGCCGAAAAATATGTAATGATCCCATTTGTATGTGTATGGAGAACAGCTTGGAGTGATACATAATAAATGGTTAATAGAGGTTTCCTTTAAGAGTGAGATGTTAGAGGATGGAGAGATGTCTATTTTACTTGATATAGTTTTGTATTGTTTAAAGTTGTCTCAGTAAGTAGGTACTACTTTTATAATTAAAAATAAAATTGGAAGAAAGTCTATGTACACATAAAGATGTTTCAGTTATCCTGGAAAAGACCTTGACTAGGTGGCTCCATATTCAATTTTGGAAACTGTAGATTCTACCCAGGTGTCCTGAACTCATTTGAGAGAATAGATTGTGTTGTAAATGTTATAAATTAATGAGCATAATTATTTGATTAATGTGTCTCCTCCACTAGATAAGAGTTAGGAATGTGGTGATTACATCTAGTTTTGTTTGCCATCATGTCTCTATCATATAGTCTAGTGGTTCTCTAATGAGGCTCATTTTGCATACACACCCCCAGAAGAAATTTGGCTATATCTGGAGACATTTTGGTGGTCACAAGTGGGAGGGACAAAGTAGTGCTACTGGCATCTAGTAGAGGCCGTGGATGCTGGTAAACATCCTACAGTCCACAGGATGCACATTTACCCCCAACCCCTCATCGCCACAACAAAGAATCTTTTGGCCCAAAATGTCAATAGGAACAATGTTACGAACCTCAGAATTCTAGCATAATGTTTAGTATATAGTGAATGTGTATAAATTAATGCTGAATGGTTGAATGAAGAGTGAAGGGCAAACTTCTTTAGCTTATCGAGTATCCATGATATCAGGCTCACATGATATCTAACACATAGCAATAGCTGCTCAAAAAAACTTTACTGAATGAGCTGATGAATAAATGAATGAATGTTGTTATTAGCATATCCAGAGAGTTGGAAGTTCCCAGCATTTTGAGCAGGTATATGTGATCACCGAAGCCTGATGTATGGATTCTTCTCTGTATCTGTTACTGTGCCACATACACAGCCACATACAATGGAAATATGAATTATCACAAGTGATTGTCTCTGGTATTAATTAATTTGCTCATATTATCTAGTGATTTTTAATGCAGTTTTATTGAGATATATTCACACACCATAGAATCTATCCAAAGATTAAAATCATTGGCTCACAGTATCATCACATAGTTGTGGATTCATCACCACAGTCAATTTTAGGACATTTTCAGTACTCCCAAACAACAACAAAACATTCTATACCTGCTTCCCCTTATTATTGATCCCTGGCATTGGTTGGTACATTTGTTACTGTTGATGAAAAAATATTAAAGTATTACTATTAACTATAGTCCATAGTTTGTAATAGTTGCATTTCCCCCATATGTCACTCTGTTATTATTAATTCCTCGTTATAGTGATGTAGATCTGTTCTAGTTCATGAAAAAACTTTTTGATATTTGTACTATTAATCACAGTCATCATCCACCTCAGGGTTCTCTTTATTATACATCCCCATGTTTTAATCTCTAATTTTCTTTCTAGTGACATACATGACTCTAAACTTCCACTTTTAACCACAATCGCACACATAATTCAGTGCTGTTAATTACACCCATCATAATATGCTACCATCACCTCTATTTCCAAACATTGCAATTCAACCTAGTTAAAAATTCTACATACGTTAAGCATCTACTCCCCATGCTCTAGCTTCATTCTATCTCCTGGTAGTCTATATTCTAGATTTTATCCCTATGAGTTTACATATTATAATTGATTCATATTCATGAGAGCATACAATATTTTTCCCTTTGTGTCTGACTTATTTCACTCAACATAATGTCCTCAGGGCTCATCCATGTTTTTGCATGAATGAAGGACTTCATTCCATCTTACTGCTGAATAATAGTACATTCTGTGTATATATACCACATTTTGTCTATCCATTCATCCATTGATGTTGATGAACGCTTGGGCTATTTCCATCTTTTGGAAATTGTGACTAATGCTGCTATAAATATTGGTGTGCAAATTGTCTGTTTGTGTATCTGCTTTCAATTCTTCTGGATGTAATCCTAGTAGTGGTATTGCCAGGTCATATGGCAGCGCTGTACTTAGCTTTAATTAGGTGATTTTTAGAAGGTGGTGTCCCAAAATATTTAAAAATTGATACTCTGGTTGTTTTTAAAGAGGTGCAAATTTAATGAGAATGGTCCCATAAGTACCTCAAAACAAACAAACAATCATAAAAACCACTGCCATTGCTTTATGGCAATAAACTGTCTGTCTCCAACCATTCAGTAATTTTTTTTTTCTCATGGGCAGGCACTGGGAATAAAACCCGGGTCTCCAGCAAGGCAGGTAAGAACTCTGCCTGCTGAGCCACCATGGCCTGCCCTAATTTTTTAATTTTAATTTTTTAAATTCAGTTTTTACTGTTATGTTTGAGTGATAACTGATCAATAACTTGTTTCATAAAATAAATGATTTTGTAATCAGTTTCATTATCTTCTTTGTATTCCATTCTATCCCCTTAGTACAATAATCTTTCCTTTAACTACCCAGAACTTTGACATCAAAAAGTTGATTTAAAAAGCCAGGTAATACTTGGAAATTTACAGCTTTTTTATGTTATTGTTCACAAAAAAAAAAAAGAAGGAAAAAAAAGTCAATTGTGATGATATAAAGGTATTTAAGCCCTCTAGCCTCCTATATTCTGGAGCAGCTAGAAGGAAAACTATGAGAGGATCATATGGTAGTCCATGACAAACTCTGGGATCTATCCTGTAACCACTTTTTGAAGAGTGCTTTGAAAACTATTGGTTTTTTATTTCTTTGTTTTGTATATATGTTATACTATACAATAAAAAAGTTAAAAAAAAAAGTCAGGTAAGAAAAAAGAGAAAAAAAGAACCAAAACAAAACAAAAGTCAGGCAAGTCTCTGCCTCGGTCAAGATGGCACAGCAAGACACTTCAGTGCTCTGATTCTGTACAGCCCACCCCCAGAAGCTTTAAATGAGAAGGATCATGAACAATGAGAAGGATCTCGCAGAAACATCTTTCTCAAAGCTCCAGCAAACATTTAAAGGACTGCAATAACAGGGCAAGGCTGAATCAAGAAAAAGGCCACTTAAAAGCAGTAGGATCTCGTGGTACCTTGGCTGGCTACTTCCAGCCCCTCACCAGCTTCGCATGGAGCTGGCCTGCATTCCCAGTGTGGATCCCTGGTCCTGGTTGCAGAGGAAGCAGAGTAACCCTTATGTACATACTGGGAGCATGTATGTCTGGCCCAAACTGTTGGTGGTGGCCTGAGGGACACACCATCCCAGAACTCACCCTCCATGTAGAAGGCAGTTCACAGGGTTCTCCTACAGCATATTGTGGGAAATCATTTAACTGGCTGCTTGATACAAGAGATTTGTGCTGTTAAATGTTAGACATGGTGTTGTTAAAGGATTCCACATGAGAGAGTGAGTTAAAGCTTAATGGGTTTATTGCTAGAGAGAAAGAAACAGGGTGAAAGAAAGGGGAGAGCAGGCAGGTGGGAGCCAGTGAAATCTGCTAGCAAAAGGGAAGGAAAAATGGCTCCAACTCTCTTTCTGACAGCTTGTGATTTTAAAGGAAAAAATGCACCAAGAGGGTTGGGGGAGTGATGTGTGGGTGCTGGCATCACTGGAAGATATCAGGTTGGTGCAAATCATGACTTCATGCTCATGGTTATCTGGTTTGGCCTCTGGCAGGTAGGGCATTGGCATGTTCATACTCATCTATCTTGCCAGCACATCAGGTCCTGTCAGAGAAGTTGGTGAGGGAGGAAACTGAAGGGGTCCCCCATGCCACAGAATTCATTCTGTATGTCAAGTTTTATTTTCTGTGACCTGACAATAGAATACAATGCAGTCCCAGGGAAAGGGTATATTTGTGTCTATGTAAATGGGGGAATCCCTAGAGAAAATGAGCAAGCCCAAGACAAGATGCATGTGCAGAAAGGACCAGAGGGGACCCAATGCTTTGACATGGAGCTATTCTCTAAACTCATTGTATAGATAAGTCTTAAAGGAGAGTACACATAAGAGTTATCTGCAAAGACTGGGAAAGGTGTTTTCTTTTTAACTTCTTTTTTTGTTAGCTCCTGGCATTTAACAAAAGCTCTGTCATAACACTAGCTCGATAGAAGTGTAATGTACAAATATCTCAGAATCTAAATTCCAGTGATAACACATTAAAATACTAAATGTCTAGGCTTCAACAAAACATTACAAAACATACGAAGAGACAGAAAGCAATGACCTAGGCAAAGGAGAAGATTAAAGCATTAGAAACAGTTAACAAAGGGGATCAGACCTGGGACATATCAATCAAAGACTTTTAGAAAAATGACCCTAAAGGTTTCCATTTTATGATGGAGTCCTGCTGTGCATGCCTAACTTTACAGCTTGGTGGGTCAGACAACACCCAGCTCATGCTAAGCAATTCAGGTCTCATGGTAACTTGGAGGCCCATGGTTAAGCATTCAACATCTACTAAGGACTAGTAGCAGGCTAAAAGCTGTTTCTCAAAAGGAGAGTTATTATCTGCAGCAGATGGTAAGGCTTTACTCTAAAATCCAATGTAAGGGTTTACATTGTGATTCTCCTATAGGGTCCTGCTAAAGGCTCCAAACAGCATCTCTATTTGCCACTGACACTTCCAGCACTAGTGAATCTGCTGGATCATATGGCGCAAGTGGCGGAGCAGCTTGTACACAGCATGGACCCATTGCAGAGCCTCCTCTTGTCCTGGTCCCCACTCAAAACTAGCAGCTTTTCTGGTTACTTGGTAAATGGGCTGGAGTACCATACACAAATGAGGGATATGTTGTCTCCAAAATCCAAAGAGGTCAACTAGGTGTTGTGTTTTTTTTTTCATTTTAGGAGGGGCCAGATGCAACAGCTTATCCTTCACCTTAGAAGGGATGTCTTGACATGCCCATACCACTCCTTCACCTCTGAATCAATAGGTAAGGAAGGGGATTACTGTACTGGCTGTGGTGACTGATCCTATCAAGGCGAAATAGGACTGCAACTAAACAATGTTTTGAATCTTTTGGAATTAGTGTCACTTCTGAGCCAGTGTCAAACAATCTTCCAAATATCTGAGCATTTCTTTTTCCCCATAGCACAGCCACCCTGTTAAAAGGCCATAGGTCTCCTTGGGGAAGGCTGTGAGGAAGGTTAACAGTATATTTTGGGCAGTGTAACAGGGTCCTTCCCCAAGGGTACCCAGCCCTCCCCTGGGTCTGTGAACTGTCTCTGGGTCTGTAAAAAGTCTGGGAATTGATTAAGGTTGTGACTCTCTGTTTTTGTAATTCATGTTAGGCTTCTGTTCACTTGGCCTAGAATTCTTCTCTTTATACAGCTCAAACAAGAATTTAGTAGACTGCTCATCTCTTTTACTTCTAGGTGCCCCATGATCTACTAGCCAATGCCATAAGTCTTTGTGAGTGAGATTATTTTGACTGCTTCTTTGAGTCTGCTGTCCATTATGGTGGCCACACCCACCTTGTCTATAATGACTAACTGTTGCCACATGGCTTCTACCAACTCAGGATGTAATCATTCCCATTCTGTTTAAGGATTCCAGCTTAGTGATAGTAATTTCCACAGTAATATATGACCTCTAGGGAAAGGTGGCTACTGAGCTCTTCTGCAATGATAGAGCTAGTCTCACAAATTTATTCCTCAAAGTTCTGGTAAAAGGTGTGTCCTCTGGATGTTCCTGGGGTGTGTGAGCAGGTCTTCCATGGTAAATGTACTCTAACATTCCAATCTCTCTAAGCCTTTGGATCCCCTCATCTATTTTATACCAGGGCAGTTCTGGCATTTTGACCTCAGGTAATGTTACTTACCTTTTGATCCATGTTTCAACCAACCATCCAAACAAATTGTTCATGCCCTTTCTAACCCCTCAAGCTACAACATTGAATGCAAAATCTCTGCTTAGTGGAACCATATCAATGAATTCAGCTTGGTACAACTTTATATTCCTTCCAACATTATCCCATACCCTTAATATCCATTCCCACACGTATTTTGATTTCTGTCTATATGAATTGGAAAAGTCATATAGTTCTTTTGAAGTATAATGTATCTCCTCATGGGTCATATTTGTATCTCACCTTTTGGACCCTATTGGGATTTTAATCTAGTTATAGGTCTTGGAGAATAGGCGGGTGATTGGAGTGGGTCATGAAAAGAATTAGTTACTTCAGGACATTCTGCTGCAGTTTCCTCTGGTGAAACAGGATTAATCTGCGCCAAACAGAGGAGTGAGGATTGTTTCCCCAGGAGAGTGGTTACAGGTTTATCAGGCACTGAAGGGATAATCTCTTTAGTTGGAGATTGGATGACAGACTCCTCAGGGTGTACAGGAGGCCAGGAAATTGTTACCTCAAAGCAAGCTGGAGTTCTGGAAGCTCTTTCCTCAGGGTAGGCTGGAGGTGGGTTGGCTGTTTCTTCAGTACAGATCATTACTGAAAAAGATCATTACAGGTCTATCTAGCAAAAACTCAGCAGAATCCAGGGTTTCCATGTCCCCACAGCCATTATTATCAATGCAAATGTTCCCATCCCAAGTTTTGGGATCCCAGTCTTTTCTAATCAAAGCCTTCAACAGCAGACACCCCTCAAGGATGAGAATTTAGTTTACATTGTAGACATGCTACTCACACAATAAGACTGTGGGTCTGTTTTTCACAGATCTCAAGTCTGCAACTCCAGGGAATAAGATTTTCTTTCAGGGCACATAGAAAACATCTTTCATATGGTATTTAAGTCAGAAATTTGAGGCCTTCATCTCATCTCTTTCCCTCATAACTGTATCCAGCATGTTTAAGAACAACTGGTCAGCATCATTATACCTCTTAACTTCACAAAACTTCCTTAAGGTGTCAAAAACACCCTCACCCAGAGGCTTGCCTCGTGTAAGTGTACAATTAGCAGAATCAAATGGTGATATTTTGTGTATCTCTAGCGCCAACTCACACAATGGACTGTCAGTGCCATCTCTGTTATTGGAAACAGATTCGTTAGTGCCTTTGAGTTTGAAAACAGTCTGAAAACAGTTGTAAAAACCCATTTAAAATATTTATATTGTAAATAACAAACATGCAAACATTCTTGACATGGAAACATTCTATGCAGGTGTACGATTAATGGCTCACAATATCATCACATAGCTGTTTATTCATCACAATGATCATTTTTTTTTGGAGATTTGTATCTCTCCAGCAAAAGAAATAAAAAAGAAAAAAACAAAACTCATACATACCATACCCCTTACCCCTTCCTCTCATTGACCACTCGTATTTCAATCTCAATATATTTTAACCTTTGTTCCCCCTATTATTTGTTTATTCATTATTATTTTTTTGGCATGGGCAGGCACTGGGAATCAAACCTGGGTCTTTGGCATGGCAAGCGAGAACTCTGCCACTGAGCCACCATGGCCCACCCTGTTAGTTTATTTTTTATCCATATTTTTTACTCACCTGTCCATACCATAGATAAAAGAAGCATCAGACACAAGATTTTGCAGTCACACAGTCACATTGCAAAAGCTGTATTATTATACAATCATCTTCAAGAAACATAGCTACTGGAACACAGCTCTACAGTTTCAGGTACTTCCCTCTAGCCACCCTAATACACCATAAACTAAAAAGGGATATCTAAATAATGCGTAAGAACAACCAGGATAACCTCTCGATTACGTTTGAAATCTCTCAGCCACTGACAATTTATTTTGTCTCATTTCTCTCCTTCACCTTTTGGTTAAGAAGGTTTTCTCAATCCCTTGATACTGAGTTCAAGCTCATCCCAGGATTTCTGTCACATGATGCCAGGGAGGTTTACACCCCTGGGAGTCATGTCCCAAGTAGAGGGAGTAGGGTAGTGAGTTCGCTTGCTGTGTCACCTTAGAGAGAGAGGCTACATCTGAGCAACAAAAGAGGTTCCCTGGGGTTGACTCTTAGGCATAATTTTAAGTAGGCTTAGCCTATGCTTTGTAGGGATAAGTTTCATAGGGGGGAACCCCAGGATCAAGGGCTCAGCCTATTCATTTGGTTGTTTCCACTGCTTGGAGAATATCAGGAATTTTCCAAATGGGGAAGTTGAATTCTATCTCTCTTCACCCCATTCCCCCAAAGGGACATTGCAGATCCTTCTTTATTCACTGTTTAAATCATTCTGAGATTTATCATAGCATTACACTAATCTGGACAAACCACAAAATCTCATGTCCTATTCAAGGTTCCATGTACTTATGGTATTCAATTAAACTGACCATACAAGTTAAATTAGGAAGTGCACTAGTCAAAATATAAATTTTGAATCAAATAAACATTCTCCCTTTAGTCTCACACAGAACTTGAAGTTTTAAAATATGAACGACCATCTATTTTTAACATCCCGCAATACTGACATTCCTTTGTTCTTAATCATGCAAAAACAATTTTTTATTTGTACATTTAGTCACTATCATTGTACCCTCTAGGCATTACTAAATTATATCATTTCAGTTTATATCATTGATCTTTCCTTCTGGTTTCATACATGCCCCCAGCCCTTCTCCCTCTATCATTCTCACACTCAGCTTCATTCAGTGTACTTACATTATTGTGCCATCCATTTCTGAATTTTTACAGTCAGTCCTGTTGCACAATCTGTATCCCTTAAGCACCAATGACGCAATCTCTACCCTATTTCTATCTCCTGATAACCTGTGTTCTTAACTGAAATTCTCCAAGTTCACCCATTAATGGTAGTTTTTATCAGTGAGACCACACAGTATTTGTCCTTTTGTTTCTGGCTTATTTCACTCAGCATAATGTCTTCAAGATCCATCCATGTTGTTACATGCTTCATGACTTCATTCAGTCTTATAGCTGTGTAATAGTCCATCATATACCTATACCACAGCTTGTTTAGCCACTCATCAATTGATGTACATTTGGACTGTTTCCATCTCTTGGCAGCTGTAAATAATGCAGCTATAAACATAGGTGTGCAAATGTCCATTTGTGTTCTTGACCTTAGGTCCTCTGAGTATATACCTAGCAATGGGATTGCTGGGTCATATGGCACTTCTATGCTTAGCTTCCTGAGGAACCGCCAAACTGCTTTCCATAGTGGTTGTATCATTTTACATTCCCACCAACAGTGGATAAGTGTGCCTGTTTCTCCACATACCCTCCAGCACTTATTGTTTTCTATTTTTTTGATACTGGCCATTCTGGTGGGTTGGAGATGATATCTCATTGTGGTTTTGAGTTGCATTTCCCTAATAGCCAGTGAAGTTGAGTATCTTTTCATGTGCCTTTTAGTCATTTGTATCTCCTCTTCTGAGAAGTGTTTGTTCACGTTTTTTGCCCACTTTGTCTTTTTTATTGTTGAGTTGAAGAGTCTCTATATATTCTGGATACTAAACCCTTATCTGATATGTGGTTTCCAAATATTGTCTCCCATTCTGTAGGCTGCGTTTTTACTTTCTTGACAAAGTTCTTTGATGCACAAAAGTGTTTACTTTTGAAGAGTTCCCATTTATCTGTTTCTTTCTTCAATGCTCAACTTTGGGTGTTAGATCTAGGAAGCTGCCTCCTATTTCAAGTTTTAGAAGATATTTCCTAACATTTTCTGTTAAAAGTTTTATGGTCTTAGCACTAATGTTTGGGTCTTTGATCCATTTGAGTTAATTATAATTCGTATAAGGTGTGAGATATGGACCCTCTTTCATATGAAAATCCAGTTCTGCAAGCACCATTCATTGAAGAGACTGCTCTGTCCCAGGTGAGTTGGCTTGACTGCCTTATCAAAGATCAATTATCCATAGATGAGAGGGTCTATACCCGAATACACTATTTTTTTAAGCTTTTTTATTGTATAGTATAAAATATGTTCAAAGCAAAGAAATAAAAAAGCAATGGTTTTCAAAGCACTCTTCAACAAGTGGTTGCATGATAGATCCCAGAGTTTATCATGGGCTACCATATGATACTCATATTTTTCCTTCTAGCTGCTCAAGAATATAGGAGGCTAGAGGGCTTAAATACATTTTTATCATCACAATCGACTTTTTTTCCTCCTTTTTTTGGTGAACAATAACATATATGCAAAAAAGGTACAGATTTCAAAGCACAGCACCAGTTGTAGAACATATTTCAGACTTTGACATGGGTTACAATTTCACAATTTTAGGTTTTTACTTCTAGCTGCTCTAAAATACTGAAGACTAAAAGAGATATCAGTTTAATGATTCATCATTCATATTCATTTGTTAAGTCCTATCACCTATGTATAATTCCACCATCAGTTTTGATCTTTCCATACCTCCCTTTGGGGTTGTTTGGGTTATGGCAATTCCAAAGTTTTGATATAGGAAGGGTCTGTCACTAATATGGGGTAGGGAGATGAAATTGTCTGATGTTCTGGAGAGGCTGGGCTAGGTTTCAGGACTTATCTGGACCAGGGACCCATCTGGAGGTTGTAGGTTTCTGGCAAGTTACTCTACTGCCTGGAACCCTTGTGGAATCATATATATTGCCCTAGGTATTCTTTAGGATTGGCTGGAATGGTCCTGGTTGGGGGTTGGCAGGTTATGATAGGTAGCAAGGTCTAGCTGAAGTTTGTGTAACAGCAACCTCTGGAGTAGCCTCTCGACTCTATTTGAACTCTCTCTGCCACTGATACTTTATTAATTACACTTCTTTCCCCCCTTTTGGTCAGGATGTAATTGTTAATCGCACAGTGCCAGGTCTGGATTCATCCCTGGGAGTCCTCTACCACATTGCCAGGGAGACTTTCACCCCCGGATGTCATGTCCCATGCACGGGGGAGGGCAATGATTTTACTTGCAGAGTTGGGCTTCGAGAGACCAAGGCCACATCTGAGCAACAACAGAGGTCCTCCAGAAGTAACTCTTAGGTGTGACTATAGGTAGTCTAACCTTCTCTGCAACCTACATAAGCTTCACAAGAGTAAGCCTCATGATCGAGGGCATAGCCTATTGATTTGGGTATCCCTAAGGTTTGACACAGTATCAGGGGATTCCCTGGTGGTAAGGTTTAATAGTTCCATGGAGTTTCTCCCCTCCCCCAGGGGACTTTGCCAATACTTTTTGATTATCTGCTTAATATACTCTAGAATGTTTCCAGGCATTGCAATAATCTATACAGGATTAAAGGACTCTTTCTTATTCTGTGCCTCCCATGTTTCAATTGTTCAAATAGATAGGTTGAATTAAATTATGCACTACAGAAAATTTTAGTTCCAGATCAAACAAATCTTTCTTCCATTGGTCTCAAAGAGTATGTGTGGTCCTAAAATATAGACACTGTCTTCCTTACCCCTATGTTCTGAATTACTTTAACCCCAACCTGTTTGGTTTCATTCTTATCTCTGGATATCAGATTATACATATAAAACAGCCTCTCAAAATCCAGAAATAATAATCACCACTCCGGACTTAATATGTCTGTTCTAAATGCTTACAATCTAGGCCCCTGCTTTCTTATAAGTATTTTCTAAAGGTGACAATACCATAACTGTGTTTTTTTTGTTTCTGGCTTATTTTGTCTCACCAAGTGCCCCACATATTCATTCACATGTTGCATTCCTTATGGCTTTCTTCCTTTTTGTAGCAGCACAACTTTTGTTCGTTACTATACACCATTGTTTGCCAATCTACTTCTCCATCAGTGCATCCTTCAGCCACCTGCATTCATTGGGCATCATGTAGAGGACCCAAATTTCACAGTCTGTCAGTATTCTCAAGTTTAGATAATATCGTTTTTCCTAAGAGACAGAAAATCCATAAACACACCCTCACCAAGCAGGAACTCTAACTTCCGCTTAACTCTTGTCCCTCACCCCATTATTTACCTCTGCTGTTGCTGTGGTAGTGCTGATGGTTTCCTTTTGAACATAGCTCATAGCATGCAATAGCAGTTTCCTCCCCTGTACCCTGGAATTAAATGCTCTTTATACAAGAATCATATCTTTGAAGTAATTCTTGCAAGAACTCATTCATATTTCTAGTGTGAGTCAGTGGGACACATAGGTCTATACAACCCCTTTCAGTCTTGTTCATCTTCAATATGGCAATATTACTTTTAGACCCACTAGAGAATCACTTTCACTCCTATCTCTTCCCTTACATTGGAGTTCAACCTCATTAGCTAACGATTCACCCATCTCTAGCTTCTATAAATCTCTAAGTCCCCTATATTCTGTATTATAAGCCTCTGATTCCTTTATGCTGGTCACAAAAGCGGAATCATACAGTATTTATCCTTTTGTGTCAGGCTAATTTTGCTCAGCATCATGTCCTCAAGTCTCATCCATCTTGACATGTGCTTCAGGACATCATTTTGTCCTACTGCTGCATAATATTCCATCGTATGTTATATATCACATTTTGTTGATCCACTTGTCTGTTGATGGGCATTTAGATTGTTTCCATCTTTTGGTGATTGTGAATAATGCTGCTATGAACATCGGTGTGCAAATGTCTGTTTCTGTCATTGCTGTCAGCTTTTCTGGTATATATACTAAGTAGCGCTATTGCTGGGTCATAGGGCAACTTGATATTTAGTTTCCTGAGGAACCGCCAAACAGTCTTCCATAGTGGCTGCACCATTATACATTCCCACCAGCAATGCATAAGTGTCCCAGTTTCTCCACATTCTCTCCAACATTTATAGTTTCCTGTTTGTTTGATAACAGCCATTCTTATAGGTGTGAGGTGGTATCTCATTGTAGTCTTGTTTGGCATTTCCCAAATAGCCAATGAAAATGAGCATCCCTTCATGTACATTTAACCCATCTGTATTTGCTCTTCAGAAAAATGCCTATTCATATCTTTAGCCCATTTTATAATTGCATTGTTTGTTCTTTTGTTGTTGAGTTGTATGATTTCTTTGTATATACTGGAAATCAAATCTTTATCTGATATGTGATTTCCAAATATTTCTCCCATTTTCTTCACCTTTTTGACGAAGTCTTGAGGTGCAGAAACATTTGATTTTGAGGAGTTTCCATTTATCTGTTTTTTTCTTTTGCTGCTTGTGCTTTGGGTGTAAAGTTTAGGAAGCTACCTCCTGTTACTAGGTCCTGAAGATGTTTCTCTACATTTTCTTCTAGAAGCTTTCTGGTGCTAATTCTTATATTTAGGTGTTTGATCCACTTTGAGTTAATTTTTGTGTAGGATGTAAGATAGGGTCCGCTTTCATTCTCTTGACTATTGATATCCAATTCTTCCATGCCCATTTATTGAAAAGACTATTTTGTCCCAGTTCAGAGGATTTGGGGGACTGTCAAAAATCAGTTGACCATAGATTTGGTGGTCTATTTCTGCACTCTCAATTCAATTCCGTTAGTCAGTGCTTCTGTCTTTGTGCCAGTAACATGCTGTTTTGACCGCTATGGCTTTATAATAGGTTTTAAAGTCAAGGAGTGTTAATCCTCCCACTTCGTTCTTCTTTTTTAGGATACTTCTAGATATTTGGGGTCTCTTTTTCTTCCAGATGAATTTGGTAGTTAGCTTTTCCAAATCTTCAAAGTAGGTTTTTGGAATTTTGATTGGTACTGTGTTTGATCTGTAGATCAATTTGGGGAGAATTGACATCTTAACTATAGTTAGCCTTCCTATCCATGAGCAGGGAATGTCTTTCTACCTATTTAGATCTCCTTTGATTTCTTTTAGTAACGTTATGCAATTTTCTGTGTACCAGTCCTTTATGTCCCTAGTTAAGTTCATTTCTAAGTATTTGATTCTTTTAGTTGCTATTTTAAATGGAATTTTTTCCTTAACTGACTCCTCAGTTAGGTTATTGCTTGTGTATAGAAATGTTACTGATTTTTGCACATTAATTTTATATCCCACCACCTTGCTGAATTTGTTTATTAGGTCAAGTAACTTTGCTGTAGATTTCTCAGAATCGTCCAAGTATAGTATTATATCCTCTGCAAATAATGAGAGTTTTACTTCTTCCTTTCCAATTTGGATGCCTTTTATTTCTTTGTCCTGCCTGATTTCTCTATTTAGAAATTCTGGCACAATGTTGAATAATAGTGGTTACAGTGGGCATCCTTGTCTTATGTTATCTTATGGGGAAGGCTTTCAGTCTCTCTCCATTGAGCACAATGCTGACTATTGGTTTTTCATATATTCCCTTTATCATATTGAGGTAGTTACCTATCTTTTGATTCTTTTGATTCCTATCTTTTGAAGTGTTTTTATCAGAAAAGGAGGTTAAATTTTGTCAAATACTTCTTCAGCATCAATCAAGATGATCATGTGATTTTTCCCTTTTGATTTGTTAATGTGCTGTGTTACATTGAGTTTCTTGTGTTGAACCATCCTTGCATTCCTGGTATAAACCCCACTTGGTCATGGTGTGTAATTCTTTTAATATGCTGTTGGATTCGATTTCCTAATAGTTTATTGAGGATTTTTGCATCTATGCTCATTAGGGAGATTAGCCTGCAGTTTTCCTTTCTTTTAGCATCTTTACCTGGTTTTCATATTAAAATGATATTAGCTTTATAAAATAAGTTAGGTTGAGTTCCTTTTTCCTCAAATTTTTGGAGAAGTTTGAGCAGGATTGGTATTAGTTCTTTCTGGAATGTTTGATAAAATTCCCCTGTGAAGCCATCTGGCCCTGGGCTTTTAAGAAGATTTTTAATGACTGATAGAATTTCTTTACTTCTGATTGGTTTGTTGAGATCTTCTGTTTCTTCCTGAGTCAGTGTAGGTTGTTTGTGTGTCTCCACAAATTTGTCCATTTCAACTGAGTTGTCTAGTTTGTTGGCATATAGTTGTTCATAGTATCCTTTTGTGATTTCTTTTATTTCTTCAGTGTCTGTAGTAATGCACCCCTTCTCATTTCTTTTTTTTTTTTTTAACTTTTTTTATTAATTAAAAAAAATTAACAAACAAAATGTTTAGAAATCATTCCATTCTACATATATAATCAGTAATTCTTAATATCATCACATAGTTGCATATTCATCATTTCTTAGTACATTTGCATTGATTTAGAAAAAGAAATAAAAAGACAACAGAAAAAGAAATAAAATGGTAATAGAGAAAAAAAACTATACGTACCATACCCCTTACCCCTCGCTTTCATTTGCCACTATTTCAAACTGAATTTATTTTAACATTTGTTCCCCCTATTATTTATTTTTATTCCATATGTTCTACTCTTCTGTTGATATAGTAGCTAAAAGGAGCATCAGACATAAGGTTTTCACATTCACAGAGTCTCATTGTGAAAGCTATATCATTGTTCAATCATCATCAAGAAACATGGCTACTGGAACACAGCACTACATTTTCAGGCAATTCTCTCCAGCTTCTCCACTACATCTTGAACAACAAGGTGATATCTACTTAATGGGTAAGAATAACCTCCAGGATAACCTCTCGACTCTGTTTGGAATCTCTCAGCCATTGGCACTTTGCCTCATTTTACTCTTCCCCCTTTTGGTCGAGAAGGTTCTCTCAGTCTCTTGATGTTAATTCTCAGCTCATTCTAGGGTTTTTCTCAGTCCTTTGATGCTGAGTCTCAGCTTATTCCAGGATCTTTGTCCCACGTTGCCAGGAAGGTCCACACCCCTGGGAGTCATGTCCCATGCAGAGAGGGGGAGGGTGGTGAGACTGCTCATCATATTGGCTGGAGAGAGAGGCCACATCTGAGCAACAAAAGAGGCTCTCTTGGGGGTGACTCTTAGGCCTAAATTTTAAGTAGACTTGACCTATCTTTTGTGGGGTTAAGTTTCATGTGAACAAACCCCAAGACTGGGGGCTCAGCCTATAGCTTTGGTTGTCAACACTGCTCATGAGAATATCAAGAATTCAACTTGGTAAAGTAGAATTTCTTCCCACTCTCACCATTCCCCGAAGGGGGCTTGCAAATACTTTTCCAGTCACTGATCAAATCATTCCGGGATTCATTGGGGGATCACTCTGGACAAACCAACAAAATCTCATGTGCTACGTGAGCCCTTCTCATTTCTGATTTTGTTTATTTGCATCCTCTCTCATTTTTACTTTGTCAGTCTTGCTAATGGCCCATCAATTTTATTGATTTTCTCAAAAAAACAACTTTTGGTTTTATTGATTATTTCTTTTGTTCTTTTCTTCTCCCATTCATTTATCTCTGCTTTAATTTTTTGTTATTTCTCTTCTCCTATTTACTTTGGGGTTAGTTTGCTGTTCTTTCTTAAGTTCCTCCAGGTTTGCTATTAAGTCCCTGATTTTTGCTTTTTCTTGTTTTTTAATATAGGCATTTAAGGCAATAAATTTCCTTCTCAGCACAGCCTTTGCCACATCCTATAAGTTCTGATAAGTTGTATTCTTATTTTCATTCATCTCCAGATAGCTACTGATTTCTCTAGCCATTTCTTCTTTGACCCACTAGTTGTTTAAGAGTGTGTTATTTTATCTCCATATATTTGTGAATATTCTCATTCTTTGGTGTTTATTGAGGTCCAGCTTCATTCCATTGTGATCAGAGAGAGTGCTTTGAATAATTTCAGTATTTTAAAATTTATAAAGATGTGTTTTGTGCACTAGAATATGATATACCCTGGAGAATGTTCCATTAGCACTAGAGAAGAATGTATAGCCTTGTGTTTTGGGGTGCAATGACCTATGTATGTCTGTTAGGTCTAATTCATTTATCAAGTTAACTTCTCTATTTCCTTGTTGATCTTCTGTCTGGTTGTTCTATCTATAGAGGAGAGTGGTGTATTGAAGTCTCCTGCTATTATTGTTGAAACATCTATCACTCCCTTCAGTTTTGCCAATGTCTGCCTCATGTACTTTGGAGCTCCTTGAGTGGGAGTATAAACATTTATGATTGTTCTATCTTCTTGGTGAATTGACCCTTTAATTAGTATATAGTGTCCTTTTTTGTCTGTTATGATGTCTTTACATTTAAAGACTATTTTGTCCAATATTAGTATAACTACTACTGCTTTCTTTTGAATCTTTTTCCATCCTTTCACTGTCAATCTGTTTGTATCCTTGTGTCTAAGATGAGTCTCTTGTAAGCAGTATATAGCTGGCTTATGTTTCTTAATCCATTTTGCCAATCTGTGTCTTTCAATTGTTATGTTTAGTCCACTAACATTCAAAGTTATTGTGTTTCTTGAATCCACCATCTTATCTTTTTAATTTCATTTGTCAGTTCTATATATTCTTTTCCCTATTTCTCTTTGTATTCTTTAAATACTGTTAGTGGTTCTCTTCAATCCTGTGCCCTTCTCCAGATCTCTCTGTCTCCTGTCTTTTTTTTTCAGCTGGCAGAACTCCTTGTAGTATTTCTTGTAGGGCTGGTCTCTTGTTGACAAATTCTTCCAGGACTTCTTTTTCTGTGAAAACTTTAATCTCTCCCTCAATTTTAAAAGACAATTTAGCTGGGTACAGAATTCTTGGCTGGAAGTCTTTCTCTTTCATGATCTTGAGTATATCATACCACTGTCTTCTCATCTCTAGGGTGCTAGTTGAGTAGTCTGAACTCAGTCTTATTTGATTTCCCTTGTATGTAGTAGACTGTTTTTCTCTTTCTGCTTTCAAGATTTTCTGCTTCTCTTCAACATTTGCCAGACTGATTAGTATGTGCCTTGGGGAAGGCGTATTTGGATTTATTCTGTTTGGAGTTCTTTGGGCTTCTTTGACTTGTATATTTATGTCCTTTATGAGGGTTGGGAAATTTTCCCCCATTATATCCTCAACTACTCTTCCTAGCCCTTTAATCCTCTCTTCTTCTGGGACACCAGTGATTCCTATATTTGTGTGCTTTGCTTTCTCTATCATTTCCCTGATATATTTTTAAAATTCCCATTCAATTTTTCACATCTTTTTTGCCATTTGCTGTTTTGAATCTTTGAATTCAATTATCCTGTCCTGTATATCACTTATTCTTTTTTCTGTCTCTTCAAATCTGGTGTTGTGTGCCTCTAGTATGTTTTTTATTTGGTCAACAGAGTTTTTAATCTCTGTGATTTCTGCTATTTTTAATTTATTCTTTCAAATTCCTCTTTGTGCTCTTCTACTTGTCTTCTTGATCTCCTTTATGTCATTTGCTATCCCACTTATTTTATTAAGTAGAGTTGTATGAACATCTTTGATTAGTGGTTCTGATGTCCGTGTCTCCTCTGGTGTTTTAATTTGGTCATTAGATAGGGCTGTATCTGTCTGCATTGTGATATGCTTAGTGATCCTCTGCTGTCTTCATTGTATGTAAATATTTTGATTGGTTTACTTTGGGAATTGATTTCTTTCAGTAGTCTAAGACCTTGTGTTTGTGGGATGGTTGTACAACAGGTAGCAGGACACAGGGTGGAACACTCAGTATGGTGATTTGTTTCAGGGCAGTTATGGGCACAGGTTGGGGATGTTACGCTGATGCTTGTGAACCTGGGTGCCCAGTGGCCAGGGAGGATGTAGCTGTGTGGGTGCACCAGCTTGGGGGTCATAACCCTGGTGTGCACTGGTCTAAGGCATGGGGCTCTTTGTGCGCATGCATAGAGCTATGGCAGCAGGTTGGCATTATGTCTTCATGGATGAGGGGCAGATGTAACCCGGTTGCACAGGTCAGCCCTTTCTCAGAGCTGGGAAGTGAGGCTGAGAGATGTGCGCATGTGTGGTTCTAGGACTGCTGTGAAGTGTGGTTCCCAGAGCTAAATGATGTGATTGGGGGTCCATGTGCATGCATGGGCTGAGAGTGCCATAAACAGATGTGCTGAGCTCAGGGAGGGTGGGGTGAGGCTGTGTGACACTGTGGGTAGGGGACGGGGGTAGCCTACTTTTGGAGGTTAGTGCCTGCAACCTTTATGCAATAGCAACAACCTGCAGGGAACAGGAAGGGGGAGGTAGTGCTTGGGAGGGGTACAGGAGAGGTGGGTTGGGCTGCATTTGGGGTGGGGGTGTAGGGCAGGTACGTGCACTGGGGCCTAGTGGGGTGGGGGCACCTTGGAGTGCTGGGAATGGGAGCTGTTGATGGGGTTCAGGTGCATGGGGTGTGGGGTGAATCACCTGTCATGGGGCTGTGCTGGTGAGGGTAGTGTGCCCAAGGAATGTGGCCTGGCTTACTTCCTAGTCCTGTGCTCCCGTCCGTGCACTCCCATGGGCTCCACTGCTCCATGCCTCTGTGCCAGGCTCCATTCTGCTTCTCAGTTCCTTAGCCTCTGCAACCAGAGCTCCCTGATGTGGTGTGGAAGCTCTCCCAGGTTAGCCGCACTCCTGAATTGCCATCTCAGTTACCCTCCTGTCCGTTCTCTGACTTTTCCATGGAGCAGGGCTAATCTCAAGCTACTCTAGTTGGCCATCTTCCCAGAAGTTGAACACTCTATTTGATTCCATTGGTCAGTTTATCTATCTTTATGCCAGTACTGTGCTGTTTTGACCACTGTAGCTTTGCAATATGCCTTAAAGTCAGGTAATGTGAGACCTCTGACTTCATTTTTCTTTCTCAAGATATTTTTAGCTATTCAGGCACACTTCCCTTCCAAATAAATTAGGTTATTGGGTTTTCTATTTCTGCAAAATAAGTTTTTGGGATTTTAATTGGTGTTGCATTGAATCTATGAAACAATTTAGGTAGAATTGACAACTTAACTATATTTAGTCTTCCAATCCATGAACATGGCATGCCCTTCCACTTATTTAGGTCTTCTGTGATTTCTTTTAGCAATTTCTTGTAGTTTTCTGTGTATAGGTTTTTTGTATCATTAGTTAAATTTATGCCTATGTATTTTATTCTTTTGCTTGCTATTGGTCAAAGGAATTTTTTTTCTTGACTTCCTCCTCAGATTGCTCATTACTAGTATATGGAAACACTACTGATTTTTAATTTTTATTTCTATATGAATAAAAATTTCATTATTTTCCCACATGAGTATCCTTTTGTTACAGCACCATTTGTTGAATTTTTGTTGTTGTTGTTTTTGTTCATTTCTTTGCTTGGGAAGTGCATGGACCAGGAATCAAACCCAGATGTCCTGCATGGCAGGTTGGAATTCTACCACTGAACTAACCTTGCACCCACTTCTACTGATTTTTGAGTGTTGCTCTTGTACCCTGCCACTTTACTGTACTCACTTATTAGCTCTAGTAGTTTTGCTGTGATTTTTTCAGGATTTTCAACATATAGTATCATATCATCTGCAAACAGTGAGAGTTTTACTTCTTCCATTCCAATTTGGATGCCTTGTATTTCTTTTACATGTCTAATTGCTCTGGCTAGAACTTCCAACACAATGTTTGTTCTAGTTTGCTAGCTGCCAGAATGCAACACACCAGAGATGGATTGGCTTTCAATAAAAGGGGATTTATTTAGTTAACCTATAGTTCTTCAGAGGAAAGGCAGCTAACTTTCAACTGAGGTTCTTTCTCACATGGGAAGGCACAGGGCAATCTCTGCTGGCCTTTTATCCAGGCCTCTGGGTTCCAACAACTTTCCCCGGGGTGATTCTTTTCTGCATCTCCAAAGGCCTGGGCTGAGCTGCAAGTTCTGACATGAGGTATGCTGAGCTGCTTTTTCTATGCTATGCTGAGCTCTCTCATTTAAGCACCAGTCAATTAAATCAAACATTATTCATTGCAGCAGTCACGCCTCCTAGCTGACTGCAGATATAATCAGCAACAGATGAGGTTCACATGCCATTGGCTCATGTCCACAGCAACAGAACTAGGCACCTTCAACTGGCCAAGTTGACACTTGAATCTAACTACCACAATACTGAATAACAATGGTGACAGTGGACATCCTTGTCTTGTTCCTGATCTTAGATGGAAAACTTTCTGTCTTTCCCCATTGAGGATGATGTTAGCTGTGGGTTTTTCATATATTCCCTTTATCATGTTGAGGAAGTTCCCTTCTATTCCTATTGTTCGAAATGTTTTCATCAAGAAAGGATGCTGAATTTTGTCAAATGCTTTTTCTGTATCAATTGAGATGATCATGTGGTTTTTCTGCTTTGATTTGTTGATATGGTGTGTTACATTAATTGATTTTCTTATGTTGAATCGTCTTTGCATAGCTGGAACAAATCCCACTTGGTCATGGTGTATAATTCTTTTAATGTGCTGCTGAATTCGATTTGCAGAAATTTCGTTGAGGATTTTTGCATTAGAGAGATTGGTCTCAAATTTTCTTCTCTTGTAGCATCTTTGTCTGGCTTTGGTATTAGGGTGATGTTGGTTTTGTCGAGAGCCTTCCCTCCTTGTGGTAGTTAAGAGTCAGTTGTCAACTTGGCCAGGTGAATGTACCTAGTTCTATTGCTGTGGACATGAGCCAATGGTACGTGAACCTCATCTGTTGCGGATTACATCTGCAGTCAGCTAGGAGGCATGCCTGCTGCAATGAATAATGTTTAATTTATTGGCTGGTCCTTAAATGAGAGACTCAATGTAGCACAGCCCAAGCAGCTCGGCATACCTCATCTCAGCACTTGCAGCTCAGCCCAGGCCTTTGGAGATGCAGAAAGGAATCACCCCGGGGAAAGCTGTTGGAACCCAGAGGCCTGGAGAGAAGGCCAGCAGAGATTATCCTGAGCCTTCCCATGTAAGAAAGAACCTCAGATGAAAGTTGGCTGCCTTTCCTCTGAAGAACTGATGATATAAATCCCCTTTTATTAAAAGCCAATCTGTCTCTGGTGTGTTGCATTCCAGCAGCTAGCAAACTAGAACACTCTTCAATTTTTTTGAAGAGTTTGAGCAGGATTGGTAGTAATTCTTTCTTGAATGCTTGGTAGAATTCATATGTGAAGCCATCTGGTCATGAACTTTCCTTTTTTGTGAGTTTCTTGATGACTGATTCAACCTCTTTATTTGTCATTGGTTTATTTAGGTCGTCTGTTTCTTCTCAAATCAGTGTTGGTTGTTCATGCCTTTCTAGGAGTCTATTTCACCTATGTTGTCTACTTTATTAGCATAAAGTTGTTCATAGTATCCTCTCATTCCTTCCTTTTTTCTGCAGGGTCAGTGGTTATGCCTCCTCTTCTATTTCTGATTTTACTTATTCGCATCCTCTATTTTTCTTTTTGTCAACCTTGCTAAGCGCCCATCAATTTTATTGATTTTCTGGGAGAACCAACTTCTGGCTGTATTGATTTTCTCAATTGTTTTCATGTTCTCAATTTCATTTATTTCTGCTTTAATCTTTGTTATTTCTTTCTTTTTATTTGTTTTGGTGTTAGTTTGCAGCTCTTCCTCTAGTTTTTCAAGTGAACAATTAATTCCCTGATTTTTGCTCTCTCTTTTTTTAAATACAGGCATTTAAGGCAATAAATTTCCCTTTAGCACTGCCTTTGCTGCATCTCATAAATTTTGATATGCTGTGTTTTCATTTTCATTTGCCTCAATATATTTATTGATTTCTCTTGTAATTTCTTCCTTGACCCTTTGGGTGAAAAACACATTTTAAAGATTCTGTATTTCAAAAACCACTCTTGGTATTAGTCAGGGTTCTCTAGAGAAATAAAACTGACAGGAGATATCTGTAAATAAAGAGTTCATAAAAGTATCTCATGCAGCCATGGGAATGCAAGAGTTCCAAATTCACAGGACAGGCTGTGAGGCTTGCAACTCCAGTGAAGGGTCTCACTGAACTCCATAGGAGAAGCTTTCTGGCTGAAGAAAAAGTGAAAATTTTCTCTTCTCCCTTAAAAGTCTTTGGTGAACTGGATTGAATCCAACTGATTGGACTATGTCATTTTGGGAGGCCTGCCCTTAGTTGATCGTAGATGTAGTCAGCCACAGCTGCAATGAACTGACTGATGACTTAATAAACAAGCTTGCTGGTTTGTCAACCAGCCACAAAATATCCTTGCAATAGCGATTAGGACAACTGGGCACTATCACCTGGCCAAACTGACACCAGATTCAACCATCACAAGTACAGTAACAGAAATTATAAATTCCCTAGAGGCATTCAACAGCAACTTGGGGCTGGCAGAAGAAAGAATCAGTGAATTTGAAGGAAGATGATTGAAAGAATACAGTCTGAGGAGCAGAAAGAAATAAAAATGAAAAAAGTGAAAAGAGCCTGAGGGACACCCTGAATGTGTACCAGTATACCCATTGTAGGAATCCCAGAAGGGGAAGGAAAAGAGGGAAGGGCAGAGAGAATATTCAAAGAAATAATGGCTGAAAACTTCGCAAATTCAATGAGACATGAATCCTCACATCCAAGATGCTCATTAAACTCCAAACAGAAAAAACCCACATAGACCCATGCCACAAGAAATTATAATAAAACTGTAAAATGCCAAAGATAAAGACAGAATTCTGAATGCTGCAAGAGAGAAGCAGTATGTTACATACAAGGCAGCTTCAAAAAGTTTAAATTCTGACTTCTCACCATGGAGGCAAGAACGCAGTGGAAAGACATATTTAAAGTGCTGAATGCAAAAAACTGCCAACCAAGAATTCTATATCTAGCAAAACTGTCTTTCAGAAAATCAGATAGGGATTAAGACATTCTTATATAAGTAAAAGTTCATCACCACTAGACAGACCCTACAAGAAATGCAAAAGGGAGTTCTGCAGGTTGAAAGGAAAATGCAATAGACAATTATTGAAGCAGCATGAAGAAATAAAACTCTCTGATAGGTAATGACTTGGGTCTATACACAGACTAATAGTATTGTATTTTTTGGTATGTAACTCTACTTTTTACTTCCTACAGTATCTAAAAGGCAAATGGATAAAATGTAATAATAAATCAGTGGTTTGGGACTCAGATAAAGATGTAATTTATGACAAGAACTATACAAAGGTGGAGCAACAGAGAATTATAGGAATATAGTGTCTGTATACTATTGAAGTTAGTTGATATCAAAACAAACGAGATTGTTATAGATTTAGGATGTTAAATTTAAACCCTATGGTAACTACAAAGAAGATATCACAGAATGTGCAAACTCATAGAAACTGAACATTGAATACACGGTGCCAAGGGTGCAGGACTGGGGCAATGGGGACTTAGTGTAAAACAAGTATAGGGTTCTGTTTGGGATGAAGGGAAAATTCTAGCAGTGGATGGTAGAGAGGGTATTGTAACATTATGAATGTTATTAATCTCACTGAATGGTATGTTTGCGAGGGGCTGGAATGGGCAGATTTATGTTGTATATAGTTTTTCACAATTTAAAAAAAAGAAAGAGAAACTAAAGACATTATGACAGTTAAATGCAATACACCATAGCAGATGGTACTAAGAATGGAGGAGAAAAGGCTCAAAGGACATTCTTGGAACATAAGAAAACAGTGGGATATAGAATGTTAACCTTATATCAAAGTTAAATTTCTTGAACTTGATAATAGCACTTAAAGTGGTCAAATTAAATGTATATCCTTGTTCATTACATGGAAGGATTGTGTTTACAGAGTATGATGTGTACAACCTGCTCTCAAATGTTCAGAAAATAGAAAGGTAAATAGAATGATACAACAAAGTTGTTAAAATGGTAAAATTGGTGAATTTGCATGTCTGAGGGGATTAGGAGTATGGTGAAGTTCTCTGTATGGGGTTTATATTATTTTTACAACTGTCTAAGTTTGAATTTATTTAAAAAAAACCTAGTCACATAAAAAAAATCTCATATTGTTTGTCACTTTATTCTACTTCCAGAAATCTCTCCTAAGGAGGAAAATAAACATTCAAAATTTAGTCATAGATGTTGAAAAAATAAACATCAGACAGTTTCTTAGGGACATTCTACATGGTTTTGTTTTTGTTTTTGTATTTGTTTTTGTTTTTTGGCACGGGCAGGATCTGGGAATTGAGTATGGGTCTCCGGCATGGCAGGGAAGAATTCTGCCACTAAGCCACCATTGCACTACCCAATGAATATTTTAAATGTTTCCCAGTTCTGCTGGGAATATTCTGGGGCCTGAATATGTCTATTGAATGTTAAATTGGGTACAAGTGACTTTGCTTATTATTCTTTATTTTTTTATTTTTAACTTTTTAATTGCATAGTATAACATATATAGAAAGCAAAGAAATAAAAATGCAGTAGTTTTCAAAGCACTCTTCATAGCTCATTATTCTTTCATTGTAAATTATACCAATTAGAATCAGGCAACCGCAAATGCAACCAGGTCCCACCTTCTGAATATCTGCCCATCCTTACTTTCCTAAAGGAAAACTCTTGCTAACAATTTGGCATTTTATCCTTATAACATATGTATATATATCAATGTTCACATGGTTTATATATTTAATATTATATATACATATGTATTTAAACAAAAATAGGCTCAATATACATCTGTTGTTAGGTAATTTGCTTTTTTCCATTTGGTCACATATGAAAGACATTCTTCCATGTCCGTGCTTTTAAAAAAAGTTAAATTCATTCACTTTCAGTTCCTACCTTCTTAATTTTTTATAAGAATGCTACATTTGCACTAAATGTAAAGAAAATGTTTAGAAAACACTGAAAATTATTAAGAACCAGAAAAAATTCATCCACAGTTTCTACCTAGAAGCTGTAACATTTCTTTTTGGTCTTTTTTTTTTTTTTAATACACTTTCTCCCTTCCAACCCTGATTAGATCATAGAGTACATATAATGTTGCATCGTGTCCTTTTTACTTAATATCGTATCATAAACATTTGGCTTGCCATTAAAAATACTTTCGTGTATAATTTTTAATAGCTGCAAAACATTCCATCCTTTCTATGATTAGAATTTGCTTTAAGTATTCCCTTTGTTGGGCTTTAAATTGTTTCCAGCTTTTTGTATTATAAACAACTCTTAACACATTTGGGAGTAAATAGTCAATTACGATTTGCATTGCTTCATAGGTATGGACTCCTAGAAGTGGTAATACTGGGCCAAAGGGTGAGTTTATATACAAGGCTCTTTATTCATATAACAAACTTGCTTTCCAGAAAAAGACTCCAATCTACTTTGCAAAATGAAATGAACATAAATGCTCACTACATTGCACTCTGTCCAGCATTGCAAATGAAAATACATTTAGATCTTTACAGGTTGGTATTTTGAGGTGGTATTTTGTTATTTTCAAATACGCAGATTGTTCTCTTCCTTTACCCCTTTTTCTCTTTTTATATTGACTCATTTATTTTATATTTATCAAGTCCCTTACCTAGAATTCACAGCACATCCAAAAGATAACAAATTTAGCATCTGAAATTCTCATAATGCAAATAATTTGTCTAAAATTGAAATAAGTAGCTGGCTAGCAATGTTAGATGAGGCATAATGTTGGTCTCTGGAATAGAGCCTGCAGGTATCAATTGCAAGCATTGTTAAATTACACTGGTTTAATACCTCTTTACTACTGTCTCCATAGAAAAGAAATTGGAATATAGAGGTTTAAAATATAAAAATCCGTCTGAAATAGAACTATCAGGAAAATCGTACATTTACTCCTACAAGAAAGAAGCTTGTAAAACAAAGCACAGAACAAGGACTTTTATTGAAATGTTTAAAAAACATTTCTGTTCAATTTTAATGACTTAAAATGATGCTTTTCCTACTGTGAGTAGCAGCAGTCCCTATGGAGAGGAACATTCTTGTTAAAGCCATAATAGATCTGTGTTCACTCATTTAACAGCTTGAAGGTACACTTTTTAGACAGTATAATGGTAATTAATCTTTGCTGCAATATTTCTTCAATGACTCATAAAAAAGTGGGATTGTTTTTGTAAGTGTATCATTACAATTGGTGAATCTGTGGAATTACTACCGTACATTTTAGAAGAAATTAAAAATTTAAATTGGAAATTCTCATTTAAAGTTTCCAAGGTCTTCTTTACCAATTAACACTTCTTTTCTTTACTATTGCAAATCCTAACTACCATGATTATGTTTCTCTTTGAAAACTTGTATCAAAATGTTATTCTGATATTTTTGTATTAATACTCTAATTTACATGTTATGGTCAATAATCTTAGTTATAATCCAAGTATACATTTCTATTGATTCAAAATTTTATGGAATATGCTAAAAATTAGGCTAGCTTAATGGGTACTTATAATGTAGTTTGCATTCATTTCTCATTTTTTTTTTTTTTTTTTTTTTAAAGGAAGGAAAGACAGAGAAGGAAGGAAGGATGGAAGGAAGGAAGGGAGGAAGAAAGGGAAACATTTTTAAACATTTTCTTGTTTTATTATATTTTGTTTGTTTGTTTGTTTTTTACATGGGCTGGGGCCGGGAATCGAACCGGGGTCCTCCGGCACGGCAGGCAAGCACTCTTGCCCGCTGAGCCACCGCGGCCCGCCTCATTTCTCATTTTTCATCAGACTTTTTATATGCTTTGTAGGTATTTTCCTAATTCAACGGTTATTATTATTCATTTTGAAAGAGAAACAGAAGTGATGGATGTTAAATGGGTTGCCAAGGTCATAGAGCTAAGAGGAAGAAATCAAGGTTGATGATTCAGGCCTTTTGCATTAGACCAAACTATTAGTATGTAATGATATATAACAGCTGTTAACCTTTTGGGCCTTCTGGAAAACACACATGTGCATATGAAAGGGGAATGAAAGGGAGCATGTTTTAAAATCAATACACAGATAAACCAAGGTTTGATTAAGGAAGAGCTTATTAAAAAGGAAGCATTGATAACTACAATATTTTTCATTGAGTAACATCAGTGTGCCTGTAAAATATTACCTCAAATAAATATCACAATTTCTTTTTTCTTTTCAAAATGCACAAAGTGGCTATTTTAAAAAGAAAGCAAATCCATATTTCTATTACTCTAATTGAACTATTTACTTGTATATGAAATGTATTACTATTTATGTATTTTCAGGCTTTGCTTTTTATATCATTACAATCCTAATGTACATACATTTTTTTTACCTTGGATTTTTAGAATTTCTTTTTACTTTGAGATTCAATTTATCCATAAGGATCCTAAGGAGCCATATGAATAGAAAACTCATAAATAAATCCAGACATTCTAATAATCGATCACATACTGAGACTACTTTGCAACACAGACTATTTTGTCAAACTTTCTAGACTTCATACTGAGAACTTGCTAGAATCATGCAATTAATTCTTAGGGTATTGTTGTGAAAGGAGAACAGCAATACAGAAATTCTCTGTGATGTTTTAGAATATAGTCAGGCATGTATAGGCCACCTGGAGTAGAACTGGGAGAGTAAGGCCTAAGACTGTAACTGAATTGAGCTTGCTGGACCGGTCATTATAGTCAGAGACTCTAGGAGGGTGTAGGATGTCCCAGCTGATAGATGCTCCATGGTATATGAGATAGAAAATATGCCAGTAAAATAATATATATCTTCAAAGTCCCATGCGGAGATGATTGTGTTGCCCAAAAGGCATGCAAAGCCCAAGTACAGAGAACCTAGGAGCATTTGGTTTTTGAAAATTAGCATAGTCAGCCTGGCATTACAAAACCTTTGCCTCAGGGCATAGGATAAACAATAGGATTCTCTTCCCTGGAAGTGGCCTAACAAGAGCATTGCAGTGCCCTTACCCACAGGAACTGAAGTTGTGGGTAGCTACCAACCCAGGCTTAGGGAATTAGTCCATCAGGGAGTCACTTATTATTAGTCGGAGAACTAGGTGAACACTAACCTGTGGAAAATTGCAGTGCTCTTGACAGAACTAGACCACCAGTCAGAAGAGAATAAATTGAGCTTGGTTACATAGTATTGAGTTAAAACTCATTAAATCACTATTGTCTAAAGTCAGGTTTGATTGTAACCTGACTTTAGAGTTGAGCCCAAAAGTAGGGAGGTAGGAGCAGGGAATAAAGAGGGAGTGGAATGCAGTTGAAATCAAACAGCTTGAACAATGTGGAGAAGTGAAAGAGGGTGGGGGAACCTGACAGGATCTGATTGTTTGGATGCAGCTGAAATACACTGGGTCTTTTTAATATTCTTTACAATTCAAAATGGAGAGTTGAAACAGTTATTTTTTTAGTTTCAGGAATACTTGGGGTAAAAATTAACTGAAAATTTTCAGTATGATGGACAAATGTTTGAGCAAAATAATTTAATTGCTATACTAGATAATTGAAAACTTTAGTTGCCTTTTTTTAATGGCTTGTCTTAATGAGTATACTTATTTGAAATTATGTACCCTAGAAAAGCCACGTTCTTCTAATCTAATATTGTAGGTGCTGATCCATTTTGGTGTGGCAGTTCTGAATTGTCCCCATGGAGAAGTGACCATGCCCATTTCAGGTGGGTCTTAATTAGTATACCGGAGTCCTTAAAAGAGCTGACACAAAGAGCAGATGCCTAGACACAAACATTTGGAGATGCTTGGAGAGCCAGTATAGAAAACCACTGGAATCAGAAGCTGAAACCAAACAACCCAGGAACAAAGGACAAGGAGGTGCCAGCCATGTGCCTTCCCAGTTGACAGAGAAACCCCAGACATGACTGGCCTTTCTTGAGTGAAGGTATCCTCTTGTTAATGCCTTAATTTGAACATTTTCTATGACCTCAGAGCTGTAAACCTGTAACTTAATAAATCCCCTTTGTAAGAGCCAATCCATTTCTAGTCTATTGAATACTGGCAGCTTTAGCAAACCAAAACAGATTCAGATACCAGATAAGTAGGTTGCTTACAGATGCAAATACCAAAGATACTAGAACAGCTTTCTGAATGGATAAGAGTAAGACTATGGAAGAATTGTGAGATTCTTGATAGAGAAGGTCTAGAGTGCTTTGAAGAGACTGTTGGTAGAAATGTGGACACTGAAGGCTTTACACATAAATGCTGAATGTGTTATTGTAAACTTAACGAAAGGTGACCTTGTTTTAAAGAGCCAGGAAATTTGAGTCCTGGTGTCGACTGGAGAGTAGAATTTGAAGCTATGAGCTTGGATATCCTGCTGAGGAAATATCTAAACTAAATGTGGGAAATGCAGCCAGGCTTCTTGCAGTTTATAGTAAAATGTGACAGAAAAGGGATAAGCTGAGAACTGAACTCTTAGGTACAAAGAAACTGGAAACTGATAGTTTGGAAATTTTTGAACTTCTGGAAAGTGAGACCCCAGAGAATAGTGCTCCACATGAGGATTTAACCAAATATGGAACCAGTCAACCATATCAGAAAAAGCCAGATGGGAGATGGAGTTATCCAGAAAGGATTTGTGGAAAGTCCTATTGTCTGGTGGTTTTGATCCCTGTCTGCTGAATGCCAAGCCAACAGATTTTTTTGCAAGATCTGTATGAGCACTACCATTGCCAGTCTGGACTAAAAGGGACAGACTGAAGGAAAAATGACATCAAAGACAGAACCATGGTAGCTAAGGTCTAGAGCCAGGAAATCTTAGGCCAGGAGAGCAGATCCACCCATGCTTGTAGAAAGGGTGAGTTTGCCCTGGAAGCAGAGGGCAGGCCTTCTGCTTTGTTGCTCAGGAAAAGTGTTGCCCCCTCAGGCCTCAGAGAGGGTAGAACACATACCCTGGGGATTGGGGACAGCCTGGCTGCTATCCCACTTTTCTGAAGTTGTTGAGCTTGTGCCCTGGAGATGGCATAGTGTCTGGGTGCCATCCGGATGCCTGAGGAGGTGGGACCAAGAAAAAGGTCGTCTCCCCAGTGCTTGGATTTTTGGAATGTTTGGAGAGAGCAGGGCCACTGTATAAGCCCTTGGAAAGGGTGGGACTGCCACTCTCCCAAGCCCCATGGATACACTGTCATTCTATAAATGAGTCTCAGACCTTATAATCTAATGGAGTTTGCCCTGCTGGTTTTTAAAACTGTTTGGGTCTGGTAACCCCTGTTTTACCTTCAGTTTCTCCCTATGGTAATGGGAATGTTTACCCTATGACTGTCCCTCCTTTGTATATTGGCAGTAGATAAATTGTTCTGAGTATCACAGGTCCACAGTCAGAGGAGAATTTTGCCTTAGGACAAACCACTTTGATGAGATTTTGTACTGGTTTTGACTTCGCATTGTATCTATATTGCTACTGAAATGATTTAAGGTTTTGTGATATTGTGATGGCGTGAATGTATTTTGCATTTGGAAAGAACATGTATTTTTGGGGTCCAGAGGGTAGAATGTGTTGGTTTGAAACTGTTGTGTAATCCAGAGATGCTATGTTTCTGGTCTGTTGCACTTCAACAGTGTTAGCAAATCGAAACTATGATCAAACCAGCCTTTTATTTTTCCTGAAATAATCTCTTTCTTTCTAAATAAGTCTTGAAGTTCCCTTGATTTGGTGATTACTAATGTGATATGCATAATTTGGCTTTCTCACCTTTGGCTTCTACTCTCACGTGATGTTTAGTTCATCTAACCCTAACTGTTGAGTTCAACAAACCAGAGGTGTCTCTTAAGAGTTGTAAGTATGGTGACAATATAATTTCTTGCCCAAATTGGGATACTTGTGAGAGTGAAGGGGGTGTTATTAACAATTAAGCTGGGATAAGAGGTATTAACCAAGACTGTCCCAAGCAAACCAGTATATGTGGTCACCCTAGTGTTGGGATACAATTCTCTATGGGTCTTTAAAATTTCTGTATGTCTTTGAGCAGAGGCCCTGACAGCCTTTTTTTCCTGGACTGTCTTTTCAAGGATGTATGTATAGTGCATAGTTTCAGAAGCCTGTCATCCTCTGAAGAAGAGGGAAAATACATATTTTTTGAGTTCCTCTCCTGGAAAACCACCTACTGTGTGTGCAAGTATCTTCCTGCCATTGTTGAGTCACCCAGTGGGGATTGGGGTTTGGAGAACTGATGCAAGGAAATGATGATTCTCAGGCTACTGCTATTCCTATGAGTAATAAACTGTCCTTTTATTTGACCCAAGAATCTGGTGTCTTCTGCCAGCATCCTTGAAACTACATGCTAATTTATTAGTTTGTGAAAAGGGTAAAATCTCAAACCCTTAAGAATTCTTGCCACTTATAACTATTATAAATCACTATACACATGTTAAGTATTATTAGTTCAGTTGAAATACCACTCTGTGCATTTAGGAATTTTTCTCCCAAAGAATTTTCCAAAAGCAAATATAGGCATTATTTGATCTGGTCTCATTGATGTCAGATAGACTGTTTCAGTCAATCGTATTAAACATATAACTTAGAATTAATAATTAAATTATAATTAAAATCAAATTGTAACTTTATCTCAATGTATAATTTAATTATATACTTAATTCATTCTTTAAAACTATATAGCATATTTTAAACTGAAAATGTAGATAAAAAATTTTCTTCCAGTTTAATGGTCCACAATTTCAAGAAGGATATAACAATAAAATGTGCCAAATTCCAAATTTCTAACTTAATTTAGCTCCATATGCCTTAAAAAAATTTATTGACAGATCACACACGTACAGTCCATACATGGTGTGCAATCAGATAATTAGATAATCACAATATTATCACATATTTGTGTATTCATCACCTTGATCATTTTTAGAATATTTGCATCACTCCAGAACAAAAAAATAAGAAGAGAAAAGAAAAAACTCATACATCCCATACTGCTTACTCTTCCCTCTGATTGACCTCGAATATTTCAATCTATCCAATTTATTTTACCCCTATCCCTGCTATTATTTATTTATTTTTTATCCATTTTTTACTCATCTGTCCATACCCTGGATAAAAGGAGCATCAGACATAGGTTTTAACAATCACACAGTCACATTGTAAAAGCTATATCATTATACAGTCATCTTCAAGAATCAAGGCTACTGGAACACAGCTCAACAGTTTCAGGTACTTCCCTCCAGCCACTCCAGTACACTATAAACTAAAAAGGAATATCTATATAAGCATAACTTCCTGGATAACCTCTCAGCTCTGTTTTAAATCTTTCAGCCAATGAAACTTTATTTTGCCTTATTTCTCTCTTATCCCATTTGGTCAAGAAGGCTTTCCACATACCTTTTTACTTCTCAAACTTTCCTTGATCTTTGTAAGTATTTCAGGAGTGTGAGACACCTTACGAGCCATATCATTTTAAGGCAGCGGATAATTGCAAAGAGATATATGATGTACACTAATGGTAACATTGAGCACTTAGGCAGTGCTTTAAGTACATTAACCAATTAATTCACACAGCTCCCCCTATGAAGCAGTAAGTAGTGTATCTCTCCTTTCACAGTGAGAAAAACTACAGACAGAAGCTAGTTGACTTTCCTGAGATATTAGAGCTAGTGGATTTTGAATGTGAATTAAAGTGTGTTCAAATCACTGAAATAGGCTCCATTCATGAGATAAGTTTATTTGTGGGTTCTTATATATATATATAATTTTTTCTGTTTTTCTTGGAAAAAAATAACATATATACAAAAAAGCAATAAATTTCAAAACACACCACAACAATTAATTATAGAACAGATTTCAGAATTTGGTATGGATTATAATTCTACAATTTTAGGTTTTTACTTCTAGCTGCTCCAAGGCAGTGGAATATAAAGAAATATCAATATGATGATTCAGTAAACTATACTCATTTGTTAAACCCTATCTTCTCTATATAATTTCTCCTTCTACTTTTATCTTTCGCCCAATCTTTAGGGTTATTTGGGCTATGCCAATTCTAACTTTTTTCATGTTGGAAGGGGCTGTCGATAATAAGGGATAGGGGGATGAAACAGCCAATGTTCTGGAGAGGCTGGGTTTCAGGACTTATCTGGTCCAGGGACACATCTGGAGGTTGTAGATTTCTGGAAAGTTATCCTAGTGCATGGAACAATTGTAGATTCTTATATATAATGCCCTAGGTGTTCTTTAGGATTGGCAGGAATGGTTTTGGTTGGAGTTTGGCAAGCTATGATAGGTAGCAATGTTTAACTGAAGCTTGCATAAGAGTGACCTTCAGAGTAGCCTCTTGGCTCTATTTGAACTCTCTCAGCCACTGAGACCTTATTTGTTACACTTCTTTTCCAGGATAGCATTGTTGATCCCATGGTGCCAGGGCTGGACTCATCCTTGGGAGTCATCTCCTCTGCCACCAAGGAGACTTTTACCCCTGGATGTCATGTTCCACATAGGTAGGAGGGCAATGATTTCACTTACAGAGTTGGGCTTAGAGAGAATGAGGCCACATTTGAGCAACAAAAGAGTTCCTTCAGAAGTAACTCTTAGGCATACCTATAGATAGGCTAAGCTTGTCTGCTACCTACATAAGCTTCACAAGAGTAAGCCTCAAGATCAAGGGCTTGGCCTATTGATTTGGGTATCCCTAATGTTTAATACAGTATCAGGGTATTCCCTAATGGTAAAGTTTAATAGTTCCATATATTTTTCTCCCATCCCTCAAGGGACTTTGCCAATACTTTCTGATTATCTGCTTAATATATTCTAGGGTATATCCAGGCATTACATTAAGCTATACAGGATTAAAGGCCCTCATTGTTTTCCAGGCTCCCTGTGTTTCAGTTGTTCAAATGAGCTATCCATATAGGTTGAATTAGATTATGTGCTACAGAAAATTTAGATTTCAGGCAAAATAAATCTTTCTTCCTTTGGTCTCAAAGAGTAGGTGTAGTTCTAAAATAGAGACAATGTCTTCCTTACCCCTGTGTTCTGAAGTACCTTAATCCTGACCTGATCAGCTTCATTCTTACCTGTAAATACCAGATTATAGATATATAAAACAGCCTCTCAAACTCCAGAAACAATAATTACCTCTCTGGACTAAATGTGTCTACTATAAGAGCTTACAGTCTAGGTCCCTGCTTTCTTATAAGCATTTTCTAAAGGAGACCATACAATAATTATTCTTTAGTTTCCAGCTTATTTTGCCTCACCAAATGTCCCAGAGTTTCATTCACATCATTGCATGCCTCATGACTTTGCTCCTTTTTGTAGCCGCACAATATTCAATCCTATGTATACACCATCATTCGCCAATCTACTCAGTACATCCTTCAGCCACCTGCATTCATTAGGCATCATGTATAATGCCCAAACCCCACAGTCCATCAGCACTCCGAATTTTAGATAATTTCATTGTTCCCAAGAGAAAGATAACCAATAAACACACCCTCATGAAATAGGAAATCTAAACCTCTCTTTAACTTTTTTCCCTCCCCCCATTATTTACTCCTGCTGTTGCTGTGGTACTGCAGATGTTTTCCTGTTAAACATAGCCCATAGCATGCAATAGCACGGTTCCCTCCTGTACCCTGGACTTAAACATTCTTTGTACATGAACCATACCTTTGAAGTAGTTCTTGCAAGAACTTATTTATATTTCTGGTGTTAATCAGTGGGACACATAGGTCTATACAACCCCTTTCTATCCTGTTCACCTTCAATATGGTAATATTTCTTAGAGAACTGCCTTCACCTCTATCTATTCCCTTACATTTGAGTTCAACTTCTTTAATTTACTGTTCACCCATCTCTAGCGTCTATGTATCTCCAAGTCTCCTATATTCTGGATTATAAACTTCTGATTTTACCTTTATCATGGATATAAAAGTGGAGCCAAACAGTATCCATCCTTTTGTGTCTGGCTTATTTCACTTGACAGTATGTCCTCAAGGCTCGGCCATCTCGTCATGTGCTTCAGGACATCATTTTATCTTACTGCTGCATAATATTCCATTGTGTGTTTATACCACATTTTGTTAATCCACTTGTCTGTTGACTGACATTTGAATTGCTTCCGTCTTTTGGCAATTGTGAATAATGCTGCTATGAACATTGATATGCAAATGTCTGTTTGTGTCACTGCTTTCAGCTTTTCTGGATATATACCAAATAGTGCTATTGCTGGATCATAGGGCAACTAGATATTTAGTTTCCCAAGGAACCACCAAAGTGTCTTTCATAGTGACTGTACCGTTATACATTCCCACCAGTAGTGCATAAGTGTCCTAATTTCTTTACATCCTTTCCAACATTTGTAGTTTCCTGTTTGTTTAATAGTAGCCATTCTTATAGGTGTGAGGTGGTATCTCATTGTAGTCTTGTTCTGCATTTCCCATATAGCCAATGAAAATGAGTATCTCTTCATGTACTTTTGAACCATCTGTATTTGCTCTTCAGAAAAATGCCTATTCATATTTTTTATGTCATGCCCATTTTATAATTGGGTTGTTTGTTCTTATGTTGTTGAGTTGTATAATTTATTTATGTAATACAGGGTATCAAACCTTTGTCTGATGTGTGATTTCCAAATATTTTCTCCCACTGAGCTGGCTGCCTCTTCACCTTTTTGACAAATTCTTTTGAGGTGCAGAAGCATTTGATCTTGAGGAGTCCCCATTTATCGATTTTTTCTTGTATTGCTTGTGCTTTGGGTGTAAACTTTAAGTACCTCCTATAACTAGGTCTTTTTTTAGAAATATTTTTATTGTAAACAACACACAAACATACAAATGTTCTTGACGTACAAACATTCTTGACTTAGTGTATAATCAATTGCTCCTATTACTAGGTATCGAAGATATTTCCCTGCATATTTTTCTTGAAGTTTTATGGTACTAGTTATTATATTTAGGTGTTTGATTCACTTAGAGTTAATTTTTGTATATGGTGTGAGGTAAGGGTCCTCTTTCGTTCTTTTGGCTATTGATATCCAGTTCTCCCACACCCATTTATTGAAAAGACTATTTGTCCCAGTTCAGTGGATTTGGAGGCTTTGTCAAAAATCAGTTGACCATAGATTTGGTGGTCTATTTCTGCACTCTCAATTTAATTCCATTGGTCAGTACTTCTGCCTTTGTGCCATCACATGCTGTTTTGACCACTGTGGCTTTATAATAAGTTTTAAAATCAGGAAGTGTCAATCCTCCCACTTCATTCTTCTTTTATAGGATGCTTTTAGCCATTTGGGGTCTCTTTCCCTTCCAGATGAACTTGGTAACTAACTTTTCCAAGTCTTCAAAGTAGGTTGTTGGAATTTTGATTGGTACTGTGTTTGATCTGTAGATCAATTTGGGGAGAATTGACATATTTACTATATTTAACCTTCCTACCCATGAGCAGGAAATGTCTTTTCACCTATTTAGATCTTTTTTGATTTCTTTTAGTAATGTTATGTGATTTTCTGTGTACAAGTCCTTTACGTCCCTAGTTAAGTTCATTCTTAGGTACGTGATTCTTTTAGTTGCTGTTTTAAATGGAATTTTTTCCTTAACTGACTCCTCAGTTAGGTCATTGCTTGTGTATAGAAATGTTACTGATTTTTGCACATTAATTTTATATCCTTCCACCTTGCTGAATTTGTTTATTAGGGCAAGTAATTTTGCTGTAGTTTTCTCAGAATTTTCCAAGTATAGTATCATATCAACTGCAAATACTTCTTCCCTTCCAATTTGGATGCCTTTTATTTTTTTGTCCTGCCTGATTTCTCTATCTAGAACTTCTGGCACAATGTTGAATAATAGTGGTTATAGTGGGCATCCTTGTCTTGTACCTTATCTTATGGGGAAGGCTTTCATTCTCTCTCCATTGAGTATGATGCTGGCTATTGTTTTTTTCATATATTCCCTTTATCATATTGAGGTAGTTACCTTTGATTCCTATCTTTTGGAGTGTTTTTGTCAGAAAAGGAGGCTGAATTTTGTTAAATGGTTTTTTAGCATCAATCAAGATGATCATGTGATTTTTCCCTTTTGATTTGTTAGTGTGCTGTGTTACATTAATTGATTTTCTTGTGTTGAGCCATCCTTGTATTTATGGTATAAACCCCACTTGATCATGGTGTATAACTTCTTCTAATGTGTTATTGGATTCTGTTTGCTGGTGTTTTGTTGAGGATTTTTGCATCTATGTTCATTAAGAAGATTGGCCTGTAGCTTTCCTTTCTTATAACACCTTTGTCTGGTTTTGGTATTAAAATGATGTTAGCTTTATAAAAGGAGTTAGGTAATGTTCCTGTTTCCTCTTTTTTTTTTTTTTTTTTGTATAGTTTGAAAAGGATTGGTATTAGTTCTTTTTGGAATGTTTGACAAAATTCCCCTGTGAAGCCATCTGGCCCTGGACTTTTCTTTGTAGGAAGATTTTTGATGACTGAATCTCTTTACTTGTGATTGGTTTGTTGAGATCTTCTGTTTCTTCCTGAGGGTGTAGTGTGTTTGTGTGTTTCCATGAATCTGTCCATTTCATCTAAATTTTCTAGTTTGTTGGCATATAGTTGTTCATGTTATCCTCTTGTGATTTCTTCAGGGTCTGTGGTAACACACCCCTTCTCATTTCTGATTTTGTTTATTTGCATCCTAGCTTTTTTTACTTTGTCGCCCTTGCTGGTGGCCCATTGATTTTATTGATTTTCTCAAAGCACCAACTTTTGGTTTATTGATTCTTTCTATTGTTCATTTGTTCTCCCATTCATTTAACTCTACTTTAATCCTTGTTATTTCTCCTCTTCTACTTGCTTTGTGTTTAGTTCACTGTTCCCCCTCAAGTTCTTCCAGGTGCAAAGTCCTCGAATTTTGCTCTTTCTTGTTTTTTAACATATGCATTTAGGGTAATAAACTTCCCTCTCAGCACAGCCCTTGTGACATCCCAAAAGCACAGATATGTTGTATTCTCATTTTCATTCATCTTCAGATAGGTAGTGATTTCTCCAGCAATTTCTTCCTTGGCTCACTGGTTGTCTAAGAGTGTGTTTTTCATTCTCTGCACATGCATGAAAGTCATTATTCTCTGGTAGGTGACACCCAACTTCATTCCACCAGGATCAGAGAAAGTGTCCTGAACAATCTCAGTGTTTTAAAATTTATAAAGACCTGTTTTATGCTCAGCACATGATCCATCCTGGAGAAAGTTCTATGAGCACCAGAGAAGAATGTACACTCCAGTCTCCCAGGGTGTAATGACCCATATACATTTGTTAGGGCCAACTCATTTATCAAATTCTTTAACTTCTCTGTTTCCCTATTGATGCTCCATCTGGCTGCTCCCTCTGTAGAGAGAGTGGCGTGGCTTACTGAAGTCTCCCACTACTATTGTTGAAACATCTATCAGTTTTGCCAGTGTCTGTCTCACACACCCTGGAGCTCCTGATTGGGAGCTCAAACATTTATGATTGCTATTTCTTCTTGGTGAATTGTCCCTTTTATTAACAGACAGTGTCCTTCCTTGTTTACTATGATGCCCCTACATTCAAAGTTCACCCTGTCCAATATTAGTGTAGCTATTCCTGCCTTCCTCTGTCCACAACTTGTGTGAAACATCTTCCTCTGTCCTCTCATCTCCAACCTATCTATATCCCTGTATACAAAATGAGTCTCCTGCAAGCAGTACATACTTCTTAATCTGTTCTGCAAATCTTCATCCTTTAACTGGTAAATTTAGTCCATTAACATTCAAAGCTACCATCGAAAAGGCATTCCTTGAATCTACCATCCTATCCTTTGGACTTCATTTATCAGATCTATATATGCTTTCCTCCCTTCTCTTTCCATCCCTTATGCCACCATTACTGGTACTCTTCAACTCTGTGCCCTCCTCCAGACCTCCCTCTCCTGTCTTCCTTCCTCAACTGGCAGAACTCCCTCTAGTATTTCCTGTAGGTCCAGTCTCTTGTAGACATATTCTTTCAGGATTTCTTTGTCTGTGAAAATTTCAATCTCTTCCTCAATTTCAAAGCACAGCTTGTCTGGTATAGAATTCTTGAAGTCTTTCTTTTTCAGGATCTTAAATATAACTGTGCTGGTTTGAAATGATGTATGTACCCTAGAAAAGCCATGTTTTAATCCTAATCCCATTTTGTAAAGGCAACCGTTTCTTCTAATCCCTATTCGGTATTGTATGTTGAAACTGTGATTAGATCATCTCCCCGGAGATGTGATTTAATCAAGAGTGGTTGTTAAACTGGATTAGGTAGAGGTGTGTCTCCACCCATTTGGGTGGGGCTTGATTAGTTTCTGAAGTCCTATAAAAGGAATGAGAGAGAATCTCTCATTTGGAGAATGAGCGATTCAGAGAGTACAGAGCAGAATGATGCAGTCACAAGAAGCAGAGTCCACCAGCCAGCGACTTTTGGAAATGAAGAAGGAAAATGCCTCCCAGGGAGCTTCATAAAACAGGGAGCCAGAAGAAGCTAGCAGATGACGCCATATTCGCCATGTGCCCTTCCAGATGAGAGAGAAGCTCTGACTGTGTTTGCCATGTGCCCTTCCACTTGAGAGAGAAACCCTGAACTTCATTGGCCTTCTTGAACCAAGGTATCTTTCCCTGGATGCCTTAGATTGGACATTTCTATAGATTTGTTTTAGTTAGGACAATTTCTTGGCCTTAGATCTGTAAACTAGCAGCTTATTAAATTCCCCTATTAAAAGCCATTCCATTTCTGGTATGTTGCATTCTGGCAGCTAGCAAACTAGAACAATACCAAGCCATTGCTTTTTCACCTCCATAGTGCCAGTTGAGTACTCTGAACTCAGTCATATATGGTTACCCTTGTACATAGTAGATTGTTTTTCTCTTGCCACTTTCAGGATTTTCTGCTTCTCTTCAACATTTGACAGACAAGACAGTATGTGTCTTGGGGAAAGCTTATTTGGATTTATTCTATTTGGAGTTTGTTGAGCTTCCTTGATATGCATATTTATATCTTTTATAAGGGTTGGGTAGTTTCCCCAATTATATCCTCAATTAATCTTCCTAGCCCTTTTCTCTTCTCCTTTTGGAACACCAATGATACTTATATTTGTGCACTTTGTTTTGTCCATTATTTCCCTGAGAGCCAAATCAAATCTTTCCTTTTTTTTTGCCATTTGCTATTCTGAGTATTTGAAATCAGTTGTCCTGTCCTCTCGTTCAATTATTCTTTCTTCTGCCTCTTTAAATTTGCTGCTGTGTATCTTCAGCATTTTTTAAAATTAATTTTTTTATTTATTAACAACAAAAATATTAACATATCATTCCGTTCTACATATATATAATCAATAATTCTTAATACCATCACATAGTTGCATATTCATCATTTCTTAGAACATTTGCATAGATTTAGAAAAAGAAATAAAAAGACAACAGAAAAAGAAATAAAACAATAACAGAAAAAAAGATTATACATACCATACCCCTTACCCCTTGCTTTCATTTATCACTAACATTTCAAACTAAATTTATTTTAACATTTGTTCCCCCTATTATTTATTTTTATTCCATATGTTCTACTCGTCTATTGATATGGTAGATAAAAGGAGCATCAGACACAAGGTTTTCACAATCACACATTCACATTGTGAAAGCTATATCATTGTTCAGTCATCATCAAGTAACATGGCTACTGGAACACAGCTCTACATTTTCAGGCAGTTCCCTCCAGCCTCTCCACTACATCTTGACTAACAAGGTGATATCTACTTAATGCATAAGAATAACCTCCAGGATAACCTCTCGACTCTGTTTGGAATCTCTCAGCCATTGACACTTAGTCTCATTTAACTCTTCCCCCTTTTGGTTGAGAAGGTTCTCTCAATCCCTTGATGTTAATTCTCAGCTCATTCTAGGGTTTTTCTCAATCCCTTGATGTTGAGTCTCAGCTCATTCCAGGATCTCTGTCCCACGTTGCCAGGAAGGTCCACACCCCTGGGAGTCATGTCCCATGCAGAGAGGGGGAGGGTAGTGAGACTGTTGGCTGGAGAGAGAGGCCACATCTGAGCAACATAAGAGGCTCTCTTGGGGGTGACTCTTACGCCTAGATTTTAAGTAGACTTGACCTATCCTTTGCGGGATTAAGTTTCATGTGAACAAACCCCAAGACTGGGGGCTCAGCCTATAGCTTTGGTTGTCCACCCTGCTTGTGAGACTATTAAGAATTCAACTTGGGGAAGTTGAATTTCTCCCCGTTCTCACCATTCCCTGAATCCACTCACTGATCGAATCACTCTGGCATTCGTCGGGGCATCACTCTGGACAAACCAACAAAATCTCATGTCCTACCTGAGACTCCAAGTACTTATGGCGTTCAATCAAACTATCTACATAAGTTATATTAGGAAATGCACTAGTCAAAATATAAATTTTGTAACAAATAAACATTTTTTGCTTTAGTCTCACACATAAGGTGACATTTTAAAGTATTAATTATCATCTATTTTCAGCACCCTGCAATAATGACATTCCTTTGTTCTTCCTCATGCAAAAACATTTTTAAGATTAGTACATTATACATTTCACTATTATTATACACTCTAGGCATTCCTAGATTATACCATCTCAATCTTTAGCATCTAACTTTCTTTCTGATTTCATTTATGCCCCCAGCCCTCCTCCCTCTATCATTCTCACATGCAGCTTCATTCAGTGTTTTAACCTAATTATATTACAGTTAGGTAGTATTGTGCTGTCCATTTCTGAGTTTTTGTATCCAGTCCTGTTGCACAGTCTGCATCCCTTAAGCTCCAATTACCCAATATCTTACCCTATTTCTATCTCCTGATGGTCTCCGTTATCAACGAAATATTTACTAATATAAATAAAGTTTATTTACTAGTAAAGTTTATTTATAGTAAAGTTTATTTACTAATGTCAGTTCATATCAGTGAGACCATACAATATTTGTCCTTTAGTTTTTGCCTAGTCTCACTCAGCATAATGTTCTCAAGGTCCATCCATGTTGTTACATACTTCATAAGTTTATTCTGTCTTAAAGCTGCATAATATTCCATTGTATGTATATACCACAGTTTGTTTAGCCACTCTTCTGTTGATGGACATTTTGGCTGTTTCTATCTCTTTGCAATTGTAAATAATGCTGCTATAAACATTGGTGTGCAAGCATCGTTTGTGTCTTTGCCCTTATGTCCTCTGAGTAGATACCTAGCATGGTATTGCTGGGTCATATGGCAATTCTATATTCAGCTTTTTGAGGAACCACCAAACTGCCTTCCACAGCGGTTGCACCATTTGACATTCCCACCAACAGTGAATAAGTGTGCCTCTTTCTCCCCATCCACTCCAGCACTTGTCATTTTCTGTTTTGTTGATAATGGCCATTCTGGTGGGTGTGGGATGATATCTCATTGTGGTTTTGATTTGCATTTCTCTAATGGCCAGGGACGTTGAGCATCTCTTCATGTGCCTTTTGACCATTTGTATTTCCTCTTCTGAGAAGTGTCTGTTCAAGTCTTTTGCCCATTTTGTAATTGGGTTGGCTGTCTTTTTGTTGTTGAGTTGAACAATCTCTTTATAAATTCTGGATATTAGACCTTTATCTGATATGTTATTTCCAACTATTGTCTCCCATTGCGTAGGCTATCTTTTTACTTTCTTGATGAAGTACTTTGATGCACAAAAGTGTTTAATTTTGAGGAGTTCCCATTTCGTTCTTTCTTCAGTGCTCTTGCTTTGGGTGTAAGGTCTATAAAACTGCCTCCAATTATAAGATTTATAAGATATTTCCCTACATTTTCCTCTATCTGTTTTATGGTCTTAGAGCTAATGTTTAGCTCTTTGATCCATTTTGAGTTAACTTTTGTATAGGGTGTGAGATATGGGTCCTCTTTCATTCTTTTGCATATGGATATCCAGTTCTCTAGGCACCATTTATTGAAGATACTGTTCTGTCCCAGGTGAGTTGGTTTGACTGCCTTATCAAAGATCAAATGTCCATAGATGAGAGGGTCTATATCTGAACACTCTATCTGATTCCATTGGTCAAGTGCTGTTTTGACCACTGTGGCTTCGTAATGTCTTAAAGTCAGGCAGCATGAGACCTCCAGCTTCATTTTTTTTCCCTCAAGATACTTTTAGCAATTCGGGGAACCCTGCCCTTCCAGATAAGTTTGCTTATTGGTTTTTCTATTTCTGAAAAGTAAGTTGTTGGGATTTTGATTGGTATTGCATTGAATCTGTAAATCAATTTAGGTAGAATTGACAGCTTAACTATATTTAGTCTTCCAATCCATGAACATGGTATGCCCGTCCATCTATTTAGGTCTTCTGTGATTTCTTTTAACAGTTTTTTGTAGTTTTCTTTGTATAGGTCTTTTGTCTCTTTAGTTAAATTTATTCCTAAGTATTTTATTCTTTTAGTTGCAATTGTAAATGGAATTCATTTCTTGATTTCCCCTTCAGATTTATCCTTACTAGTGTATAGAAACACTATGGATTTTTGAGTGTTGATCTTGTAACCTGCCACTTTGCTGTACTCATTTATTAGTTCTAGTAGTTTTGCTGTGGATATTTCAGGGTTTTCGACATATAGTATCATATCATCTGTAAATAGTGAGAATTTTACTTCTTCCTTTCCAATTTTAATGGCTTGTATTTCTTTTTCTTGCCTAATTGCTCTGGCTAGAACTTCCAACACAATGTTGAATAACAGTGGTGATAGTGGACATCCTTGTCTTGTTCCTGATCTTAGGGGGAAAGTTTTCAGTTTTTCCCCATTGAGGATGATGTTAGCTGTGGGTTTTTCATATATTCCGTTTATCATTTTAAGGAAGTTCCCTTGTATTCCTATCCTTTGAAGTGTTTTCAACAGGAAAGGATGTTGGAATCTTGTCAAATGTCTTCTCTGCATCAATTGAGATGATCATTTCATTTTTCTGCTTTGATTTGTTGATATGGTATATTGCATTAATTGATATTCTTATGTTTAAACATCCTTGCGTACCTGGGATGAATCCTACTTGGCCATGATGTATAATTCTTTTAATGTGTTGCTGGATTCAATTTACTAGATTTTGTTGAGGATTTTTGCATCTATATTCATTAGAGAGATTGGTCTGTAGTTTTCTTTTTTTGTAATATCTTTGTCTGGTTTTGGTATGAGGGTGATGTTGGCTTCATAGAATGAATTAAGTAGCTTTCCCTCCACTTCAATTTTTTTTGAAGGGTTTGAGCAGGATTGGTACTAATTCTTTCTGGAATGTTTGTTAGAATTCACATGAGAAGCTGTCTGATCCTGGACTTTTCTTTTTGGGAAGCTTTTTAATGACTGATTCAATTTCTTTACTTGTGATTGGTTTGTTGAGGTCATCTATTTCTTCTTGAGTCAAAGTTGGTTGTTCATCCCTTTCTAGGAAGTTGTCCATTTCATCTACATTGTTGTATTTATTAGCATAAAGTTGTTCATAGTATCCTGTTATTACTTCCTTTATTTCTGTGGGGTCAGTGGTTATGTTTCCACTTCCATTTCTGACTTTATTTATTTGCATCCTCTCTCTTCTTCTTTTTGTCAGTCTTGCTAAGGGCCCATCAATCTTATTGATTTTCTCATAGAACCAACTTCTGGTTTTATTGATTTTCTCAATTGTTTTCATGTTCTCAATTTCATTTATTTCTGCTCTAATCTTTGTTATTTCTTTCCTTTTGCTTGCTTTGGGGTTAGTTTGCTGTTCTTTCTCCAGTTCTTCCAAGTGGACAGTTAATTCCTGAATTTTTGCCCTTTCTTCTTTTTTGATATAGGCATTTAGGGCAATAAATTTCCCTCTTAGCACTGCCTTTGCTGAGTCCCATAAGTTTTGATATGTTGTGTTTTTATTTTCATTTGCCTCAAGATATTTAATGATTTCTCTTGTAATTTCTTCCTTGACCCACTGGTTGTTTAAGAGTGTGTTGTTGAGCCTCCACATATTTGTGAATTTTCTGGCGCTCTGCCTATTATTGATTTCCAACTTCATTCCTTTATGATCTGAGAAAGTTTTGTGTATGATTTCAATCTTTTTAAATTTGTTGAGACTTGCTTTGTGACCCAGCATATGGTCTATCTTTGAGAATGATCCATGAGCACTTGAGAAAAAGGTGTATCCTGCTGTTGTGGGGTGTAATGTCCTATAAATGTCTGTTAAGTCTAGCTCATTTATTGTAATATTCAAATTCTCTGTTTCTTTATTGATCCTCTGTCTAGATGTTCTGTCCATTGATGAGAGTGGGGAATTGAAGTCTCCAAGTATTATGGTAGATTTGTCTATTTCCATTTTCAGTGTTTGCAGTGTTTGCCTCATGTATTTTGGGCATTCTGGTTTGGTGCATAAATATTTATGATTGTTATGTCTTCATGTTGAATTGTTCCTTTCATTAGTACATAGTATCCTTCTTTGTCTCTTTTAACTGTTTTACATTTAAAGTCTAATTTGTTGGATATTAGTATAGCTACTCCTGCTCTTTTCTGGTTGTTATTTGCATGAAATATCTTTTCTCAACCTTTCACTTTCAACCTATGTTTATCTTTGGGTCTAAGATGTGTTTCCTGTAGACAGCATATAGAAGGATCCTGTTTTTTAATCCATTCTGCCAGTCTATGTCTTTTGATTGGGGAGTTCAATCCATTAACATTTAGAGTTATTACTGTATGGGTAGTACTTTCTTCTACCATTTTGCCTTTTGGATTTTAGATGTCATATCTAATTTTCCTCCTTGCTACACTCTTCTCCACTCCTCTTTCTTTTGTGCTTTTGTACCTGTCTCTAGTGCTCCCTTTAGTATTTCTTGCAGAGATGGTCTCTTGGTCACAAATTCTCAGTGATTTTTTTGTCTGAAAATGTCTTAATTTCTCCCTCATTTTTGAAGGACAATTTTGCTGGGTATAGAATTCTTGGTTGGCAGTTTTTCTCTTTTAGTAATTTAAAAATATCATCCCACTATCTTCTCACCTCCATGGTTTCTGCTGAGAAATCTACACATAGTCTTATTGGGTTACCCTTGTATATGATGGATTGCTTTTCTCTTGCTGCTTTCAAGATCCTCTCATTCTCTTTGACCTCTGACATTTTGACTAGTAAGTGTCTTGGATAATGTCTATTTGGATCTGTTTTCTTTGGGGTACACTGCACTTCTTGGATCTGTAATTTTATGTCTTTCATAAGAGTTGGGAAATTCTCAGTGATAATTTCTTCCATTAGTTTTTCTCCTCCTTTTCCCTTCTCTTCTCCTTCTGGGATACCCACAACATGGATATTTGTGCGCTTTATATTATCATTCAATTCCCTGAGTCTCTGCTCATATTTTTCCATTTTTTTCCCTATAGTTTCTGTTTCTTGTCAGATTTTAGATGTTTTGTCCTCCAGTTCACTAATCCTAACCTCTTTCACTTCAAATCTACCATTGTAGGTTTCCGTTGTTTTTTTCATCTCTTCTACTGTACCTTTCATTCCCATAAGTTCTGTGATTTGTTTTTTCAGACTTTCCTTTTCTTTTTTATTGTTCATTCCTTACCTTCTTCATATCCTCCCTCAATTCATTGATTTGGTTTTTGATGAGGTTTTCCATGTCTGTTCGTATATTCTGAATTAATTATTTCAGCTCCTGTATCTCATTTGAACTATTGGTTTGTTCCTTTGACTGGGCCATATCTTCAATTTTCCTGGTGTGATTTGTTATTTTTTGCTGGTGTCTAGACATTTAATTACCTTAATTAGTTTATTCTGGAGATTGCTTTCACTTCTATTGCCTAGGGTTTTCTTACTAGATGAATGTGTTGTCTATCTGTTCTTTGACCTTCAGTTCAGCTTTTTCTGGACTTCTAGCTTAGGTTTTGTTTAACAGGGAATAATTTTTCAGTTCTTGTTTTCTTCTTTCTTGCCCTGCTGGTATGGTGCTTTTCCCTCCCCACCCTTAGGAGGGTCTACGTAGGTATTATAGACTCCAGCCAAGGTTTCCCGGACTAAACTGGCCTCCTATCAGGGGGAAGGAGTCACCTGCGTCAGTTTTCCCTGAGGGTGAGTCCCAGTAGGTTAAAAGACTTTCCTGTGAAGTCTCTGGGCTCTGTTTTTCTTATCCTGTCCAGTGTGTGGTGCCTGTCTGCCTGCAGGTCCCACCAGCAAAAGATGTTGTGGCACCTTTAACTTTGGCAGACTCTCCCTGCTGGGGGCATGGTGGAGACAAAGGAGAGGTTGTAGGCTGGTTTTAATGGCTTCAAATTGCCAAGCCCTGGGGTCTGAATTCCTTGAGGGAGGGATTCCACCTGAGTTGGGCTTCACCCCTCCCCTGGAGAAGGCACAGGTGGGAGACAGCCCTGAAAGTAGTCCATTTCTGCCTATTCCTGGGGCAGTTGCAGCCTGAGAAGTCCTGCCACTGAATCCAGAGGCAGCCAAGCCTCCATAGAAACAGCCACAGAAACCTCCGTTTCCTCCCCTTTCCTCTTTTTCCCTTAGCCCAGTGAGCGACCTCCGCCTTGACCAGGTTCACCTGAGTTGGGGGCCTGTTTTTAGTAGTCAGAATTTGTTAATTAATTCCACAATAGGCATTTAATTGTGCTCAGTCCATGCTGCTGGTTAATTTCCTTTCCTTTCCCCTCTGGGAAGCAGCCTGTGGGGGAGGGGCACTGGCTCCCGCGGCTTGGGGAACTCATGGTTCTGGGGAGACCCACAGCCAGTGCAGCTGGTCCAGGCTGGGGTACACTGTGTGTCTGGTCACTGACGTGGCTCCGGGAGCTGTTCTGTAGTGTTTCTGGTTATTTAGTAGTTGTTCTGGAGGACGAAATAAAACGCGAACATTGCTAAGCTACCATCTTGGCCATACCCCTTAAGTTATTTTTTTAATTAAAAAAATATATAACAACAAACAAGCACAAACATTCTTAACTTATGATCATTCCATTGTGCATATATAATCAGTAATTCACATTTGCATCACATGGTTGCATATTCATCATCATGATCATTTTTTAGAACATTTGCATCAATTGAGAAAAAGAAATAAAAAGAAAACAGAAAAAAATTCATACATACCACACCACTTACCCCTCCCTCCCATTGATCACTAGCATTTCAACCTAAATTCATTTTAACATTTGTTCCCCCATTATTTATTTTTATTCCATATGTGTTACTCATCTGTTGATAAGGTAGATAAAAGGAGCATCAGACACAAGGTTTTCACAATCACACAATCACATAGTGAAAGCTATATCATTATACCATCATCTTTAAGAAAATGGCTGCTGGAACACAGCTCTACATTTTCAGGCAGTTCCCTTCAGCCTCTCCATTACATTTTCACTAACAAGGTGAGATTCATTTAATGCATAAGAATAACCTCCAGGATAACCTCTTGACTCTGTTTGGAATCTCTCAGCCATTGACACTTTATTTTGTCTCATTTTTGCTCTTCCCCCTTTTGTTTGAGAAGGTTTTCTTAATCTCTTGGTGCTGAGTCCCAGCTCATTCTAGGATTTCTGTCCCACGTTGCCAGGAAAGTCCACACCCCTGGGAGACATGTCCCACATAGGGAGGGGAGGGTGGTGAATTTGCTTGTTGTGTTAGCTGGAGAGAGAGGCCATATCTGAGCAACAAAAGAGGTTCTCTTGGGGGTGACTCTTAGGGCAAATTTTAAGTAGGCATGACCTCTCCTTTGTGGGGTTAAGTTTCTTATGAACAAACCCCAAGACTGGGGCTCAGCCTACAGCTTTTGTTGTCCACACTGCTTGTGAGAATGTCAGGAATTCACATTGGGGAAGTTGAATTTTCCCCCTTTCTCACCATTCCACGAAGGGGACTTTGCAAATACTTTTTTTACTCACTGTTCAAATCACTCCGTGATTTATCGGGGTATCACTCTGGACAACCTACCAAATCTTATGCCCTACTCAAGGTTCCATGTACTTATGGTGTTCAATTAAGCTGTCCACATAAGTGATATTAGGAAACACACTAGTCAAAATATAAATTTTGTACCAAATAAACATTTTTTGCTTTAGTCTCACACATAAGCTAAGTTTTAAAATATTAATTACCATCTATTTTCAATACCCTGCAGTATTGACATTCCTTTGTTCCTCCTCATGCAAAAACATTTAAAACTTTGTACACTTAGTCACTATCTTTGTACATCTACACATTCCTAGATTATACCATCTCAGTCTTTATCATATATCTTTCTTTCTGATTTCATTTGTGCCCCCAGCCCTCCTCCCTCTATCATTCTCACATTCAGCTTCATTCAGTGTTCTAACATAATTTGTATTACAGTTAGGTAGTATTGTGCTATCCATTTCTGAATTTTTACAGTCAGTCCTGTTGCACAATCTGTATCCCTTCAGCTCCAATTACCCAATATCTTACCCTATTTCTATCTCCTGATGGTCTGTGTTACCAACTGAAATTCTCCAAGTTCATTCACTAATGTCTGTTCGTATCAATGAGACCATATGGTATTTGTCCTTTTGTTTCTGGCTAATCTCACTCAGCATAATGTCCTTAAGATCCATCCATGTTGTTACATACTTCATAACATTATTCTGTCTTACAGCTGCATAATATTCCATCATATGTATATACCACAGTTTGTTTAGCCACTTGTCTGTTGATGGACATTTTGACTGTTTCCATCTCTTCACAATTGTAAATAATGCTGCTACAAACATTGGTGTGCAAATGTCCATTTGTGTCCTTTCCCTTATGTCCTCTGAGTAGATACCTAGCAATGGTACTGCCAGGTCATATGGCAATTCTAAATTTAGCTTTTTGAGGAACTGCCAAACTGCCTTCCACAATGGTTGCACCGTTTGACATTCTCACCAACAGTGGATAAGTATGCCTCTTTCTCTGCATCCTCTCCGGCACTTGTCATTTTCTGTTTTATTGATAATGGCCATTCTGGTGGGTGTGACATGATATCTCATTGTGGTTTTGATTTGCATTTCTCTAATAGCCAGAGAAGTTGAGCATCTCTTCATGTGCCTTTTGGCCGTTTGTATTTCCTCTTCTGAGAAGTGTCTGTTCAAGTGTTTTGCCCATTTTGTAATTGGGCTGTCTGTATTTGAACAATCTCTTCATGTATTCTGGATACTAGACTTTATCTGATATATTGTTTCCAAATATTGTCTCGCATTGTGAAGGCTGTCTTTTTATTTTCTTGATGAATTTCTTTGATGCACAAAAGTGTTTAATTTTGAGGAGTTCACATTTATTTGTTTCTTCAATACTTGTTCTTTGGGTGTAAGGTCTAGGAAACTGCCTCCTATTATAAGATTTATAAGATATTTCCCTACATTTTTTCTAGAAGTTTTATGGTCTTAGATCTAATGTTTAGGTCTTTGATCCATTTTGAATTCATTTTTGCATAAGGTGTGAGATATGAATCCTCTTTCATTCTTTTGCATGTGGACACCCAGTACTCTAGGCACCATTTATTGAAGAGACTGTTCTGTCCCAGGTGACTTGGCTTGACTGCCTTATGAAAGATCAATTGTCGATAGATGAGAGGGTCTATATCTAAACACTCTATTAGATTCCGTTGGTCAATATACCTATCTTTATGCCAGTACCATGCCGCTTTGACACTGTAGCTTCATAAAACGCCTTAAGTCAGGTAGTGTGAGACCTCTGACTTCATTTTTCTTTCTCAGAATGCTTTTAGCTATTCAGGGCACCCTGCCCTTCCAGATAAATTTGTTTATTGGTTTTTCTATTTCTGAAAAGCAAGATTTTGGGATTTTAATTAGTATCGCATTGAATCTGTAAGTCAATTTAGGTAGAATTGACATCTTAAATATATGTAACTTCCAATCCATTAATACTGTATGTCCTTCCATTTATTTAGGTCTTCTGTGATTTCTTTTAATAATTTCTTGTAGTTTTCCTTGTATAGGTCTTTTGTCTCTGTAGTTAAATTTATTCCTAAATATTTTATTCTTTTGGTTGTAGTTGTAAATGGAGTTTTTTTTTCTTGATTTCCCCTTCATATTTTTCATTACTAGTGTATAGAAACACTACGGATTTTTGAGTGTTGATCTTGTAAACTTCCGCTTTGGTGTGCTCATTTATTAGCTCTAGTAGTTTTGCTGTGGATTTTTTGGGGTTTTCAACATATGGTATTATATCATCAGCAAACAGTGAGAGTTTTACTTCTTCCTTTCCAATTTTGATGCCTTGTATTTCTTTTTCTTGTCTAACTGCTCTGGCTAGAACTTCCAACACAATGTTGCATAATAGTGGTGATAGTGGACATCCTTGTCTTGTTCCTGATCTTAGGGGGAAAATTTTCAGTTTTTTCCCATTGAGGATGATGTTAGCTGTGGGTTTTTCATATATTCCCTTTATCATATTGAGCATGTTCCCTTCTATTCCTATCCTTTGAAGTGTTTTCAACAAGAAAGGATGTTGAATTTTGTCAAATGCCTTTTCTGCATCAATCGAGATGATCATGTGGTTTTTATGCTTTGATTTGTTGATATGGTATATTATATTAATTGATTTTCTTTTGTTGAACCATCCTTGTGTACCTGGGATGAATCCTACTTGGTCATGATGTATAATTCTTTTAATGTGTTGCTGGATTTGATTTGCTAGAATTTTGTTGAGGATTTTTGCATCTATATTCATTAGAGAGATTGGTCTGTGGTTTTCTTTTTTGTAATATCCTTGTTAGGCTTTGGTATGAGGGTGATGTTGGCTTCATAGAATGAGTTAGGTAGCTTTCCCTCCTCTTCAATGTTTTTGATGAGTTTGAGCAGGATTGGTACTAATTTCTCCTGGAATGTTTGTTAGAATTCACGTGTGAAGCCATCTGGTCCTGGACTTTTCTTTTTGAGGAGCTTCTTAATGACTGATTCAATGTCTTTACTTGTGATTGGTTTGTTGAGGTGGTCTATTTCTTCTGCAGTCAATGTTGGTTGTTCATGCCTTTCTGGAAAGTTGTCCATTTCATCTACATTGTCGAGTTTATTAACATTAAGGTGTTCATAATATCCTCTCATTACTTCCTTTATTTCTTTGGGGTCAGTGGTTTTGTCACCTCTTCCATTTATGATTTTATTTATTTGTATCCTCTCTCTTCTCCTTTTTCTCAACCTTGCTAAGGGTCCATCAGTCTTATTGATTTTCTCATAGAACCAACTTCTGGTTTTGTTGATTTTCTCAATTGTTTTCATGTTTTCAATTTCATTTATTTCTGCTCTAATCTTCATTATTTCTTTCCTTTTGCTTGCTTTGGGGTTAGTTTGCTGCTGTTCTTCCAAGTGAACAGTTAATTTCTTGATTTTTGCTCTTTCTTTTTTTTTGATATAGGCATTTAGGGCAATACATTTCCCTCTTAAAACTGCCTTTGCTGCATCCCATAAATTTTGATATGTTGTGTTTTCATTTTCATTTGCCTCGAGGTATTTATTGATTTATCTTGTAATTTCTTCCTTGACCCACCGGTTGTATAAGAATGTGTTGTTGAGCCTCCATATATTTGTGAATTTTCTGGCACTCTGCTTATTATTGATTTCCAACTACATTCTTTTATGATCTG